>NW_006408522.1:18141470-18150602 GCF_000296735.1 Chrysochloris asiatica
ACCAGTAATGATCAATACATCTTGATTGCATGTTTGATCTATTTCAGATTGAAGAAGTTGGTTGAATTCTTCTATTTCATCCTCACTGGCTTTAGTAGTTGATACATAAATTTGAATAATAGTGGTATTAACTGGGCTTCCTTGTAGGTGCATGGATATTTTCCTATCACTTACAGCATTGTACCTCATGATTGATCTGGATATGTTCTTTTTCACAATGAATGCAACATTATTCCTTTTCAATTTTTCATACCGTGCATGATAAACCATGTGGTTGTCAGATTCAAAGTGGCCAATACCAGTCCATTTCAACTCACTAATGCCTAAGATATCGCTGTCGATGCGTTCCATTTCATTTTTGACAACTTCAAATTTTCCCAGATTCATACTTCGTACATTTCATGTTCCGATTTTCAATGGATGTTTACAGCTGTTTTTCTTCATTTTGAGTTGTGGCCCATCAGAAAATGAAGGTTCTGTGGGCTTTTCTCCCATGAGCTTAACTCTATTCATGTCATTATGGTCAACTCTACTTTGAGGAGACATTTCTTCCCCAGTTGCATTCTGAGTGCCTTCCAACCTGAGGGGCTCAGAGAAACACTGTAACTGATTGGAATGCCTAAAATAGGGCTAGAACTTGCCCAGCAAATAAGGCTTCCTGTGAAGCCTTTGCTTTGCGTAAGACCATAGGTGGAATCCTGATCCCTATCTAGAATCATCTGAGGTGGGAACTTTCCACTCGAAAAGACAAGCAACCAGCCTGGAGCAACTAGTAGAATAGAAGATACTTCTTGAAACAAAGACCAGTTGGTCTTTAAAAGAATAATGTCAAAAACAATAACGTCAGTCTAATCGACTACTACAAGAATAAGCAAATTGTTTGCCCAGGAGCCATCAAGGCAAGCAGTAGGGTCGTCTCAGGGCAAACCTCCTTCTAAGACTAAGACTCAAGGGGGATACACGAGCAGGCATGTGGTCTTGGTGGTGACCACTTTGGTCTACTGATAAAGGTAAGTGGGGGCGGGGGGAGAGGGATAGCCATGAAGTTGTGAGGTACGTCTGACCATGTTCAATAGATTCCTGTCAACCTGGGTTGAGACCTGGTTGGCCAGCAGGGAATGAATCTTTACAATGAGGATCATTCCTACCTCCTCAGTACACAGGGTTGACAGGAATGGGCAACTTAGACATTGGCTACACAAAATGGGGGGACTACAAAGGCACAAAGTGACCAACCTTATAGTTGAGTACTTATCCTACAGTGCCACACCAGTACTCCCTCTCATTTAGTTCTGCTTAATGTTAATGTTATACACACACACACAAGTCTGTGCTCAAATAGATTAAGAAAACTTCTGATTAGCTTGATGATGATGTTGTTGTTGTTAGGCACTGTCAAGTCTGCAACAGAATGAAACACTGTGTGGTCCTGTGCCATTCTCACAACTATTGTTATGTTTGAGCCCATTGCTGTGACCACTGTGTCAATACATCTCATTTGGGGCCTTCCTCTATGTCACTGACCCTCAACTTTACCAAGCATGATGTCCTTCTCCAGAAACTAGGCCCTCCTGATAACATGCAAGATGAAGTCTTGCATTGATGGCTTCTAAGGAGCATTTAAACTATACTTCTTCCAACACAGATTTGTTTGTTCTTCTGGCAGACCATCGTATTTTTAATATTCTTCTCCAACACCAAAGCTCAGATGCATTGATTCTTCTACAGTCTTCCTTATTCATTATCCACCTTTCACATGTTAAGTCCTGTTGAGTTGGTTCTGATTCATAGCGACCCTATATAGAGTTTCTGAGGAACAGCTGGTTAGTTTGACCTTGTGATTCAGTGTCATGGCTTGGGTCAGGGCACCTTAGTCTTCAAACTGATATATTTACTCTTTAATATTTTAAAGAGGTCTTTTGAAGCAGTTTTCCTAATGTGATATGTCATTTGATTTCTTGACTGCTGCTTTCATGCTTTGATTGTGAACCCAAGAAAAATGAAGTCTTTTGAAAACCTCATTCTTTTCTCCATCTATCTTGTTATTTATTGGTTCAGTCATGGATATGTTTGTTTTCTTTACACTGAGGTGCAATCCTTTCTGAAAGCTGTAGTCTTGGATCTTCATTGGTAAGTATTCTGAGTCCTCTTCCATTCCAGCAAGCAAGGATGTATCATTTGCATAATACAGGTTGCTGATGAGTCTTCCTCTAATCCTGATGCCATGTTCTTCATATAACCTAGTTTTTTGGATTATTTGCTCAGCATACAGACTGAATTAAGTACATACAGTTAAATAGTTTAGGTACAGACTTCTTGAATCCTATAATATGTTAATAGGCATTGTGATGCTCTAAGAATATAGTTATCAAGGAGTTACTCCTTGTACTGGATCCAATCCAGGGTACTTTGTGGTATAGCTATAAGGCTTTATATGATGTCTAGATAAGCAGTCAATTGCTAATCACAAGGTCTGAGGTTTGAGCCACCAGCCACTCTGCTGGAGAAAGATGAGACTTTCTGCTCTCATGAAGGTTTAAAGTCTCAGAAACCCCCTACAGAAATACTTTGAATTGGAACTGACTCGTTGGCAGTTGACAACACTTATTATCATCAGGATGGCTTGGCAAAATGTAGATTGCTGAACCATACCACCAGAGTTTATGATTTAGTAGATCTAAGATTAGACTCGAGAATATGCATTTCTAATGAGTTCCAAGGTGAGGCTGGCCCAGGGCCCAATGGAGGACCATGCTCTAAGAGATAGTACTGCAACATTAATTTCTTAAATGTATTTGACCTTGGTAAAGCATTACCATCCTTCCCCCTTGCAATTTCCCACAAGCTATTTTGTAAAATTTTCCACAGGATAAGTGCTTCTTAGAACATATTTTTAAAAACAAAGGTCTAGAGAGAGATGTAGCGATCAAAGCATAAAGGTTGTGGCAACTATTTTGGGGACTCCAAAGGGATAACCTTGATGGATTTTCTTGAAGAACACAGGATGATCACAAAGGGCTTATTATGAAGAAAACTGAAAACTGTATCAGTAAGAGAAAGGTCAGGAAATTTGCACAGAGGAATTTTTATTTTCACCTATCACAACAATATACCTGTTCATTCTTTGAAAGTAGCGAGGGTTGTCCTATGAGAATTTTGTAGGAAAACCTTACCCCATCCACCACATAGTCCTGATCTTGCCTCCTCAACTTCTTGTTAGCAAAACTCAGAGAGCATTTAAAAGGAACTCAATGTGAATCCCTTAAGATTAGAAAAACTGTAGTTTTGATGTGATGTAAATGGAAGAATGCAGAATTCTTCAAGGAACAGTTGTTGTTTTTGTTTTTAAGCATTGTCAAGTTGGTTCTGACTCAGTGACCCTACTTTGTTTCCAAAGAGCAGCTGGTGTGTTTGAACTGCCAACCCTGTAGTTAGCAGTCCAGTGTTTATCCTATAGTGTCAAAGACAAGGTTAGAGATGGAAACACTGCCTTCAGAAGGTATGTTAAGAAACAGAAGCTTTACATTTTGAGATTTTTTTCTATGATTTTGTAGCGATACTTTGCTATTTACCCTTGTATATGCCTGTACAGGGTCGCTATGGGTCGGAACCGACTCGACGGCACTTAACAACAACAACAATGTATACCATAAGGAGCTCTGGTAGCTTAGTGGTTACCAGTTGGGCTTCTAACCATAAGGTCACCAGTTTGAAACTACTAGCCATTCTGTGGGAGTAAGATGAAGCTTTCTGCTCCTGTAAAGATTTACAGCCACAGAAGCCCTATGAAGGGTCTCAGTGAGTTGGAACTGGCTCCATGACACATCACCACCACCATGTGTACCATTGACTGCCAGAAGAACAAACAACTCTGTGTTGGAAGAAGGATAGCCAGAATGCTCCTTAGAAGCTAGGATGGCAAGACTGTCTCTCACACTTTGGACATGTTGTCAGGAGGGACTAGTCCCTGGAAAAGGATGTCATGTTTGTAAATTGTAGAGTAAGTGAAATAGAGATGAGATTCAAGGGAAATGATACCTCAAGTAAGATAATGGAATGGTGGTGTGTCTGAGAAGACCTTGAGAGAATGTGTCTGTGTATGTAAGTAGGTGATGACTATAAAGTGCATTGTTGTGAAGTGCCATTGAGTCATAGCAACCCTGTATAGAGTTTCAAAGGAGGGGCTGGTAGGTTTGAACCATCAATCAACCTTGTTGTTAGCAAGCCTATGCTTATCATTTTAGTCCAAGCAAAGTAAGCAATGGTTAAAGATCTTCATAACAAAGTGTCTTGATGCTGGAATTTAGAAAATATGGACAGGGTAGATATAAAGACACAAGCTGGTAGAAAATTGAGCCTGAAGATTTGAAAATAAAGAAATATTATAATATGTTGTTTTTTTCATGCAAAATTCAGGATAGATACAAAGGAACCAAAATGTCCTAGGATCAAAATTAAATTTTTCTCAACTCTCTGTCTCTCCAGAAGGCAAGGTTAGCAATGTAATGATTAGTTTCAGTGAAACGATACAATCCAGGGTACTTTGCTGGTATGGCTATAAGGCTTTATATGATGTCTACATCCAAAGCAATGTTTCTGAGAGGTTCAAAAATATATAAGGTGTATCTAATTGGATGTCTAAAAATCTCTTATAACTTTTTTGCTAAAAAAAAAAAAAATAGTGGGAGTAGTCTAAGAATCTTTAAGATGTGCCTTATAATTCATTACAGCTGGATATACATCTAGTTTCTAAGAATCTTATATATGCACTATTCCATAACGCTAAGAGTTTTAACCCAAAGTAAAGAAAGTGCACCTCAGAAAGAAATACAGGGACTGGGTGCTGCTCTTGTATAAGGAATGGATTATACTTTGATACACCAGAAAACCATGGGTATTTCAAATAAATTATACCAGTTTTGACTGAAAGTACCCGAGTCATTATAAAATGATAACAGGCCTTTGAACCCCAAACTCCTATAGCCAGGAAGCAGACTAAAAGGCTACTTAGGCATCATCACAATCATTAACCACTTCTGATGGACTAGGATGAAAGACTCAAAGGCAGAAAACCAAGAATTCAGAAATTATAGCCAAAACACAAGGAGAATGACCACCAGGAAGTAGGTCTGGGCCCTAATCAAGAACTGCCAACACATCCCCAACTACGTTTCAAAATTGTTGTGGACAAGTGGGTTCTATGTGTCTCCTGTTTCAACATAAATGTTTATTTATCTTATTTCTGCCTCATTGTTACAGTGAAACAGAAGAGAAAATTTCAAAGGTCACCTGAAGAAGACAAAGTCAAGTATTATAATGAAATATGCAAAGACCCGGAATTAGAAAACCAAAAGGGAAGAACATATTCAGCATTTCTCAAGCTGCAAGAACTGAAGACAAAGTTCAAGCCTTGACTTCCAATATTGAAAGATTCCATGGGCAAAATATTGAATGATGGAGAAAGCATCAAAAGAAGAGTAACTGTACAAAAAGAAATGGTCAATCTTCAACCATTTCAAGAGGTGGCATGTCATCCAGAACAGATGGTACTGAAGGAAGAATTCCAACCTATACTGAAGGTATTGGCAAAAAAAACAAGACTCCAGGAACTGTTGGAATACATATTGAAATCTCTCAACAAACTGACGCAGCTCTGAGTCCTCATTCATCTATGCCAAAAAAGTTGGGAAACAGCTATCTTGCCAGCCAATTAGAAGAGATTCATATTTGTGGTCATTTGAAGATAAATGATCCAATGGAGTATGGAAATCATTGAACAATATCATTATTATCACATGCAAGTAAAATTTTGCTGGAGAGAATTAAATAATGGCTGAGACACTATATATATTGACACTCCCCGAAATACAAGCCAGATACAGAAGAGGACATGGAATGAGGGATATCATTGCTGATATCAGATGGATTTCAGCTGAAATCAATAAGATGTTTACTTGTGCTTTTTTAACTATGCAAAGGCTTTCGAATGGGTGGATCTTGACAAGTACAGATAACATTGCGAAGAATGTATATTCCAGAACACTTATGAGAAACCTATACATAGGTCAAGAGACAGTTGTTCAAAGAGAACAAGGGAAAATTGAATGGTTTAATATCAGGAAACTTTTTCACCATGTTTGTATCCTTTCGCCAAAATTACTCAATTTTTATGCGGAAGGAATAATCCAAAAAGCTGGATAATATGAAGAAGAATGTGGCATCAGGATTTGAGACTCCATTAACAACCTTTGATGTACAGATGACACCACCTTGCTTGCTGAAAGTGAAGGGACCTAAAATACTTACTGATGAAGATCAAAGACCATGGTCTTCAGTATGGATTGTATCTCAATGTAAAGAAAGCAAAAACAATCATAACTAGGCCAGTAAATCACATCATGACAAATGAAGAAAAGATTGAAGTTGTCAAAGACATTATTTTGGTTGGATCCACAATCAACACTCATGGAAGCAGCAGTCAAGAAATCAAATGACATATTGCATTAGGAAAATCTGCTGCGCAAGACATTTTTAAAGTGTTGACGAGCAAAGATGTCAGCTTGAGGACTAAGGTGTGCCTGACCCAAGCCATGGCCTTTTCAATAACCTCATATGCATGCGAAAACTGGACAGTGAATAAAGAAGACCATAGAAGAATTGATGCTTTTGAGTTATGGTGTTGAAGGAGAATGTTGAAAGTACCATGGGCTGCCAAAAGAACCAACAGATCCGTGTTGGAAGAAGGGCAAACAGAGTGCTCTTTGGAGGCCAGGATGGCCAAACTTCATCTCTCATACTTCATACAGATTGTCAGGAGGGACCCGTTGCTGGAGAAGGATATCATGTTTGGTAGCATGGAGGGTCAGAGAAAAAGAGGAAGACCCTCAACGAGATGGATTGGCCAAGTGGCAGCATCAATGGACTCAAGTGTAGCAACAATAGTGAGGTTGACCCAGGATCAGGTAGTGTCTCATTCTGCTATTCATAGGGTCACTATGAGTCGATACCAACTTGATGGCACCTAACAACAACAACACGTGGATCAGAGAACATCCCCCAGGACCTCCCAAATTTTCAGCTGTAGATACATGAGCAAAATAATTTTTTTAAGTGAATGAGTTTTAGTGTTGTGTGTTATACAGCAATAGATAACCAGAATAACTATATTTCACTGTCTCATTTGCACTTAGGAACCCTGATAACAAAATGGGTTGCTTTGAGCTGCTAACCAAATGGTCAGCAGTTTGAACTCACCAGCTGCTCCAAGGGAGAATGATGAGGCAGTCTGTTTCTTTGAAGATTCACAGCTTTGAAACCCTAGTGTCACTCTGTCCTATAGGGTCACTATGAGCCGGAATTGCCTTGATAGCAGTGGGGTTTTGCACTTAGTTGTGGAATTATAACTGAGTTCCAGTCCATAGTAGGTAAGCAGAAGTGATCTAGCCTATGAGCCTTTTAAGTGTAATCATCCATGCTCTTTTCCTTTCTTCCAGTTTTCTACACAAAACACAGCTATCTTGGTGCCATGCTTGAAATGCCAGAATCACAAAAGAGAAGAAACCTGGTTCTTCAAATCACTGCTTGAATGAGTGAATTAATTTGCTTATGGATAACTGTGCCACCTCCTTTCAGTTCACCTCATTTCAACATACTCCAGGGAGTTGTCCCATGCATATTGCTAGGGTCCTATGTATCCCACTTGCTGAAAACTCTGTTGGCTTTACTTTTCATGATGTTTTAGAAGGCCAGTCTAGCTCTTTCAGCTACAGGTGAGAAATGTGAAGGAGTCAACAGCTCACTTTCCCATCCTCCGCTGGGACCATCTGAGGTATGTTCAATGAGGTTTCTCAGCAGGTTCCCAGAAGAGAGTTTCCATTCATTACAGTGATAAACAGATCATGAAAGTACCCTTACTGTTTCCTTCTTTCCATTCTCATTCCCCCTGTATCATCTACTTCTTTTTTTCAGATATCACCTACCAAGGAAATCATCTACAAATTCTTCTTGCTTTAGATTTGGAAAACTCAAACTAAGTCGAAAAAACCATGCCACAGCAGTATGTGGGATAATCCATTTTAGACTTGACATGAACAGGAATAGAATTTATAACTCAAATCTGAGGCATTGTGTATTTTTAGGTTTGCTTGTTTTAGTAGTTGGCTTTATCTGCAATAATATAACCCCAATGTTCTTGATAAAGTTAATTTCTCTGTGGGCTGTCTTTTTAGGTATCATACACATTTTCCTTTTGTTTCTGTTATAATTTTCTCAAAACCCCTTTCTCTAAATCCACTCAAGGGCATATATCCAAGAGAAATATTTGCATAGATTCAGCAGAAGACATTCATGAGAATGTTTAAAGAAACATTGTTTATAATAGTCATACCAACTAAAACTGAAAATAACACAAGTCTTCACCATCTATGTTGCTGCAGTCTGACTCTGAGTCAATTCTAGTTCATAGCAACCCTGTATGAGAGAATAGAACAGCCCCATAGGGTTTTTTAGGCAGTGATCTATGAGAACAGATAGTCAGGGCTTATCTCCCAAAGAGGGGCTGGTAGGTTCAAACTGCCAACCTTTTGACCAGCTGCTAAGTATTTAGCCACTGTGCCACCAGGCTTCTGTAGAATGTATACATTAGCTTAGTCAAACAATAGAATTTCCACAGAGCCATGGCACTGAGGCCATCAGTGTAGTGTCTGTGCAGTGGTCATACAGACAGCGCCATGCTGGAAATCTTGGGATGTCCCAGGCTGCTTTGTCTCAGCTGGTGATGCTTACACAGGCTATCCCAGATTAAGATCTTCCTGCAGGGTTAGCCAAGGCTTCAGACACCATTGCCTGATCCTACGTGCCTCACTTCTTTAGAGATGTATCTCTCTAGAGCTATGCTGCCTAAAATACAGTAGTCAGTACCTACATGTGGTTATTTAGACTTACATTGAAATTAAATTAATTCAAGTATTCAGTAGTCATATGTGACTTCTTGTTTATTTCCTTTGAAACTATCTGTTCAACTCTATTATGTTATCACTTCTTGAGATGGTCTCCAAACTCATGTGGGATACACTAAAGGTCCCATTTTGCCTCCTGTAGGTCACAAGGCTGATGTAAGCAGAGTTTCTCTGG
>NW_006408522.1:18154079-18156193 GCF_000296735.1 Chrysochloris asiatica
TCTCAATAAAAAAAAAAAAAAAAAAAAAAAAAAATTGACAATATGCCAGATTAAAAAACAGAATGAGTAACTAAAAAGCACCAAATTAATGTTTTTCCAAAACTGGTCCGAATGTCAAGATGCTGGCAGGTGCAATTCAACCAGAATTAGCATTGAGGCAATGGCAGACAGTATTGTGATCTAGCTGTCAGACTTCTTTGTGACAGTCAAGAAGTTTGAGAATTGGAAAGAGCCTTAGAGATTTCAAGTCCCAATTTTCTCTAGTCTTAATGACAAGAAAGCAAACTTTATGTCTAACGCCTGTGTTTCCTTATGCACTATTTATTGCTTTTTGTAGTGAATTAAATCCCTTATGGATGATTCAAAGTGACAAAAGTTATATCAGAGTTGGCAAATACAGATAGTCACTAGGGTCTTGCTTTTTAAAAAACAACAAAAACAGTTTCTCAATGTTCCAGCTGCTCTTTGGAAACCCTTTATAGAGTCTCTATAAGTTGGAACCAACTCAATGGCACTTAACAACAGTTACACTAAATAAGGTCAATAAACAGATCCCAATTCAGTTCACTCTATCACTCCCTGAGTAACTGTGACAAGCCACAGAATGTTAGTTTTGTTGTTGTTGTTTGTAACTGTGCATAGAGACGTACATAGTTAATGAAAACATTAAAAAAGGTTAAGTGTGCAGTAAAGCGAAGGGTTTACTCTACAAGAACATCATGATAGCAAACTCAAACCTACTGCCACTAAATTTATTCCAATTCATAGCAACTCTGTACAGGGTTTTCAAGGAGCAGCTGGCGAGCTTGAACTGCTGACCTTGTGGTTCAAACCGACTTTACAGTCCAGTGCATTACCCCACAGCATCACATCAGGATTCCCATAAAAAATCTCATCTCTCTCCCTCAGCGTGGCTGGTGGGTTTGAACTGCTGACCTTGTAGTTAGCAGTTTACTGCTGATCCTACAGCACCACCACAGCTCCATAATATCATAATACACCAGTCATAATGGCATAAAAGTAATGAATTGATATTAAGTGCTAGGACCCCATAAGAAGCAAATGTTTTCTGTTTCTTTTCATACTGAAAAACACATGAAGAGTATGTACTCAATGCAAACTGAAGATCCCTGACTAAAGATTTCGAGAAAGGCAACTTTCTTTTCTTTTAGTAATAGAAGAAAGGGTTGGAAAGGGTCTTCACAAGAGTACTGACATTCCCTGGTACATCTATGATGTTTCCCTTTGTCTTATGCTAAACATATTCCACCTTTTCCTCATCTGACTTGACTGATCTGAGAACCACATTTCTTCACTGTTTGTCCCCTCTTTAAGTGAAATTTCATAAAAAGACACAAAGAAAAGTGGGGGATCTAATGATCAACACAATGGGCTCAAAAACAGCAATTGTGAGAATGGCGCAGGACCAGGCAGTGTTTCATTCTGTTGTACATGGGGCTGTTATGAGTGGGAACCAACTTGATGGCACCTAAAAACAATAAGGACCTTTCAGATTAGACAATTCATCTATAAATAAGCAAAAGGAGGCTGTGCTTTCTTTGTAACCTGTCTTTAATTTTATAGCTGACAGCACCTCTCTAACACCTATCCAGAATTCCTCTGGATTTATCAATTTATTGAGTAAACATAGAATTTATGGTACATTCTTTAAATTGGTTGGCTTCCTATTAATGCTTGATTCCTTACCTACAAGTTTAGTGTTGTATGGAGAACAGTGTCTACTAGTCAGTTGCTACCCAATTCAGTTGTAAATGTAGCTGTTATATTGAATTTTGGTAAACAAAGAAAGGCTGGAAAGGGCTTCAACAAAAGCAACATTATTTGAGGAAGGATGAGGTCTTAAATTTATGTTACCCTGAATTACAGTTCTAAACTATGTTGTTGTTGTTATGTGCTGTGGAGTCAGTTCCGACTCATAGAAACCTTGTACAGGGTTTCTGAGGCTGTCAATCTTTACAGGAGCAGAAAGCCTCCTCTTTCTCCCACAGAACAGCTGGTAGTTTCCAACTGCTGACTGTGAGATTAGCAGCCTGATTCGGAACCAGCACGGTACCAGAGCTTCTTGTTCTAAACTACAGACATTAAAATTACAT
>NW_006408522.1:18156668-18159125 GCF_000296735.1 Chrysochloris asiatica
TTGAAAGAAAATCATTGCTTCATGGAGAAGATGATTCTAATGGTTATGAACAGCTCTGGTGAAACAAATCACCAGTTGTTAAACATAGTAATTTAATACTGGTCCATTTACTCTCTGGATTTTATGAAATAGACTCCTCGTTCTTAATAATAGTATAAATGATAATACAAAAAAACTGCCATTTAATGAATGCCTACTGTGTTTCAGTGACTAAAAGTGAAGTTTTGTAGTCATGATGGACACTTACTACACTTACTACAACTATTACTTACTACCTACTACAACACTTACTACAATTCTCTTAGGTCTGTTCTGCCTAGCAGAAGGTAAAATCTGCTTGTGAATGAATTCCTATTTTCTAATACAAACACTAGGCATACAGTAGATACTCATTAAAGAGATCTTGTTGTTGTTGTTGTTGTTAAGTGCTTTGCAGAGTTGATTCAGACTCATAGAGACCCTGTATGAGTCTCGTAGGGTTTCTGAGGCTTTAAATCTTCATGGGGGCAGAAAACCTTGTCTTTCTCAGCACAACAGTTGGCAGGCTTGAGCCATGGACCTTGTGGTTTGCAGTCCAGTGCTTGTCATATGGAAGAGAACAGCATCTCCCATTTGGGAGACAACTTAACCCAGAAAAGTTAAATAATTTACTTGAGATCACATTACTTGTCCAGGGTTTAAACACAATTTTGTTAGAATAAGTAAATATGAAAAACACTAAGAGTTACTTCACAGAGGAGGTAATATTTGACTTGAGTATGGAAAGAAGATCAGATCTTTAAGGGACTACAAAGAGAAAGGAAAGAGATAAAAGGAAATCTGTCTAGATGCTACAGTAACAGAAAGGGTATTTCATTCACTCTGTGAATTTACAAATAATACACATTGTTCTAGAATAGTCAGTGCCATCTGGCGTAACATGAATCTAACAGCATAAGTGTCAGTGGTGAAAAATTCTGACTGGTATTCATTGAAATAAGGACTGGAAACAGAGTGAGGTAAATGAGTTTGTGGAGCTCAGGTTTTAAAGTATTCTTTCTGAGAGTTGACTCTGATCTTGTATGGATCTGCAAGGGTCACCCTAGTGAGACCGACCCTGATCCTGGTCATGCTGAGCTGTTTGGGCACAGTGTGACTCTCAACAGATGCTCTACATTCTAAAGCAATGTTTTCAAATATGGTACCTACTAGCCACATATGACTATTTAAATTCAAGCCCAAGTTAAATTAAATTAAAAACTCAGTATCTCAGTTTCTCTAATTACAGTTCAAATGGTAAACAAGTATATGCAGCTACTGGATACCATATGAGCACTGAAAATGTGAAGCCTTATTTTTCATCCATTTCTTCTACCAGTTTTCATTGAACACATACCATGCTGTAAGACACTGTATGTGGTGTGGGTAGGAGGAGTTTCTTAGATGAATCAGACTCCCAACCTTCCTCCAAAGGGCCTGGACATCATTGGTAAACTAAGATTTACAGAAATAAAAGAAGTGTAATAAATTGTCAAATGGAGTTCAAAATACAGAGAAAAGATTTACTGCTAGATTTAAAAATCTCTATAGAAAATGTCATACTTAAACTGAGCCTTGAAATATGTGATATAGTAGCAGGGAGAATTCTACAAGAAAAAGCAAGTAAGTAAGAAAATGTTAGCCATGGGAATAAATGTTAAATTTGCTTGGAATATAAGGCATGCAGGCCTTAGCAAATAACCTACTGTATTAGGCAAACCTGCTGCATAAGATGTCAGCTTGAGGACTAAGGTGTGCTTGACCCAAGTCACGGCATTTTCAATAGCCTCATGTGTATGTGAAAGTTCTACAATGAATAAGGAAGACCATAGAAGAATTGATGCATTTGAGTTACAGTGCTGGAGAAGAATATTAAAAGTATCATGGACTGCCAAAAGAACAAATAAATCTGTGCTGGAAGAAGTACAGCCAGAATGCTCTTTTGAAAGCCAGGAAGGTGAGACTTCGTTTCTCATACTTCAGACATGTCATCAGGAAGGCCCAATCCCTAGAGAAGGACATCATGCTTGGTAAAGTGGAGGGTCAGCGAAAAACAGGAAGACCCCAATGAGATGGATTGGCACAGGGGCAACAGCAATGGGTTCAAGCTTAACAACAATTATGAGGATGGTGCAGGCCTGGGCAGTTTCATTCTATTGTACATACGGTCGCTGTGAGTCAGAACCAGGTTGATGGCACCTAACAACAATAACAGGGCGTTAGCAAACTGATTTTTTGTTGGTGCCTTCTATTCTGGTATCTGAGAATTTTAATATGGATTCTTCATGTAAATAGGTTTGAATTCATTAAAATGATCAGGCCACCAATATCTGACCTTACACATAATAAAGTCCCGGGAATTGTATGCTTTTATCACTGAAGGTTTGATGATATACAGACATTTTCCCATGAGAAGATTGTGAGTTTGTTGTTGTTGTT
>NW_006408522.1:18160165-18172542 GCF_000296735.1 Chrysochloris asiatica
ATGGTGAAAGAACACAACCTTGTCGCACACCTTTCCCAATTTTAAAACATTCAATGTTCCCATGCTCTGTTTGAACAACTGCTTCTTGGTCCAGGTACAGATTCCTCAGAAGTACAATTAAATGTTCTGGAGGTCCATAATTAGAGGTCCATCATTCTCGATCTACCTGGGGCACAGAGAATAGTGCCCTGTTCTGTTGTGATGGATACTTACAGGACTGAGTGTATCATATACATCTAATCATGAACTGTCTAAATATGCTTTAAAGACAGGTGTCTTAGGCTGGGTTCTATAGAGAATCAAAAGCCACTGAAACTTATATATATATAGATGGTGGTTGTTATGGGCAGGGAACGCCAAGCCAACTCAAACCCACACCGAACAGGGACACCGAGACTGAAAATCCAAACAGGAACAGAAACACAAAGCCTCATCACACGCAAAAGCAACAACTGGCAAACTGGAAACCTTGACCTACACAGACGCAGCCAGAGCCACTACGCTACCAGAGCTCCTTTATACAGTTGTAGAAGTGGGTAAATCTTTGGTCAGATGTCTGGCTGCAGGCTTCTGACTTACATAGTTAAAGGGCTAATGAACCAAGATTAGCAGGTCAGATGGCAGGCAGTTCGGGTAGGTAAAATGGCAGGCTGCTGCTGATTCCCAGGTTTGGCAAGCAATAGATTAGTCCACTGGCTCAAACAGAAACAACCAGAGGTTAGATGTCAAGCCAGATGCAGAATTCAGACTCAGTAGAAAAGCAAGCATTGGCTGAGTGTTCAATATATTAGAAGCAGGCTACACTCCCGAGGAAACTTCCTTTCAATTGATTGGCTGCTCATAGCAGATACCAGCATGGGGGCTAACTACATCTTAACTGCCAAACCACAGACTACTGGCCCAGAAAAGTTGTCACAAAACCCTAACTATCTGTACAGGTGGGCCATTTTTCATTAAAGAAAATCCATAGAAAAACACCTTATATGGATTTTGCGTGAAAGATATGGAAAAGTTCAGACACACTGCTGCTATCAAACAATTTCCAGTGCCAAGAGAATGTTTAGCAGAAATATGACTGGAGAACTTCTTATTCTTATCATCATATCAGACTTGTTCCTTCCAAAAAGCTATGCTTCTCTGGATGACGGTATCCTGCATCAGAACTCAGAAATTTCAAGCCAATTAACAGATAATGTTTATTTTAGCACACAAATCTTGTAGAACCATGGTATTAAAAACAAGAATACCAGTAAGCTAGAGAGGCCCAGATAAGACAGATATGAATGTATGTATGTGTTTGTGTGGATGTGCATGTGCACATAAGTAAAATATAATAAGATTTTTGGGGGACAAGAATGTTTTGCATCCTGGGGATCTGATTTAGTGCTGAAAAATACAAAGCAGGATTAAAACCCACATTTGTAAATCCATAAGGGAAATCTGGAAGAGTTGAACATAAACTTTCTAAGCTGACAGCTTCTATTTATACAGCAGGTACAAAATTCATCAGCAAAATTATATGTATATAAAACACCAACAATTAATTTTATATTACAGAATAATTATAATCAATGGGTACCGTTAAAAAAAAAATGAGACCTTGTATCTAAGGAACAGACATGTGATTATAAAGGAAGTCATTAATAAAAGTAGGAAATGAAAGAACACACCCAAGCAGCATCCCAAGTAGCTTTTCTTCTATGGAACAACTAATTGTTGTTGAGTTGATTAGACTCATAGAAACCCTGCTTGTGTCAGAGCAGAAATGTGCTCCATAAGGTTTTCAATGTCCGATTTTTCAGAATGAAATAATCAATTTTTCTTCTGAGGCATCTTCTGAAAGTTTGAACCTCTACCATTTCTGTTAGCAGAGAGCATGTTAGCTATTTGCAGCACTCAGGGACTCCATTGGATCATTATAAACTCACCTAAATCATTTTGCTCAAAGTGTTACAATGTCAGAAAAGTTCTATCTTTGAAAAAGCTTACTTTCTTCTCTTATGAAACCCATGATTCATTTACAAGTGAAAATGATGGGTAGTCCAAGTCTTAAAGCTTCAGGGGATATACCATACTCAAGAAATTCTAAAGAATATTTCCAAAATGTTCATAAAGATGGGGTTGCTTCTATGGATGGTGAATTGGAAAGACAAGGTAGGTGGGAAGCCTAGCATATATGTCATATGAGGGCTGACTAGAAAGACTTAGACTGTTCTATCATAAAGACTGAGTCTCCCAAGAGAAATGACTAGTTGATATAAAACCACACACCAACATGGGTTTCTATACTACCCCAAATTCCTAACTAATAAAAAGGGTATCTTTTCATTATTCAGCATATATAAGAGGAATAAATTTGAAGCAAGTAAAAAGAAAGACTTCTTTGTTTCAAGGCCTATGGATAGTCCGAGAGAAATGACTTTCCCCAAAGCACTGAAAAGATGAGGGTAGACTTTCACGAGACATGGCAATCTTAACTTCTAAAGAAGGCCCGCAGACCAGAAGGGAAGATGGTACAGTCAGGTACCTGGATTGCGTGACATCAGAAACCCAGTGGAGACAGGAAAGGACAAGGAAGGACCATTAACATGGTCCAGAGCTGAAGATCTGAACTGATGCTGATAATTTAAGTTTCTGTATTTCCAGAGCTAAGAGAAAAGAAGAGGTATGAATGTCAACACTGGAACCATGGTGGGGCTTTGCCATCTCACTGGTTATTCTTTGCGATTGAATCAGAGCTATTGCCCCAGTCATCATCAACATATGGAAAAAGCAGTAGTTGGCATAGAAGTTATGAGGCATTTTGATTATTCTAATGTCCAATCCATAGTGCCCATCAAGTTGATTCTGACTCATAGTGACCCTATATATAGTTTCTGAAACTGTCAACCTTATAGGAACAGACAGCCTCATCTTTCTCCTGCTAAGCAGCTAGTAGGTGTGAACTACCAAACTTTCAATTAACAATCCAGTGCTTACTCTACAGCATCATCAGAGCTGTTTAATGTGGCTCTGTAAGATAAGCACTGGACTGCTAACTGTAAGGTGAGCAGTTCAAACCCACCAGCCACTCCTCAGAAAAACACTGTACAAGGTCACTGTGAGTTGGAACCGATTTGATGGTACTTAACGAAAACACCGTGCTAGAATCAGACTCATTCATGGTTTCCTAGTTGACACACTTATGGTTCAGTGACAGTCAGTCTCTAAAAGAGACATTACCATCAATTTCTAGACACATATTACGTTGAGTTTTTGTTGTTAAGCGTAGTCTAGTCGGTTCTGACTCGTAGAGACCCTGTATAGGGTGTCAAGGAGCGGTTGGTGGATTTGAACTGCCAATCTTATAGCTCACAGTCCAGTGCTCATCCAACAGTGCCACACCAGAAGTACATTACATTGAGTAAGGTCCATTTTATGGGGTACGTGATAAATGTAGCCAGTGTTATATTATACTTCTAGTGGCCTAAGGTGAGCCTTAAATATGGCACCCCTGGGCCCTAGTGTGGAGTGCTGTAGGAAAAGCACTGGACTGTTAACCACAAGGTTGGCAGTTCAAACCCACCAGCCATTCTCAAAAACCTTATACAGGGTCACCATGAGTCAGAACTGACTCAACAGGGCACAACAACAAAACAACATTTTCCATAAAGGTTTTAGAATTTTAATTTTGATTTTAATCACTGTATTCCTTTTTTATAAAACTGCTATTAATCTGAAATCTTGCTGTCCCTCACTAAAAGTACAAACTGTCATCAGCTCAATCAAATTACAAAAGTAACTGACTGACACTCGAAAGTTGAGACTGACTTGAATCTGAATAGGAACAAATGATATTAAGACCCAGTCAGCTTCCTGTGCCTAAGAAAACTGAACAATGTTGAGGACCTGCTCAAATCTCCAGCACTCAGGGCCTTGTTGGGAGCAGATGCCGTTCACTCTCATAGCAGCTCTGAGTGTAATTACTTATAAATAAAATAGAATTTATATAAGACTGAACTATTATCATGCAATTTAATTTTTCTTTTCATCCTGGGTTACTTTTCTTGGGTTACTTAAGGCTTGAGTGGCCACCTAATTCGCTCATGCCATGGTTTATAATCTTTCATTCAAGATACAGACACTTAGTTTTCTCTCATATATCCAATTTATTGTGCTATTGCACTATGCTAGTTAAGCAAAAAGCTCATTTTCTCCTAGTTCTGTTCTCCAGCAATATTTAAAGGTCCAGCCTGAGTTACTAATAAGCATTAAATGACCAGCGTGCTTATACGGAGCTGACACAATTTCAGTCCAAAATGAAAGAACACGAGGCTCCAATTTGTTTTTACACAAACGTGTGACTCCTGTTGGACTTCTCAATATACTGAAAATACCTTGTGATTACCCTTTTCTTTGAATAAACATCTATCATTGTCTAGAACCCCCAGGTGGGAAGCCAGAGATAAAACTGTAATCTTTCTGTTTGCAGCATTCTTACTCAACATACACCACAGAACTGGGATGTACTTTTACAAGTGAATTCTTTTAGCAAGTATACATCAGGATTTATTAGAAAATGTAAATGCTAGGTTACTCAAATAGCTTATTAGCTGCTCTCTTTATCTCTTCTCTCACCTCTCCAATTAATTCTTTATTCTGTAGTCAGACCCATTTCTCTAAAATGCAAATCTGGTCTTGCCTTGCCTCTACTTAAAATTCTTAGTTGCTCCACATTTCCTTCAGTGTAAATCCAAACTCTTTAACTGGGTTTACCAAGCATCTATTTTCCTCTCCAGCCTTATCTTTAACCAGTGAAAAGATCTGCAGTCCCCACTTTAACATTTCTTATTAAATAACATGTGACACCTCTCATTCTTGATCAAGTCTAATCAACTCAACAGTGCCATGGTTGGTAATTTATTCCAGCTTTCATTTCTGTGACATACTACATCTTACATTCTAAAATTTTGCATAGATGTGACCTTTCTCTGTTTGTAATATTTTCTCTTTTTAGTCCTTTGTCCCTTGCCATGCCCTATTCTTCTTCTCTGTAAGATACTGATAGTTTTTCTTTTTAAATGTTTGTGGCATCATAGTGACCCTGTGTAGGGTTTCCAAGGGGCAGCTCGCTAATCTTTGCGCTTAGCAATTCAGTGTTTATCCTACATTGCCACACCAGGACTCATAACATACTGATCGGTGGTGGAAGTGAGGTACTGAAGAGTCAGTTGCTACTCATAGTGATCCTAGAGGTTATAACCCCTTACAGGAGTAGGAAGCCTCACCTTTCTCCCACAGAACAGCTGGTAGACTCAAACTTCTAACCTTTGGGCTAGTAGCCCTATGTGTAACCACGGCGCTATCAGGGCTCCTTGATTAATTAATTGTTAAAAAAAGACCATAGCAATCCTATTGGACAGAATAAAACTGCCTCCTAGGGTTTCAAAGGTGTAAATCTTTACAGAAGCAGACTGCCATTATCTTCTTCTTGCAGAGGCTTGGCTGGTAGGTTCCAATGCCAACCTACCCATTAACAGTTGAGCGCTTAACTATTGTTCCACCAGGACTCCTACTTAACTATATCTTCTAGTTGTTTAGTGCCATTCAGTCAGTTCCGGCTCATAGCGATCCTGTATAGGGTTTTAGAGCAGCTGGTGAGTTTGAACCGCAGACCTTGAGTTTCCAACCAACCTTGAGGCCACACCAGATCTACGTCTTACTGGTTGTTGTTGTTAAATGCCATTGAATCAGTTTCAACCCATAGCAATCCTGTATAGGGTTTCCTAGGAGCAGCTAGGAATTTGAACCACCAATCTTGCAGTTCAAACCGACTTTGCAGTCCAGCGCATTTACCCACAGCACCATCCCAGGACTCCCCAACTCCACATCTTACCTTTAAATATCTTCAGGAAGTTACTTCTTCCCTAAAGTCTTCCTTAACCCTCCCCCTCCTCCAGGGCATTAGGCAAACCTCCTGGATGCTCACACAAACTTCCTGTATGTTTCCTCCCTTTAATGTTGTTTTTATGTGCTGTCATAACAACAGAGTATAGAGCTTCCAAGGAGCAGCTGGTGAGTTTGAACCACCTACTTTGTAGCTCAAACCCACCTTGTGGTCCTGCACTTATCCTACTTCCCACACCGTGACTCCCACCTTAATGTAACTACTTCTTTTACTTGTCTGAGAGCCATGCATTAGATTAATAATTCTCAGATTTAGTGCACATCAGAATCACTTTTGGGCTTTGGAAAAGCAGAGGTTGGTTGCTGTGCCCTGCCCTCAAATTTTTGATTCAGTGTGACATTGTACAAAAAGTACTGGATTGCAGGTTTGGTTTGATCTGAAAGGTCAGTGGTTCAGATCCACCAGCCAATCCTTGGAAATCCTATACAGGGTTGCTATGAGTCAAACCGACTTGGTCGGCTCTTGACAAGAGCAAACTCCCTTTATCATGAGGTTGCTTACTATGAGGCACCATTGTGAAGATTTTTGTTTGCTTTCTGTGGAGGTATAATCCATACTGAAGGCTGTGGTCTTTGATTTTCATCAGGAAGTATTTATGTTTCTTAACGAGTCTTCTTCTAAACCTGATGCTGCATTCTTCTCTATATATGCCAGCTTCTTAGATTATTTGCTCAGCATAAAGATTAAATGAACATGTGAAAAATGACAATTGTGAAACCTACCTTCCCTGATTTTAAACTACACAGTAATTCCCTTATTCTGTTTGAATGGCTGCCTCTTGGTCTATGTAAGTGTTCCATCAGAACACAATTCCAGAATTTCTATTCTTTGCAATGTTATCCATAATTCATACTTAGCTTTTATTTCCAAACTGTAGTAAAACATTATACATGAGACTTTAAAAATGATCTCAAGATAGAGAAGGTATTTTGAAATGAACTCTAAAAGCTGTAGAGGGATACAATGATCATATAAAATTACCAAAAATATTCCCATGGAAAAACTGCCATAAATACAATCAAATGAAATGATTGTTGTTGTTCGGTGCCACTGAGTGGGTTCCAACTCATAGCAAACCTATGCACACAGGAATGAAACACTGAGTTGTCCTGCACCATCCTAACAACTGTTACTCTGTTTGGATCCATTGTTGTTACTACTGTGACAATCTATCTCTTCAGGGCTCTTCCTCTTTTTTGCTGGCACTCTACATTACCAAGCATGAAGTCTTCTCATCCCTGCTTGTAAGGAGCAATCTGGCTGTACTGGTTTCAAGACAGATTTTGTTGTTGCTCTTGTTAAATGTTCTTCTGTCAGTTTATGATACTTTCAATATTCTTCTCCAACACTATAATTCAACTGCATCACTTGTTCTAGACTTCCTTATTCATTGTCCAACTTCCACATGCAAATGATGCAATAGCAAATACTATGCCTTGGCTCAGTTGCACCTTGTTGTTGTTGTTATGTGTCATCGAGTTGGTACCCACTCATAGCGACCTTATGCACAGCAGAATGAAAACACTGCTCGATCCTGGGCCAACCTCACTACTGTTGCCACGCTTGAGTCCATCGATACTGCCACTTGGCCAATCCATCTCATTGGGGGTCTTCCTCTGGTTTGCTGACCATCCACCTTACCAAACATGATATCTTTCTCCAGTGACTGGTCCCTCCTGACAATATATCTGAAGTATGAGAGACGAAGTTTGGCCATCTTGACCTCCAAGGAGCACTCTCACTACACTTCTTCCAACATGGATCTATCTCTTGTTTTTTTTGGCAGCCCATGGCACTTTCAGTATTCTCCTCCAACACCATAAGTCAAAAGCATCCATTCTTCTATGGTCTTCCTTATTTACTGTCCACTTTTCACAAGCATATGAGGTTATTGAAAATACCATGGCTTGGGTCAGGCTTACCTTAGTCTTCAAGCTGACATCTTTGCTCTTCAACACTTTAAAAAGGTCTTGTACAGCAGATTTGCCTAATGCAATACGTTATTTGATTTCCTGACTGCTGCTTCCATGAGTGTTGATAGTTGATCCAAGAAGAATGAAGTCCTTGACAACTTCAATCTTTTCTCCATTGATAAGAATGTTGTTTATTAAAGTTGCACCTTAGTCTTCAGATATGTTTGCTCTTTAACACTTAAAGAGGTCTTTTGAAGCAGATATACCTAATGTGCTATGTCTTTTGATTTCTTAACTGTTGCTATCATGAGTGTTGATTGTAGTCTAGCAAAACGAATACTTTGACAACTTTAATCTTGTCTCCCTTTATTATGATGTTATTTATTGATTGAATTTTGAGACTTTTTGCATTCTTTAAATTGAGTTGTAGTCCATATTGAAGACTGTAGTCTTTGAAATTTATCAGTAAGTATTTTAAGATCTCTTAGCTTCTAGTAAGCAAGGTTGTGTTATCTGAAAATGACAGGTTACTAAGGAGACTTCCTCCAATCCTGATGCCATGTTCTTCTTCATATAACCCAGTTACTTGGATTTTTTGCTCAGCATAGATATTGAGTATGATATGGTGAAAGGTTAAAGGATACAACCCTATCAAACACCTTTCCTGATTTTAAAAGATCCAGTATACCATTGTTCTATTTGAACAACTGCTATATATCCACCACCCATCTGTCAGTTTGTTGTGTTGTGGTGGCTTGTGAGTTGCTGTGATTCTGAAAGCTATGCCACCAGCATTTTAATACAACCAGGGTTACCCATGGTGGACAGGTTTCAGATGAGCTTCCAGATGAAGACAGACTAGGAAGAAGGAGTGACAAACTACTTCCAAATATTTAGTCACCCAAAACCTTAAGAATAGCAGAAAAACACTGTCAGATATAGTGCCAGAAAATGAGTCTCTCAGGTTGGAAAGCACTCAAAATGCAACTGGGGAAGAGCTGTTTCCTCAAAGTAGAGTTATCCATGATGATGCGAATGGAGTAGAGCCCATGGGAATAAGGCCCACAGGACCATTCATCTGTTGATACGGTACAACTGAAAATGAACAGAAACAGCTAAAAACATCCATTAATAATCATAACATGGAATTATAAAATTAGAAAATTAGAAATTGTAAAAATGAAATGGAATACATAAATATCGATATCTTAGGCATTAGTGAGCTGAAATGGACTGGTATCGGCCATTTTGAATCTTACTACCACATGGTTTACTATGCCAGAAATGACAAATTGAAGAGGAATGGTATTGCATTCATTGTCAAAAAGAACATATCCAGATAAGTCATGAGGTACAACGCTGTCTGTGATAGGATAATATCCATGCGCCTACAGTGAAGCCCAGTTAATACCACTATTATTCAAATTTACTCACTAACCACTAAAGTCAGTGAAGATGAAATAGAATTCTACCACCTTCTTCACTCTGAAATTGATCAAATATTAAATCAAAATGTATTTATCATTATTGGTGATTGGAATGCAAAAGTTGTGAACAAAGAGGAAGGATTAGTAGTTGGAAAATACCGCCTTGGTGATAGAAACAATGTTGGAGATTGCATGATAGAATTCTGAAAAATCAATGATTTGTTTGTTACAAATACCTTTTTTAGAAAGCATAAGAGACCATTATACACATGGACCTCACCAGATGGAATACATAGAAATCAAATTGACTACATCTGCGGAAAGAGATGATGGAAAACCTCCATATCATCAGTCAAAACAAGGCCAGGGACAGATTGTGGAACAGACCATTAATTGTTCATATGTAAATTCAACCTGAAGCTGAAGAAAATGAAAACAAGTCCACTAGAGCCAAAATATGACCTTGAATATGTTGTTTTTGTTGTTAGGTGCCATCGAGTTGGTACCGACCCATATCGACCTTATGCACAGCAGAATGAAACACTCCTGATCCCAGACCAACCTCACCACCATTGCCACGCTTGAGTCCATCAATGCTGCCACTTGGCCAATCCATCTCATTGGGTTTGCCCTCTTTTTCTCTGACCCTCCACCTTACCAAACATGATATCCTTCTCCAGCAACTTGTCCCTCCTGAATATATGTCTGAAGTATGAGAGATGAAGCTTGGCCATCTTGGCCTTCAAGGAGCAGTTGGAGACCTTGAATACATCCCACCTGCATTTAGAGATCATCTGAAGAACAGATTTGATACATTATACACTAAAGACCAAAGGCCAGAAGAGTTGTGGGATGACATAAAGAACATCACACAGCAAGAAAGCAAAAAGTTATTAAGAAGACAAGAAGAAGAAAAACATCAAAATGGATATCAGAAGAGACACTGGACCTTGCTCTCCAGTATACAGATGCTAAAACAAATGGAAGTAATGAGGAAGTTCAAGAGATGAACAGAACATTTCAAAGGTCAGTTAGAGAAGACAAAGTCAAATATCATAACAAAATGTGAAAACATTTGGATTCAGAAAACTAAAAGGGAAGAACACACTCAGCATTTCTCAAGCTGGGAGAGCTGAAGAAAAAAGTCAAGCCTTGACTTTCATTATTGAAGGATTCTCTGGGCAAATTATTGAATGCTGCAGATAGTATCAAAAGAAGATGGAAGGAATACACAGAGTCACTGTACCAAAAGAAAATGGTTGATGTTCAACCGTTTCAAGAGGTAGCATATGATCAAGAGCCAATGATACTGAAGGAGGAAGTCCAAGGTGTTTTGAAGGAACTGGAAAAGAACAAGGCACTGGGAATTAATGGAATAAAAATTGAAATATTTCAAGAATGTGAGGGGGCACTGGAGGCACTCATTCATCTATGCCAAGAAATTTGGAAGACAACTATCTGACCGACTGATTGGAAGAGATCCATATTTGTGCCCATTTCAAAAAGAGGTGACCCAATGGAATGCAGAAGCCATTGGATAAGCTCTTTGATATCGCATGCAAGCAAAGTTCTACTAAAGGTAATAGAGAAACGCTGCAAGCACACATTGACTCACTATGAGTTAGAATTGACTCCACAACAGTGAGCTTGATTTTAATTATTATTATTATTTTTTATTTAAAATTTTGTAGACTTTGTTTTCTCTAAAGGGCTAATAGAATTAGCAAAAGAAGAACTGATTCTAATAAATTGTTCTTCTCTCAGTACATGGTGCCATAGTACAAACTCCTACCCATTCCATCAGTGAATTTAGCACAAAGGCAAGGCAAGTATTGAAGGAATAAAGGACAGAAAGATAGAAAGGTAGTTGTTGTTATGTGCTATGGAGTCGGTTCTGACTCATAGCCACCCTGTACAGGGTTTCCAAGGCTGTAAATCTTTATGGGAGCAGAAAGCCTCATCTTTCTCATCCGGGACAGCTGGTAGTTTCGAACTGCTGACCCTGAGGTTTGTAGCCTGATTTGTAACAACTACGCTACCAGAACTCCTTAGAAAGGCAGTAGATAAATATTATCTCCTTTAGTTCTCACAGCAATGTTTTTTAAAGAAACAGTTGATGGTGAGTGTGTGGTGAGTGTTCTATTTGAACCCTGGTATATTTGACTAGAAATCTGAATCTCTTCCTAAAACAAACATAAACCCATTGCTCTCAAGTCCATTCTGACTTATAGCGACCACATGTGTGTCAGAGTAGAGCTGTTCCTGTAGAGTGTTCTTGGCTGTAAACTTCACAGAAGTAAATACCCTGGTCTTCCTTTTGCAGAGATTTTGGGTAGGTTCAAAGTTAGCAGTTGATAGTAAACTTCTTGTACCACCCAAGATCAGAAAGATATCCCCACTGCCTGTCCAAACAGAACAAAATCATCCACCGACATAAGAAAGACACGGGCACCTATTCTTCTCCAGAACCTATAAGAACTGTTATCAGAATTGGAGAGAAATGCCCTAGTTCTCTCATCCCAGCTCAGACACAACTCCTGGTTTTCAACAGGTTAATGCTCTCTCGTGTTATTCGAAGGACTGCATTGTGTTTGAAGTATTGGACTGAACAAGGCAATGTGTGCAGCTTGAAAGGAGAGCCAAGGGTAGAGTCCTGGGAATGCCTACATTTAAAGACTTGGTAAAGGAGGGAATTCAGCTACAAGACTAACAGAAAGCACCCAGGAAGATAGGAATATAATTGGTAAGAATAGAGATTTACCAAAACAAAAGAAAGAAAACAAGCAATCCACTGTGATCCAATCATATCTGACTTAAAGTGCCATTATAGAAGGCTTCTGAGACTGTAAATCTTTATGGGGGTAGACAGCCTGAACTTTCTTCCTTGGAGTGACTGGTAGATTTGAACTGTCAACCTTGCGGTTAGCCAAATCCACAGTGCCAGAGGTTAGACTCTTAAAAACAAAGTGCTCCAAGAAGTTTCTCAAATATTGTTGTTGTTGTTGTTGTCAGGTGCCATCGAGTCAGAACCGACTCATAGCAATCCCATGCACAGCAGAACGAAACAATGTCCGATCCTGGGCCAACCTC
>NW_006408522.1:18174781-18182523 GCF_000296735.1 Chrysochloris asiatica
AGAACCTCGAGCGGCGAGAACCTCGAGCGGCGAGAACCTCGAGCGGCGAGACGTGTAGTGTGGAGCTCCAACAACAACAACACGGAATACTGGGCCACAAGGCTGTTTAACTGCTTTCCTTGAAGATGGCGGATCGGGTAGACATATAGTGAGGAGCTTGGTCAACAACAACACGGAATACCGGGTCAAGAGGACTCATGAGTTGGTGTTGGAACTCTATAACAAATATAAAGGTATGTTTGGAGGTTCGGAGGGTTTATAGCTGGGGAATTTGCATGAGAATCCTGAAATTCATTATTTTCTGGATCAAGACACTCAGCTGTTCCAGGAGCCGCCATCTTGGGAAAGCTTATCTTGATTGTATCAGGATTGATAGGATTAGGAGAGAACATCTTGATTGTATCTTGATTATATCTTATATATATCTTGATCATATCAAGATTGTATCAAGATTGACATCGAAATTTAAAGAGACAGTATAGACATAAATTCTCAAATATAGATATTACTAAGAGATTGAGCAAAATGAGGCTTAGAGAAAAGGTTTAAATATCTAGTTAATTAGGTAAAACAGTTTCAGTAGAGCTGAGTAGCTGAAACTCAGCCAAAATGGGTCTACTTTACATTTTAGCTGAGGTGAAAACTAGAACTGCTTATATATCCCAGGTACTGAGTATTCCATACTGCATTTTTTAATGAAAGTAACATAATATTTTATTTTTGTTTGTTTATGTATTTCCTATCACCCTGGTCTTTTGGAAAAACACCTTGAGAATCAACACTCTCAGGGAAGTGATGGTTATGTGCCATGGAGTAGGTTCCGACTCATAGTGACATGTACAGGGTTTCCGAGGCTGTAAATCTTTACAGGAGCAGAAATCCTTATTCTCCCGTGGAACAGCTGGTAGTTTTGAACTGCTGACCTTAAGGTTCTCAGCTTGATTCATAACCACTACACTATGAAGAGCCCACCTTAATATTATCAGTTCTACTCTCCCTGCATCCTGGACTAAGATGGATCTTTTTGTTATAGACTCTAACAGCACACAGCATTTTCTCTTGCTGACACACAGTACTATTTTAATTATTGGTTTTATTATTTCTTTATGTCTGTCTCTACTACTACACTGTATATCCAATGAGAAAGGGCATGATGTTGTCTTGAACACTATTTTCTCCTTTATCCTTACACTGTCTGGCACATACAGGGACTCAGCAGACGCTAATTATTGTACAATTGTGAAGCAATGAATGACTTCTAAAGCCTTTCTAGCAAACGAGGCAATAATTCAATTTGTTGTCAATTTTAAATGCTATATTTGCCCCAATTTTACCATTGCCAAACAGAACAAGTAGTGCAATCACAGAATTTTTCACTAGATTAAGTTCTGAAAACACTAAAGCAAGGCACAAAAACTGAATTTTTAATAATATATTTTAAAGAAAACCGACACTTCTATGGAGATTCATATAGCATACTTACAGAAAATAAAATGAAGCGAAGAAATTGAGATTGAACAAAGGACCAATTCATTTCTTTGTGAAATTTCATTACCGTTTAACTTGTTCTTGAAATAGGCAGGGAAATTGGTTTACTGGATTATTGTCATCTATTTTATCTTTGCTAACCATCTTCTAGAGATGTGTTTAGATACCATATATGTCCTATGGATAATGATTAAACTTTATCAACTAGTATAATTGATAACTTGTTGTATTTTTATTCCATGTTTTCTATTCCCCAGTGCTCCTAAAGAATTAAGAGCTCTAAAAGAAAGTTTCTACTAAATATAACTTTCATTGAAGGATTGTGTCTAATCAGCACCATAAATCTTACTGTATTAATGTGATACTAATGTATTTACCTAAGTTTGCTGTTGATAATAATGAACCAATACGATTATGATTAAACATATCCTTAAGATGTATTAGGGATAGAATTGTGTTTCTTAAAACATGTGTCAACTTGGCTGAGCAATGATTCTCAGTTGTTTGGCTTGTTGTTGTTGTTAAGTGCCGTCGAGTTGGTTCCGACCCATAGCAACCCTGTACAGGGTTTCCGAGGGTGTAAATCTTTACGGGAGTAGAAAGCCTCATCTTTCTCCCGCGGAACAGCTGGTAGTTTCGAACGGCAGTTGTGTAATAATACACTGTGCCGGTTAAGTGATGACTACCTATGATGTGATCTGAGGTGATCAATCAATAAAAGGATTAGGGATGCCACCCTCTTATCCCATCACAGTCCTGATCTATGGAGGGGGAGTTTCCCTAGAATACGACCTGCAAGACCTCTTACTTATTCTACAAGAGATAAAAGGAGAGAAAAGGGAACAAAGATCAGAGGGACCTAATACAACCAAGAAGAAGAGCTGGGGTTGGAGAGTGTGCTTTTGATCAAGACTCACTGTACTGTGAAGCTCCTACAAGGAAGACTGATGCCTAGACACATTGAGAGCTCTAAGGAATGTTGGGCCTGCAGATGCTGAAAGGAGACAAGGGCCTTGCCTCAGAGCCCACCAAGGGAGAAAGCCTTTTCCTAGAATTGACACTCTGAATTTGGCCTCAGCCTTTTAAATTGTGAAAGAATGAAATTGATTACTAAAGCCATCCATTTCCATAAAAAAAAATCCACTTTCTGTTACGTTGATGCTGTTATGTGCTGTGGAGTCTGTTCCGACTCATAGTGACCCTTACAAGGTTTCCGAGGCTGTAAATCTTTACGGGAGCAGAAAGCCTCATCTTTCTCCTGTGGAACAGCTGGTAGTTTCGAACTGCTGTCCCTGAGGTTTGCAGCCCAATTCGTAACCACTATACTACCAGAGCTAGCACTAGATAATTAAGACAGGTGGTATAAGCCCATCTCCAGGAGTCCAGATGTGGTGTTGTGGGTTAATGTGCTGCACTGTGAGGTCGGTTGGAACCACAAGGTCAATTTGAACTGCAAGGTTGGAAGTTCAAATCCCATAAGATTTACAGACCTATGAGGTTCGCGATGGTGGACCACCACCACTATAAGTCTATACACACTAGGAGTCCTGGTATAACACTGTGGGTTAATGTGGCATTGCAGGTTAATGTGCTGGACTGCAAGGTTGGCTTGAACCACAAGGTCAGCAGTTCAAGGTCACCAGCTGCTCATCAGAAACTCTCTACAGAGTCTCTATGAGCTGTAATTGACTTGATGGTACTTAGCAACAACATATACACACAAACACAGTTAAGGTAATAAATAAGGACAGCAGTATTAATGTTTTCTGTAAGGCTATGAATAGGTATTTCAAAAACAATTTATCAAGCATCCATATAGGGGTTTCTTTTAGATGGCCCAGCATCCTTGACCTCATTTAGAATTTTACACTTCCTTTTCAATCTAATATCTATATTTAAGTGAAATCACTAAGTGAAAAATGCTATTTTAATTCAAATTTTATATTCAATATTTTTTTCTCTTTAATGAGTTATGTTTCTGTGGTGCTTTCTCATTTACTAGATCCTCCCCAATATGTCTCTTTCTGATTTGGAAGCCTACTAACTTGGCACAGTGGGATAAGCAGTGGGCTGCTAACCATAAGGTCAGTAGTTCAAACCCATGAGCTGCTCCGCAGTTGGCTTCCATAAATATTTTACAACCTTGCAAACCCTATGGGGCAGTTCTACTCTGTCATCTAGGTCTCTAAGAGTTGGAACTGACTTTATGGCAGTGGGCTTGTTTTGGTTTAACTCTACAATACAGAGGAAAGTTATCACTGAGGATATTTTCAAGATGAGAAAACTGGGTTTTCTAAGGGTTGAATTCCTCACTAAGTCTCTCTCATAGCAAGTAATAGAGCCACAAATTGAAACAAAAGTCTTATGGTTTTACTTTCACAGGCTGTTCCTCCTGCCTGCCACTGGAGCAGGTTAACTCTGTTTAAGCTTTTGTGCGGTAGTAAGTACTGAGAACTCAATATGTGTCAAATACTCTCTCATCCCAGAAGTAGTTGATGACGATCCAAAGAAGGAGGATGTACAGTCCTTGGAGAAGGACTGATTCCTTCTTACAACATATCCATTGTTGTTGTTGTTAAGTGCCATCGAGTGGGTTCCGACTCATAGCGACCCTGTACAGGGTTTCCGAGGGTGTAAATCTTTACGGGAGTAGAAAGCCTCATCTTTCTCCCGCGGAGCGCCTATTAGTTTCGTACTGCTGACCTTAAGGTTCGCAGCCCGATTCGTAACCACTACGCTACCAGAGCTCCATAGCCATAGTATGATAAAAAATGAAGTCTCTCCATTCTTGCTTCTAAGGAGCATTCTGACTGTATTTCTTCCGAGACAGATTTGTTTGCTATTTTGGCAGTCCAGGGTATGTTCAATATTCTTCTCCAACACTGTAATTCAAATGCATCAATTCTTCTGCAGTCTTCTTTATTCATTGTTCAGATTCCACATGCATATGAGGCAATGGAAAAAACCATGACTGGGGTCAGCTACATCTTAGTCCTCAAAGTGACATCTTTGCTCTTTAACATGTTAAAGTGTGCTATACATTTTGACTGTTGCTTCTATGGGCATTGATTGTGGATCCAAGCAAAATGAAATTTTTGACAACTTCAAATTTCAGAGGCCCAGATGTGAGGAGTTTAATCTTTTTTACATTGAAATGCAATCCATACTGAAGAATGTAGCCTTTGATCTTCATCAGTAAATTCTTCAAATCCTCTTCATTTTCAGCAAGCAAGGATATGTCTGCTATGTATCTCAGGTTGTTAATGACTCTTCCTCCAAGCCTGATGCCATGTTCTTTTTCATATAATCCAGCTTCTTGAATTATGTGCTCAGCCATCCAATTGAATAGGTATGGTGAAAGGATACAACCCTAGCATATACCTTTCCTGATTTTAAACCACCCTTTCCTGATTTAAAACCATTCGGTATCCCCTTGTTCTGTTTGGATGATTCTGCCTCTTGATCTATGTATGGCAGGGGTGGGAAACCTCGTTTCAGCCAAAATTTTTAACATCATTCATGGGCCATACAAGATTATCATCTTAAAAATTAGCCTGCTATGATGAGAAGGTGCTCTGGTGGATAGTGGTTACGAATCGGGCTGCGAACCTCAAGGTCAGCAGTTCGAAACTACCAGCTGTTCTGCAGTAGAAAGATGAGGCGTTCTGCTCCCGTAAAGATTTACAGCCTCGGAAACCCTGTACAGGGTCGCTATGAGTCAGAACCGAACTCCACAGCACACAGCAGCAGCAGCAACATGATGCCTGGAGGGGATTGTAACCATGGCACTGAAACAATACTCAATAGGATGAATGTAAAGCTAATCTTCTCCCATGTAAACTATCACCTAATTCACAATAAAACATTAAAAAAAATTAACCTGCTATATTTGGTCATATATTTAATTGATTCATCCTTAATGTGATGGCTGGAACTGCAGTTGCCTTGGCAGGACCAGACCAAATGATTTTGCAGGCCTTATATAGTCCTCCCCGATTTTTGAGTCCCTCATGAGCACAATTCAGTTTCTGAAATATCCATTCTTAATTTCATTCCACAGCTCTTCTGATCTTTGATCATGAGTGTCTAATGCATCCAATCTCTTGAGATACTCTCTAAATCCAGGTGGGATATAGTGAAAGCCATTTTTGGTTCTTGTTGACTTGTTTTAATTTTCTTCAGCTTCAGCCTGAACTTGCAATGTTATTCATAGTTTATTATGATCTACACAGTTTAACACCTTTCCATAGTTAAAAAACCACTAGTAAACATCATTCCAATATTCTCTGCTTTGAGCCATGATCCATTTGATGTCAGTAATGATATAGCAAGGTTCACGTTCTCTTCTGAATTTACCTTGAATTTGGAGCATCAGGTAGATCATGTGGGGTCTTGAAGGACATTGAAAGGATTTTGAATTATACTCTGACTGAAATGAAAATCCTTTAGAACATTCTTTGCAAAGGAGTGGCATACTGTTATTTAACTTTAAAAAAACGGATCCTCAGGTTGTTCTGTTGAGAACAGACATCAAGTGGTAGGGTAAGAGTAGTGAATTCTATGAGAAGGTTGTATAGTAAAACATGTTAGCAATGATAGTGACTTAGACCAGGGTAAAACACGGAGCAGTGTTTTGAAGACATTTTTAAGGTAAATTATTCTATTTTGAAAGTAAATTAATCAAGATTTGATGACATTCCAGATGTGTTATATAAGAAAAAAAAAAAAAAAACTTAACCTGACTGCCCAGGAGGATGGGATTGCAGTCAACTGAGAGAAAACGAGTCTTAATCTTTCAACCTATTCCCAAAAGGTCTAAAAGGGATCTAGGGAGTATTAGACTCCTAAATGATTCTGACCCAATGGTTACTTCTTTAGAATTTTACATAGCAATGCTTAGGAAAATCTTTTATTAGTAGATATGTAGTTCAACTCCAAACTTGCCTCATTTTTATACAGATTCTTCAGAAATATATCCTTAAAATGAAAACTAGTATGTTAGCAATTTATATACGTACCTTTTACAATTGAAAGACAAGTCAGAAAATATTCAGGTTTATTCTGAATTGAAGCAATAAATTTGTTTTTCATCAGGGTCATTTGTGCTTCTTGGGAACTGCCCTCAAGACTCTTTTACAGAAATAAAGCATGTAAAAATTTTGTATTAGAAAGATACTAAATAAGGCACTTTTTCCTTTGATGGTATGATTCATGTGCTAGTCGACCAGGAGGCCATATTTGAGCTGAATTTTGATGAATGTGTAGGAGTTTAACAGGCAGAAAGTCAGGGAATAGCATTCTTAGGTATATGGATCAGTAAATATAAGCACATGGAATTGGGAAAGAGGATTGTATATTCATGGAACTTAAAGTATGCAGGGACCTTGAAAAGAAACCAGTATGCAATTGGGGTGTAAGGAGTAGTGAATTGAGGCTTTTAAGGTCTGGTAAAGTTGATTATTGGACTCCTGGTGTGGCGCTGTGGGCTAATGCGCCAGACTGCAAAGTCATTTGAACTGCAAGGTCGGTGGTTCAAGCTCACCAGCTGCTCCTTGGAAACCCTATACAGGGTTGCTAAGGGTCGGAATTGACTCAACAGCCCTTAACAACAACAACAAAGCTGATTATTGGAGTTAAGTGGTTAATTTATATGGCACAATACATAGTTTGGATTTTATGTTTTAGATAAATAAAGACAACAATATTGAAAATGTAGGAGTCTTGTAGAAGGAAAATGGAGAGTTGAGAATAGACACAGGAAAGCATGAAAATGCCAAACACTGTGAGAATACAAGTGAGTACTAATGTCACCCTTAGAAATTCCAGATGCCCAGCTTTCCAAACTGGAGCAAGTCTAACAGGACTGATTAGACTAAAACAAAGACAAAATTTAGTTAAATACTACTTTGCTTTTATGATGAAAAACTCCATCATTGAAGTAGTTGTTTTGTTTTTTCTCTCAGAAATAACTGACCTCATGAAACTGTAATGCTATAAGAAATCTAGATTGAAAAAGTCACACTTCCTACTCTCCTTCATCCAATGTTTGCTTTCTAAAATTTGGTCTACCCAGGTAACCAAAAGTCCCACAGGTAATTTCACAATTGCCAGTATCTATTGAAGCAACTAAATTCTTCAAGGAAGATTCTGTAGAGCATATACATATTAAAAAGATACCTGACACTGTAGGATCAGCACTGGACTGTGAACTGCAAGGTTGGCAGTTCAAACCTACCAGCTGCTCCTTGAAAACT
>NW_006408522.1:18182833-18184544 GCF_000296735.1 Chrysochloris asiatica
TACGAAATTCATATAACCAACAAAGAATTAGTATCCAGAATATATGTTAGAATTTTATTCAAACTACTAGGAAAAGCACAAGCAGACAAAAGAAAAATGAGCAAAGGATTAAAGGCAATTCACAATTGAACATGTAAGAAGATATTCACATTTATCAATATCAGAGTTGAGTTTATCTCTGGGAAAGCAGGAAGGGCAGGGGATAACTAGGTAGAAGAACAAGGGGGAAATGCTAGTTCATGAGTAACATTTAATGTCTTAAGCACTAAAGATCAGAAATAAATATTAAATATTTATATTTGCTTATCTTGATAAAGAGTATATGGGTGCTTGATATGTGTTTTGTACTTCTTTTGTATTTTTGAAATATTTCATAATAGTAAAATAAAATGACATGTGATAATTTATTATCTTGCTCCATAAAAATTTCCCCAAATATCATCTTTTGGAAGTAAAATAACAAGAGAAGCAGCATCAGTTAAGGGGAGGATATATATATGATTATGCGTTGGAATCCTAAATTCGATTACAACATTTGCTACTTACCTATTGTGCAACCTTGACTAAATACCTTTATGCTTTTTTTTTTAAATCTCTTCATTCTTCTAAAACTGATAGCTCAAATGAAAAACTAGAGCAATAATTTCTGCCTTATTTCATAAAGTCATTAAAAAGAATGGATTCATTTGTGTATATGAAAGTGATGTGCAAATGTAAAAAGTATGGAAATGTCAAACTCTAGGGTAATATGAAATTAAATGAATATATCTTCTCTTTTACTGTTATTCTAAGCTCAGTGAAACAGGTATTAGAAATAGAAAGCAGAGATCATAAAAGACACATATTATTTCTTACCGGATCAATCAGCTGGGAATAGAGTTCATGGCAGTTGTCAAAAATGTACTTGTATGTTGAGTCCAGGCAAGCCCTGACACAGTCCTTGACCACCATGCTGGCCTTTGGTGGGCTTTGCAGCTCCAGAACCTGGAGGACAAATCATTTTCTTAAATTCAAAAATGTTATTGTTGTGAAGTGCTGTCAAGTAGATTCCAACCCATAGCAACACTGTATAGGGTTTCCAGGGAGAAGCTGGTGAGCTTGAACCACCAACTCTATAGTTTAAACGACTTTAAAGTCTGATGCATTAGCCCACAATGCCACACCAGGCAGGACTCCAAATTCAAAAATACGACATGTTAATCTGGTACAATGACCCAAGCAATACCCACAAAATACTTTAAGCTGGTTTATTTTTATGTTCAGAAAAAGTAGTCTTAGACACGCTTTAAATGTGCAAATATCCATTTTAAATTTCTTATATGATAAATTACTGAAAATAACATGGCTGTAAATATTCAAATGGAATACTTTTAACAGTGATCAGTTAAACAATAATTCATACATTTGTTCCATTAAATCTTTCCACAAATATTTATAACTCATTAGGATCATGTTATGGTGTTGTAGGATAAGAAATGAACTGCTAACTATAACCTAACCTGATAGGTTGGGGATAGTTAAAACCCACAAGCCACTCCTCAGAAACCCTACATAGGGTTTCTGTAAATTTCAACCAACAAAAACAAGAAAAAATGCTAAAAATGATAACTGTAATGAACAAAAGAAATAAAAAGGTCTACACTCATGGAGCTCAAGTTCAAGTAGATAATATAGACAATGAATAAACTTAAATATGTAAAATATATGAGGG
>NW_006408522.1:18186069-18195957 GCF_000296735.1 Chrysochloris asiatica
TGTGGGACCCTATCCAGAGAAGCAGTGACACCAGAGATGGAGGCCGAGATGAGGATATGGAGAGAGAGAGAGCAGCTGAAGATTCTAGTCTCATGGAAAGAGAAAGACTAAGTGTTGGTGGCCAGGAGGCAGGCTTTCAGAATGTGCCCTTTGGTTGTTTAATTTATTAATTATTCCTGAGTGTTTTTGTGTTGTTGTTGTTACATGGTGTTGAGTCGGTTCCGACCCATAGCAGCCCCATACAGGGTTTCCAAGGCTGTAAATCTTTATGGGAGGAGAAAGCCTTATCTTTTTCCTGCAGAGCAGCTGGTAGTTCCGAACTGCTGACCTTAAGGTTTGCAACCCATACATCCTCGCCACCGCGCCCCCCCCCAAAAAAGGAAGAGAAGCAAATATCATTGAATGATGATGCATAGAGGAGATTGTAATCACTGCAATGAAACAATGAGTGTAAAACTGATGTAAACTATCACTCAATTCACAATAAAAAGTTAAAAAAAAAAAAGATAATGGAATTTTTACATGGACTTTTTGAAGCCACTTTGTATTATATTATGGTGGATGCTGAAAGGTAGTCTACGGAATTAATTATACCAACTGCCATCAAGTTGATTATGAATCATGATGTTGTTAGATGCTGTAGATCATTTCCGACTCATAGTGAACTTATATGCACAACAGAATGAAACATTGCCTGATCTTGAGCCAACCTCACAAGTGTTGTTACACTTGAGCCCATTGCTGCTGCTTCTGTGCCAATCTATCTCATTTGGAGTCTTCCTCTTTTTTGCTTACCTTCCACTTTACCAAGTATGATGTTCTTCTCCAAGAACTAGTCCTTCCTAATAAGATGTCCAAAGTATGAGAGATGAAGTCTCTAATCCTGGCTTCTAATGAGCTTTCTGACTGTACTTCTTCCAACACAGATTTGTTTGTTCTTCTGGCAGTCTATGGTATTTTTACTATTCTTCTCCAACAGCATAACTCAAATGCATCAATTCTTCTATGGTCTTCCTCATTCACTGTCCAACTTTTACATTCATATGAGGCTACTGAAAATTCCATGGCTTGGGTCAGGTGCATCTTAGTCCTCCAACTGATTGGTATCTTTGCTCTTGAGCACTTTAAACAGGTTTTGTGCAGCAGATTTGCCTAATGTAATATATCATTTGATTTCTTGACTGCTGCTTCCATGAGTGTGTTTTGTGAATCCAAGAAAAATGAAGTCTTTGACAACTTCAATATTTTCTCCATTTATCATGATGCTATTTATTGGTTCAATGGTGAGTATTTCTATTTTCTTTACACTGATGTGCAACCCATACTGAATGCTCTGGTCTTTGATCTTCATTACTAAGTATTTTAACAGTCCAATGTTTATCTTATTGCATCACACCAGAAAGCCTCATTTGCTAATTGGAAAATAAAATTCAGATCACAATAAAATACAATTTTTGATCCTATTCGAAAACCCACTGCCATCAGCAGTGGGTAGAAGTGAGTAGAATGGACCTATAGCATTTCCAAGGCTTTAATTTTTATGGTATCAGATTGACGCATCTTCGTCTTGCAGAGCGGCAGGTGGGTTCAAACTGCCAACCTTTTGATTAGCAGTCAAATGTTTTAACCATTGTGCCACTAGGGATCCTTTGTTTCAATTACAATGGTTAAAACATATATATATATTCTTCTTTTTTTAAAGCAGAATAAAAACATGGAAAGTACCTAAGAACTGGAGAAGACACAGAGCAACTAGAACTAGAGCTTTCCTACTTTGCTAATGGGGATACAATATTGTATTGCCACTTTTGGAAAACAATTAGGTGGTTTCTTACAAAGTTGTATATACATTTATCACATGACCCAGCAATCCCATAACATTGTTGTTGTTGTGTACCATCGAGATTATTCTGATTCATAGCAACCCCATGTGACATAGAATTACCTAGCTTCTAATATTTATGTTTGTCTAAATAATATGATTGTCAGATCTTTTCTTCTGGGGAGCATATGGTGGGTTTGAACACCCAACTTTTCAGTTAACAGTCAAACACTGCAACAATTTTGCCACGAAGTTCCTTAGCAATCTCATACTGGGCAGGTACTTACCCCAAAAAAGGGAAAGGTTATGATTACACAAAAATCCTATATATAAATCTTCATTAGTATTTTATTTGTAAGATCCTCAAACTTGAAACCTCCCAAATGTCTGTCAATCACTAAAGGAATAAACAATCTGTGGTATATCCATAACAAAGAAATATTACTCAGCAAAAAACTAATGGATTATTGATACACACAACATGATTGAATCTGCAATGTATTACACTTCATAAAGTGAAATTCCTTCTATATGGCATTCTGAAAAAGGCAAACCCATAATAATTGTCATGATGTGGGGCAGTCATTGACTACAAAGGGGCAGTGCAAGAGAATTTTGGAGGTTAAAAGTCGCTATGGGTCTTAATCAACTCAACAACAGTTAGCGACAACAAGAAGAATGTCCTGCCACACCAGGAGTCCTGATGTGGCATTGTAGGATCAGCACTGGACTGCAAATCACAAGGTTGGCAGTTCAAACCCACACCACCAGATTCTCCTCAGAAACCCTATGCAGGGTCGCTATGAGTCCTAACCAACTCAACAGCACTTAACAACAACAGCAAGTCTGTTCTGCATCTTCACTGTGGTGAATTTTACATGACTATATATTTATTAAAGCTAATAGAACTGAACTGAATTCTGATGGTGCTGTAGAATAAGCACTTGACTGCTAACAACAAAGTTGGCAGTTCAAAGCCATCAGTTGTTCTCAGAAACCTTATACAGTGTTGCTATGAGTCAGAACCAACAAAGAAGAGTGAATTTTACTTTCTGTAAAAAGGGGTTGGAGGAGAAGGCAACAGAAGCAGGAAATATACCAAAAAATAAAAACCAAATCCAAACACATTGTCATCGAGTTGATTCTGACAAAGCAAATGAAGTGAGTGGCATGAGCAGGTAGCGGGAGTTTGACAATACTCTTATCCTTCCATTTTTTTTTTCAATGAAATAGGAATCAAGGTCACCATCCAGGAATGAGTTTGGGAAAGGGCATGGAGTTGAAAATTAGAGGAGATTGTATTATCTAAACACTGCAAAATTTGCTACTGAAGAATGGCAAAGTTTAGCACATGTGTTGGTATTCCCAACAGAATGCCATTTCCTCACCCCTCAGAGTCCATGGCGGACACCATGTACCAATCCAAACAAACTCTCCCACAGAGTCTTGACTGAGTTCTCAACATTATTCTCTATACACTACACCAAAAGGTACTTCCAGTAAATCAGAATTGACATAGAAAATAAAACCCATTTGCCATTCTTTCTGTTTATTTTAGTCATTCAGTTTAACTGATTTTAAACCAAATGAACTGTAATTTAACTTCCAAGAATCTAAATGCTGTTTGATATACTGCAGAGCTTTGTTTTTTCCTCTCATATTAGAAAATACCATCTTTAGTGTCTCTAGTGAAAAAAAACTCCTGGACAACTGAAAAACAAACTATTCCTATTTTTTTTCTTTTATGTCCAAAAATTGTATGAAAAAGCAGTATAAATCTCTCAAAGGGGAAAAAAAAAAAACATCTAGCCTATAGTCTGACAAGTAGTTTTAGGAAAGACTTTACCTGAATAGCTGTCTAATAGCTGTCCAACTAGCCAAGATTATAATGAAGAGAACTTGGCATGAAAGCAGAGAAGATGCATCTAAAAAGAAATGCCTGTAAAGTCTGATAAAGAATAGCCAATTATAATAATGGATTAAGTGATTAAATACGAGTATATTCCCAGGTAGACATTGCCAGGGTTGAAAATGGAAGTAGCTACCAGTGAGAAGGTTACACATCAGAAAAGAATAGCATGGCTAGAGTATTTTGAAAAATTTGGTAACCGTAAAAGAGTCAGGTACTCTCTTGATATGAAAAAGTCAGCAATCTATTTGAATTGAGCTAAAATAAGAAGTGAGCTCCATTTCTATTTAACATCTTTCAGGATTTATTTACTTTTTGAAAGAGCTGTGTCCTCTCAGATTTACTAGAGAGTTATGTTTAGATAGATTTAGTTTATAACTAAATTTGAGCCCAATGTATCAGTAGCTAGGATAATTTCTTCTTGAAACCAACATGTAATGGAAGATCCATTTAGTTCAGGTAAAGGCAGCACAACCTAATTGCTGGGGATGAAGAGTAGTGATCAAGAGGATAAAACAAGAATTTACCAGGAAATAAATACGTTTTGTGCCTCATCAAGACAGTCACAGAAATAAAATGAGATACCTTCATCCTAAAAAATGTGATGCTTGTTAACAAGTCAACAGTTGATTTCAGATCTTGTAGTCTTTCAGCATTGCTGGCAGGGAAATTTTCCTGGTTAATTAGGAAACAAAAAACATAAAGTTATCATCAAATATTTAAAATAAACTATTTTTATGTAAAATAAAATGGAAAGTAAGTGTGTAAAATTGATGTTCTTCCTTTGTTGTCCACTCCAGTGCATGGTGACTCCATGCGTACAAAGTAGAGTTGTTCAGTAGGGTTTTATTAGCTGTGATTTTTCAGAAGCAGCTTTTGAGACTATCTTTTGAGACATCTCTGAGTGGGTTTGAACTGCCAATCTCTCCACTAGCCGCTAAGAACAAAACCCTTTGTGCCACCCAGGGACTTAACAATCTCTCTCAATCATCCTAACAATATTTTTATTTTAAATATTTAAGAAAATAAATAATTTAGAAATTTTTTCATCTTTAGTCTTAGCAAATAAAAACATATAAGATAATATCATTAATGCAAAGCTCTTAGGTTAGTGAGCCTTGTTCATAAAATACTTTTGCTACCAAAAACAAGAGAGACAGCATATATTTGGGAAAAATATTTGCAAATTTCTGAAGCTTGGTATTAGTTTTTTCAAAAATAATTTGGGGATTTTAAAATTTGTTAACATTAACTTTTAGTCAATAAACAAAACAAAACAAAACATTTAAAGGTCAAAAACTCTAAGGTTGTACTGATAGTCTCTCCATAAAGTTCTGTATTTTTGTGTGTGTATGTATGAGTAAGGTTAGTAACAAAATTTCATTAAACATATAGGTCCGATTTTTGAAGCAAAGGAATATAATAATCATAGAAAAAAGAAATAATTTTAAAATCAAGAAATATCTCAAATTAAAATACTCCCTGACTACGTTGCTGAGGAACCATGAAGAAAACCACAGCTAACTTCAAGGCATCTATGAACTCAGACAGATAGATGATAGAGAGCCAGATAACGTCAAGTTGCTGCTTGCTCCAAACATCTTGTTCAATGCCTGGCATGGTTATTTCTCTCCTTATAATGTTGGTCCCTGATTCAATGTTAAACTTTAGTTTGACAAAATTTGGTATCATGATTCAGAATTTCTGTAAATATGGAATTAAGGCTCAGTATGTTTCAGCAGTTGAAATAATTGAAAAAAAGTAGTTGGAAAAAAATAAGATGAATGACACTCAAATCGTGACTTTATCTCTTTCTTGTTGTTGTTGTTAAGTGCTGTTGAGTTAGTTCTGACTCATAGCAACCCTGCATAGAGTTTCCAAGGAGCAACTGGTGAGTTTGAACCACTGACCTGTGGTTCAAACTGACCTTGCAGTGCAGTGCTTTAGCCCACAGCACCACACCAGAATTTGTAAAAAAACAAAACAAAACCCAAAAGACTTGTTTCTTTGAAATTAATTTTAATTGTATTTAAATTGTATCTAATTTAATAGTGTGCTAGATAATGTTTAGCAACTAATTTTCCAAAATAAAATGTGTGTTCATGTTCACTTTGTTTCACTGATAGGACTGTTTTTATTGATAGCTATATTTGTATATTTTGATACTTACCTCAAAATTTACAAATAACAGTAGAATATTTAATGTTAATTCTCTTTATTTTAAATATCATATAGCCAATTGATTCTCACAGAATATGTTCTTTTTTAAAATTTCTTATATCCCTATGACTGTAATACAACTACAATTTGACAAATGCAATTACCAATCCACTAACTCTTTTCCCAATACATTTATTGTCACTAAATTTTATAAGTGATCTCCTGTTAAACTACTTATTACCTTAATGAAAATTATATTCATTCAAATCAAACCCCTTGGGTAGCATTTGCTCTTTTTTTTTCTTTTATCATGACTGATTTAAAGCTCATATAGCATCACTGAACACCCAGTAGGGAAGACATGGCAGCAGACCTGTTGTACAATTGTACATCATTTCCCCCAGACAGATAAGGAACCTCAAGAGCAAAAACAAAGTAAGATGGACTCAAATAATTCAGAAGTGATGAGGTCTGAGTACATATTAACCTTATCTTAATATGTCATTTAATTTTAAATTTGTATAATTTAATTTTTAAGAATGGCTTTGTTTAACAAAAAGATTGTAAAATTCTTGAAAATTTAACAATCTGCTTTTGTGATCTGGTACAAGTTGCTTCTAAGCACACCAGTATACTGCCTTCTCTCCATAACAACAGCTTAACAAGTTTGTGACTGCAGTCTGTAAACTGTAAAATTCTGCCGTACAATGTTTCCTCTTCTGTTTTCAATGAATCATATTTGATATAGTTACTACAAAGGATATAATGTACATTTTCCTTGCATGTTTCCATGGGGTGAAATATAAAATTGTTGATAATAACATTGGAAAACTTTGAAAAAGAACATTGTACAGCTCTAGAAGGAATGAATTAAGTGGTGAATCCCAGTAGGAATCCCATGGTGGTAGTGATGTGCCATGTAGCTGGTTCTGACTCACATTGACCCTGCATAGGGTTGCCATGGCTGTAAATCTTTACAGGAGCAGAAAACCTCATCTTTCTCTTGTGGAACCACTGGTAGTTTCAAACTGACTCATAACCAATATTAGCAAAACATCTCAGTCATAAGGTGAACTTCCAAGATGAGGACTGTGCCGCATGTCGACTTCATGACTGGTTCTGAGCCATGGCTCTGATTGTTAATTTTTTAAAAAGTCATCAACTTGAAACTGTACACAACACATATATACACAAAATGCTGTTGCGGACTTAGATGAGGTCAAGAACCTGACAACATAGTAGATGTGGTGGGTAGCTTACTCAGGAGATCTTTCTCATGTAACAGGATCTAAATTCCTTATTGGAATTTTCCATTATTTAGGGGATATAAAAAATCATCTGGACCAAACACAATACAAGGGGAAGTAAAAAAAATCATTGCTACAAAATTATATAAAGCTTTATTAAATTAAAATATGAAAATATAAAGCTATTTTTTCTTGACATACCCTCCTTCTAGGTCTACATATTTCTAAAGGTGGTGTTTCTATCTCTTTAATTCTTCCCTGAAAATGTCTATACTCTTATATTTATACTATGTCAAAACAGTAGTTTTGGCATCTTGAGGGGCTCAATTTGTGTTCCTTTAAATTAAATGTTCTTTCAGTTTGGGGAACAAAGAGAAAGAACTCTAAAGGAGGAAGATCAGGTCTGTAAGGTGGATGGAGTTTCCCAATGAAACTCTCCTCAGACATCCCCTGCTACCCTTGAAGAGTGAGCAAGTGCATCGTAGTGATGAAAAGAAAAATTCCTTGGTGGGATTTTCCTGACCTTTTCCTCAGCAATGTAGTCTTCAATGTCCTTAGGACTTCTTTAGAATAAGCCCCTGGGATCAACCCGTATCCTCTGAGAAAATCTACTGAAGTCACCTCTTTGGAATCCCAAAAAATGGTTGCCATCACCTTCTGATGACCTCTTTGTCTTGAATTGAACTAGCCCAGTAGACTCTTTGAAAGACATTGTTAGACCATTGTGATTGGACCATTTGTTTGAAGGCATCTTAAGGAGACTATTGTTCTTAAATGCCATTGAGTCCGTTTATACTCATAGTGACCCTTTATCAAGTTTCCAAGGAAGGACTGGTGGGTTTGAACCACTGATTTTACAGTTAGCAGTCCTGTGCTTGACCTATAGTGCCACACCAGGATTCCCCTAAGGAAACTAAGATAAGTGTATGACTGAGAGCCGTTATCTGCAGCCATCCGCTGATCACAAAGACATGTTTAAGCATGTTTTGTTTGAAATAAACCATGCACAAGACTAGAACCCTATTAGCAATACTATTGTGACTTACCCTTGGACTTTACCTTTAGGAAAATAATTTTGTACATACCCTATATTTTGAAAGATCAATCCTTAAAGAGTTGTGTAACTGGTCTAGTAGCTTTATGAATTTTTCCCTCTGAAAAGCAAACACAAAATAAGAAAGTGGAGATAAATCATCATTCAAAATGTAATCCTCACAACAATATTAGAGGGTATTATCCCCATTTTATAGAAAGAAACCTAAGGCTTAAAGACGACAAATAACTTATCCAAGATATAGAGTTAATATGAGACAGCACTGATTCAAACACAGGTCTTTGTACCAAATCCATGTTCTTTCCAATAACTCACAGTGTCTTTCTGTGATGAATGTGAAATATTTCAATGTTCCTATAAAGTATTCAGATAGTTTTCTGTATCAAAGGCCCAGGCAAATGAATTGCTACCATACTTCTGTGTGTAGTGATTCACAGCAACATAATGTGTCAGCAGTAAAAAACGCAACCCACCTCTCTTTCTATCCCCACGCACCACCCACCCAGAAATAAATTACCATTTTTTAAACTTCTCCCCCCTATGTAAGTAGGAACAGCTACTGTTTTGATCAAAAACAATTTCAAAAGCATTTTCCTTTTGGAAACAAATATAGGCTTCACAATCTGAAAAATCAATTGCTTTTAAAGGATGTTTATAATTTAGTACTAAAAATAGTATAAGGTAGCAGGCCAAAAAACATTCTGTTGCTGGCTTCTGAAGCTGTATCAGCTGCATTAGCCTGACCTCTTCATGGGAGGATTTGAGCTGGTGAGAATGAGGACTTTTGTTAAGATGCATCCAGTAGAAGTTGCACAAATTAAATATAAACAAGGTAAAACACGATAGATAGATAATTTACTACTCTAAATCTCAATTTACTCATAAAAATGAATAAAAAATAGAAAGAGCAGGATTAAATGACATTAAAAATGTTTTCCTACATTAATATTACATAAACATCAGATTGTACCTTGGAAGATACTGGCAAAAATGAAACATTTTCCTAATAGCTTTCCTTGTTGTTAAGGGCCTTCGAGTTGGTTCTGACACTTAGCAACCCTGTATAGGGTTTGAAACAGCAGCCTTGTGGTTAGAAGTCTAGTGGTTACCCAATAGCACTGAGACTAGCTTTACCTAGGAGGTTAATTTACAGGGTATACAAGGTTTATTCTTTGGAGTCACTGATCTTGATGCTGTTGTTGTTATATGCCATCTAGTGTGTACTGACTATAACACAGGAGAACAAAACACTGCCTGATCCTGGGCCAACCTCACTACTGTTGCCACGCTTGAATCCATTGATGCTGCCATTTGGCCAAACCATCTCCCTGAGGGTCTTTCTTATTTTCTCTGACCCTTCACATTACCAAACATGATATCCTTCTTCAGCGATGGGTCTCTCCTGACAATATGTCTGAAGTATGAGAGACAAAGTTTGGCCATCCTGGCCTCCAAGGAGCACTCTGGCTGCACTTTTCCAACACAGATCTGTTGGCAGCCCATGGCACTTTCAATATTTTCCAACCATAACTCAAAAGCATCAATTTTCTTCTATGGTCTTCTGTATTTATGGTCCAGCTTCCACATGGCTTAGGTCAGGTGCACCTTAGTCATCAAGCTGACATCTTTGCTCTTCAACACTTTAAAAAGGTCTTGTGCAGCAGATTTGCCTAATGCAATACGTCGTTTGATTTCT
>NW_006408522.1:18197167-18200904 GCF_000296735.1 Chrysochloris asiatica
TTCTGTTCAGCTCTTGTACCTCCTCATTTCTTCCATTTGCTTTAGCATCTCTATGCTGGAGAGCAAGTTTCAGTGTCTCTTCTGACATCCATTTTGATGGTGTGAGCCAAATAGTAAGAGAAGTTGGTGAATCGTTCCAAAGTTGCAACTGTGATTTTCTGAGTGAATAGCCTCTATTAGGCTTGTTGTTAAATGATGTTAAGTCGATTTCGACTCACAGCATTCATTGTATAGTTTTCTAGGAGTAGCTGATGGGTTTGAACTGCCAACTTTTTGGTTAGCATACAGCTCCATACCAGGTCCCCATCAGTAATAAAGTATGAGTATATACTCAGTGCTAATCCCTGTGGGGGGCACAAAATAAACTAGCCTTACCCTCCTGAAGTTTGTAACCTTGTTGAACAGGTAAAATCGTAGTCCAATAAAACGACTGAAAAATATAGAGAAGCTGATGTCTAATAGTGTCCTTTCCCATGTTCCATAATACCTTCCCAGAATCGGAGGGTACTTATGCTGGCCTTTCTGAATCCCTAAAACCCAGTCTCTGTGGATTGATGGTTTTCAATTGAAACAGAAAAAATTTAAAAAGCCACTATAATGATTAAGTTAGGCCAACTAAAATCAATTATTCAGAGGATTGTAAAAGTCATTGTGATTCATTGCACATCACTGGAGGCTTTATCTGACTTCAGTGATTGGCACTGGTCATCAAGATGGCCGAGCTGAAGTGATCCTGGTCAACCACAGAATGGTCCAAATTGAAGGCAGAGTTACAAACATTTGGCAGATCCTGCTGACTGCATGCTCAATGTACATTCTTCTATTCTCACTTACTCTGAGAATCTCCATTTTGTTCAGGTGACAAATATGCCCAGACAGCATTGCTCATGTGGCTTGGCTCTGGCAAATGCAATCAATTCAGACTTATTTGGGAAAGTTTGGTAAAGAGGATCACCTCAGCTACCTGTGTTACCAATGAGTTACTATTTGGAAAGATCTTCAAACAGTGCTCTAAATGGACCGAGTTTGTTATGTTACTATTTTCTGTAGAATTCTTTCTTAAACATGCCTTTCAGGCATTTTCTTTTGACCCCTTGCATTTCTCAATGTAAATTCGATGGTTGAAGGTACAGCAGTCCTCTGGTGACCATAAGATTACAACCTAAACATATGGTCAGAATGGTGGAGCAGACACAAAGGAGGAGCCCCTACATTGCACACTATCCTTATCTCTGCCCCCATTTTATAAATGATGGTTCTGAGCAGCTACAACAGCCCTGATTTCCTTACCTCCAGCCTTAGGTTGGAGTCCTGATGTGGCATTGTAGGATAAACATTAAACCGCTAATCACAAGGTTAGCAGTTCAAACCCAAACAGCCATTTCTTAAAAACCCTATACAGGATCACTATGAGCTGGAGCTCACTAGATGGACTTAACACCACCACCAAGCCTTAGGTTTTATATACACACACAGTCATGTTATTTAGTTAAGTTTATTGTATTAGTTTCTGTTTTATATGCTACCTGGAATTCTGACAGATACAGATCACACATTTGACACTGTGGGTTAATGCGCCAGACTGCAAAGGAGTTTGAACTACAAGGTTGGCAGTTCAAGTTCACAAGCTGCTCCTCAAAAACCCTATACAGGGTCGCTATGGGTCGGAACCGACTTGACAGCTTCACAACAACAACAACAACAACAACCTAAGGAAGAATCAACTTCCTGAAGATATTTAAAGGGCAAGTAAGATGTGGAGTCCTCTTGTGGCACTGCGGGATAATGCAAAGACAGTGGTTCAAACCCACCTGCCACTCCTTGGGAACTCTATTCAGGGTTGCTATGAGTCAGAACCGACTCTATGGCATTTAACAACAACAACCTAGGTCTTCAGTGCCCAGCTGGAAATTTTCCATTCAAGGAAAGTAGAAAACTGCAGTGAAAACAGCCATACTTCTTGTCACTAAATCTTAAACAATATCAGATGATGTGAAATTAAAAGTGTGATACTAATTGAATTTTCATAGAGATTCTTTAAACAGCAGGACAGCTTGAAATTTAATTTTATTGACCATATTTCTATTTAACTAGAGTGAGATTACTTTTGTAAAAGCAGAGGAGACCTGCTGTCTGCATGGTGTGATTTGAAGAATAACAAAAGGCCAAATGATTAAAAAATGTTTTCCCTCTGGGGCATGGCACAAAGTCTGAAACTGCTACATTATTCACTTCCTTGCATTAGATAAGGACCAAGTCTGCATGATCAGAGACAAACCAGTCATAAACACTGTTGTTATCGTTGATGTTATTAAATGCCATTGAGTCAGTTCTGACTCATAGTGACCCTGGATAGTGTTTCCGAAGAGCAGCTCTTAAGTTTCAACTGCCGACCTTGACCTTGTGGTTCTCAGTCCAGAGCTTATCCTACAGCACCACACTATGAGTCCATAATCAGTATTATGCTGTTGTTGTTACGTGCTGTAGAGTTGGTTCCGACTGATAGCGACCCAGTATAGGGTTTCTGAGGAGTAACTAGTGGGTTTGGACCACAAACCTTGTAATTCAAACTGACCTTGCAGTCCAGTGCATTATCCTGCAGTGCCACATTATAGATTATCAAAACTTTTCATCTAATTAGTTGGTTAGAATAAGTACAGACCAGAGGTCAGAAAATTTGGGCTTTAAAGGACGGACAAGATAGCACATATTTTCTGTTTGGGTCTCTATCATAATGTCACCTTTGCCAATGTGTAAGCACTGCACCAACAGGGTGTCTTTTCTTTCCATCAAAACTGACATTTCAGGAGTTTTGTTATATGAATCAGTGATCAAAGAACCACAATGGCCTCTTTGCAAGGATGATCCCAAAATTCTTGAAATATTCCATATTTTGTACAGTTCTGGGAGGTAAGATCTTGGGCAGGGTTTTGAACCAGTTCAAACTGGGTTAGGCATGGCTGGTGCAGCAAAATTGGAGCAGACCTAAATTTGTAAAATGTGGGTACACCTGAATGATAACCAGAATTGGAAAAATTATGGGTCAAAGCCCTGGATTGGGAGACTCAAAATAGTCCTAGTGAGCCCTTTCAGAAGCCTGATAGGGAACCTGGATTACTGCCAGGATTGTCAAGAATGACATGCAGTTGAAATGGTATAGTTGGCTATCATCTTTGAGGTGAGCACCATTGTTTCTAACTCTGAAGGTCAAATACACACACTACCTTTGTTTTCTAGGAGATAGATTATATTTCTAGCAGGCATCAGCCTGCAGTATTTTCCATTTTGCTTATTATTCCAAAGCTCTGGTAGAGTACTGGTTACAAATGGGCCTCAAGGTCAGCAGTTCGAAACTACCAGCTGTTCTGCAGGAGAAAGATGAGGCTTTCTGCTCCGTAAAGATTTACAGGGTCCCTATGAGTTGCAACAGACTCCGGGGCACATCACCACCACTCACATTTTACAAATTCAGGGTGATTCCAATTTTGATTTTGTTGGCTATAAAACACATATGGGAGAACCTCGTTTAAAGACCTGCCTCTAGGCCATCTGAAAATCTCTTAGGGTTTTCATTCACATTCCTACCGACCCAAATTCCAGGCATCCCCACTACTATTTAAGCTACTTTAATATTAATAAAGTTCCTTAAGTAATCCTTGTATCCACATTCAAATGTATGGTTTTCATTCATTAAACTTATTGTTGTTGTTGCTAAGTGCCGTTGAGTCAGTTCTGAC
>NW_006408522.1:18201199-18215461 GCF_000296735.1 Chrysochloris asiatica
GTAATTTATGAATAATAATCTTATAACAAATTTTATATTGACTGTTTTGTCTTCTTAAAGAGGCTTCCCTGTTCAAATTTCTAAGAATCTGGTAGCACAAAACTTGAATTTGCCCTTAGTCTAGAACTAATCATTTGGCAAGTCATACAGACTGCAAAATGTTTTCCACATCTACTCTTTCATTCTCCATGCCACTTCTTTCTTTGTTCTTCTAAACCACTGTCTAGATTCAGCATGACTAATTAGGCCACGACTAGTATGTAGTTCTTCACACTAACCTCCCTCTAGAATTCCTGTGTCCAACACTAAGCACTGGTTTACTCATTTCTCCTTTATTTAGTGTATCTTGTATTCCAGAAACTGGAAAACTTAAAAAATGTATTTCTCAAACCCCCTTGCAGTGAAGTTTTTGCAATGATCTTAGTTTCTGCCTATTTGATACAGTTGCACCGTTATAGGTGGAAAGCAACATGAAGTAGCAATCAATTAACTTCCTTCTTCTTGACTTATGCTGCAAAGAACAGTCATGAAGAAATTCACTTTTCAGTGTCTGGTTCTAAACATTTGTGGTTCTGAAAAGAATGTTGCATTGGTAATATAGGCAGTGTCTTGATTTCCCACCTTCCTGTTATAAAAAAGGTTAGCAGCTACTGGGGAAAATTAATTCCACTGTGGAATCCTGAGATTTCTCATGGGGCCTTCTTTTCCAGTTCTTCAGATGATATTGTAAGATCTAGTGCCCTGTGTTAAGTCTCCTTTTGTTTAAAGTAACTAGAATGGTTTCCATCACTACAACTGAACTCTGTTTGACCCATCCTATCTCTCTCCTTTCACATTTTCTCTACAGAATGATCTTTCTAAAGCAGAAATTCAATCAGATTATACCTTTTCCAAAAAATTTTGTACTGCTTTATGAGAGAAATCCAAACTTTGGGAGGCATTAAAGGCTCTCAACAATCTAATGCCAAAAAAGTGTCACAGTCTTACTTTTATCTTCCATTGTATTTGACCTGTTCAGGAGGCAGACTACTACATACGCACTTTTTTTTCTCTTTACTTCACTTTATTTTTGTTGTTGTTAGGGCCATCAAGTTGGTACCAACTCATAGCGACCCAATGCACAACCGAACAAAGCACTGGCTGGTCCTGGGCCAACCTCACAATTGTTGCCACACTTGAGTCCATTGTTGCTGCCACTTGGCCAATCCATCTTGCTGGGGGTCTTCCTCTTTTTCTCTGACCCTCCACCTTACCAACCATGACATCCTTCTCCAGAGGCTGGTCCCTCTTGATATGTCCAAAGTATGGGAGACGAAGTTTGGCCATCTTGGTCACCAAGCAGCACTCTGGCTGCACCTCTTCCAACACAGATCTGTTCTTTTGCCACTTTATCATTACTCAAAGTGAATTCTTAGGCCTAAGAAATTTTTCCTACTGCTCCTTGAACTTTGATATACTACTCATCACTAACAGCCCTGTTGCTTTGCTATGCTCCCACGAATCTCTAAGAAAATTAGTCACTTGCTCCTCTGTAATTTCAAAGCAAAATTTTAAGTATAAGTTCTTTTGTCACTTACTGTATTTTTAAACTGATTTTCTTTTTTTTAAACGCATGCTTATATAACTATGCCATTAGAATTTGAGCTCCGAGAGTAGAGGTCAACACTTATCTTTCAGGGTTTTCAGAAACTGTCATAGCTCCTTATATGAGCTAGCATATAAAGGATATATATATTAATAAGTTAGCATATTAGATGAGCAAGGGCACAAAGAATGTATTAATAGTAAAGAAATATTTATTAATGTATTTGTTGTTGTCTAGCACTAGCTGTGTTAAGGAGGATATGTGTTCATTGTTGATGTTAAATGTTATTGGGTTGGTTCTGACTCATAGCGACCCTGCATAGGGTTTCTGAAGAGTGGCTGGTGGGTTTGAACTGCCAAGCTTGTGGTTAAAATCCAGTGCTACAGCACCACACCAGGACTCCAAATGGGGTATATATGCTAAGGAAAAAACCACAGCTAGAGAAACATGAATTTTATTAAGTAATATTTTACTCCTTTTTGTGTTAAGATAACTTGCTAAGTAAATTCCTTAAAGATTTATCTTTTAATCTGAAATATTGACCCCTGCCCATAGAGTTTCCTTCCTTTTCAAGCCCTGATTTATATATTGTTGTTGTTGCTGTTAAGTGCCTTCAAGTCAATTCCGATCCATAGTAACCCTGTATAGGGTTTGTAGGGTTGTATCCTTTCACCATACTTATTCAACCTGTATGCTGAGCATATAATCTGAGAAGATGGGTTATATGAAGAAGGACATGGCATCAGGATTGGAGGAAGACTCATTAACAAACTGTGATATGCAGATGATTCAACCTTGCTTGCTGAAAGTGAAGAGGACTTAAAGTGTTTACTGATGAATATCAAAGAGCACAGCCTTCAGTATGGATTGCATCTCAATATAAAGAAAACAAAAATCCTCACCAAAAATAAACAACATTCTTATCAATGTAAAAAAGTTTGAAGTTGTTAAAGACCTCATTTTTCTTGGATCAAATGTCAACATTCATGGAAGCCGCAGTCAAGAAATTAAACAATGCATTGCATTAGGTAAATGTGCCGCACAAGACCTTTTGAAAGTGTTGAAGAGCAAAGATATCAGCTTGAGGACTAAGGTGCGCTTAACCCAAGCGATGGTATTTTCAATAACCTTATATGCATGTGAAAGCTGGACAGTAAATAAGGAAGACCGTAAAAGAACTGATGCTTTGAGTTTTGGTGTTGGAGGAGAATATTGAAAGTGCCGTGGGCTGCCAAAAGAACCAATAGATCTATGTTGGAAGAAGTGCAGCCAGAGTGCTCCTTAGAGGCCAAGATGGCCAAACTTCATGTCTCATACTTCGGACATATTGTCAGGAGGGACCAGTCGCTGGAGTAGGATATCATGTTTGGTAAGGTGGAGGGTCAGAGAAAAAGAGGCAGATCCCCAGCGACATGGACCACAAACACATTGGCCAAGTGGCAGCATCAATGGGCTCAAGCGTGGCAACAACTGTGAGGTTGGCCCAGGACCAGGCAGTGTTTCATTCTGTTGTGCATTGGGTCGCTATGAGTCGGTACCAACTTGATGGACCCTAACAACAACATAGGGTTTCCAAGGAGCAGCTGGTGAGCTTGAACCACCAACCTTGCAGTTCAAATGCCTTTGCAGTCTGATGTATTAGCTCACAGCACCACACCAAGACTCCACTCTACATATGGGCACCTTCAGTCCCCATGGAGACATTTATTTCTTTGATCGTCTTGACTCCAAACCATCTTGACACTCAGTGGAACACAGGTAAAACAGATCTCTGAAAATACAAGTCTTGGTTTATTGATTTATTGCATTTACCAATTTTCATGATGTAAATGTTTTCAATGGGGCCAATTTCAATGATAGCTGTGTTTAAGAACCAGCTCTAAATATTCCTGAAAATTTAATCGTCAGTTCTTACAAGCAAATAGAAGTTAATTCATGCACACCACTGTTTCCCACTCAATTTTCAACAATCTAATCCTATAACCACATCTTAGACTTAAAATATTTTCCCTTTGAAATCTTAAATAGAATATATGATATATCCTACCTCCGTCCTCTATTCCTTTCTGACTTTGTCTTTCTTTTTGAATGAAGTATCTCATTTTTTCATGTCTTTTCCATCAAACCTAGACCCCATAGTGAATCACTTCAACTTCTCTCTGACAACATCATCTATATACAAATTTCCTCATCCTTCTATTGCTTCTTTTATGCAAAACTCTAGCCTACAGTAATCTAACCATCTGCTACATCTGCTGCTGCATTATTATCAGAATGAGGAGAAACTGAAAAAATCTTACAACTATAAGAATTGTTACTACAAAAATTGCATGATATCCAACATCAAGTGAACCATCAGCTATACTAGGAATTCCTCTTAGGTGGCTGTAGAAAGTTCCTCTTTCTGTTCCCTTGAGGATAGAGTAGAACTGCTCCATAGGGTTTCCAAGGCAGGTGTGGCACTGTGGGTTCAAGCACCGCACTGCAAATTCAGTTTGAACTGCAACTTTGCCAGGGGTTCAAGCTCATCACCCGCTCCTCAGAAAGCCTAAACAGGGTAGCTATGGGTTGGGACCTACTTGACAGCATTTAACAACAACAATATTTATGGAAGCAGACTGCCATAAATTTGATCGTCTTGACTCCAAACCATCTTGACACTCAGTGGAACACAGGTAAAATTAGTGCTCATTTCACTAATAGAGCAGCTGGTAGGTTTGAAGTGTCAATCTTTCAGTTAGCAGCTGAGCACTTAACCAATGTACCACCAGGGTTCCTTTTCCTTTCAATAACTTATCCAGAACTTTACCAACCTCTTTCAGTTTGTTAACTTAGGCCATGCAGATGATCATTCATTTTACCCCACAGAGAAGATTAAGAAAACAGGGCATGAATCTTTCAACTTCCGGTTTGTATGTTAGCAATCCCATTCATGCTATTTTTCAAATTTCAGAAATTCATTACAAAGGATGTTGTCATTAGGTGTTGTCACTTCAGTTGAGGTCATAGCAATCCTACATACAATAGAATAAAACACAGCCTGCGGCTGTGCAGCCTCACAATCACTGCTGTGTGTGAGCCCAGTGATGCAGCCCCTGAGTCAATCCATTCTGTTGGGGTAGACCACTTTTTTTCTGACTCAATATTTTGCCAAGCATAACGTCCTTCTCCAGGGATTGGTTCCTCCTGATCATATACCCAAAATATGTGAGATGAAGTCTCACTATCTTTGCTTCCAAGGACAATTCTGGCAGTACCACTTTCAAGACAGATGCGTTCATGTTGTTGTTGTTGTTGTTGTTGTTGTTGTTATGTGCCGTGGAGTCGGTTCCGACTCATAACGACCTTGTACAGGGTTTCCGAGGCTGTAAATCTTTACGGGAGCAGAAAGCCTCATCTTTCTCCCACAGAGCAGCTGGTAGTTTCGAACTGCTGACCTTAAGGGTCGCAGCCCGATTTGTAACCACTACGCTATGAGAGCTCCTTGGCAGTCCATAGTATATGCAATTTATTTTTTCAACACCATAATTCAAAGGCACGAATTCTTATTCCACCCTGTTTTTGTCTTCTTGAATTCAGTTTCATTTTATTTTTGGGGGGATTATTACATTATTTATTCATTTCTTGAATTTGCAAGCTCTCTATTAAAAAGGGCTCCTTTCCTAATAATTTATAAATATGTTCAAATCTCTTAATAAATCTAAAAAAAAATCCCTACCTAATTTGAGATTAAACAACAACAAAAATTTAACATGGCAAACCTCTTTCTCTTTGCTAATCTCTTTTATGCCTTCTGAATTAAGTTACTTAATAGAAAAGTCTTCTTTTATATCTTTATACATTCTTATTATAAAATCAATAGAAATTTTCTTAAATTTAGTATAAAGATGAATACCAAACAACATTGAAAAAAGTCAGCTATAATCCCACCAGCTAACTGCACTGATAGAATTTTAAGGCATTTCCTTCAAGTATTACTTCTAAACAAGTTTGCATCTGTTTGTGTGTGTATGATTATCTATATGTTTAATGTTGACATCAGATTACACAGAGATTTTATCACACCTTTTATTTGCATTATGAACATTGCTGAGTGACAGGAACAGTTCCTAAATATTTCGTTTTAATGGTTACAGAGTATCTTAGTACATGTCTGGGCTCTAGTTTATATAGCTCCTCACCTATCTTGTTCACGGAACATGTCCATGAAATCAACTGCTCCACTGTATGATCAACTCTTGATTGCCAAACACAAAGGGTTTATTTCATTGACCATTTTCCTTGAACTTTTTACAACTGACAATGTTTACACTTCTTTTTGCTTAAAAATGTTTCCTTTTGTCTTTCATAATATAATATTTTTTGTTCTCATTTTCATCTTATTTTTCTTGTCTCTTCCTTTTATACTCAAAGATTTTATCCTTGAGAAGTTCCTTTACTTTGATTCTTGAGTATATTTCAATCACACCATGACTTTCAATAACATTTGTACCCCAACTTCTGAATTTTGGTAAAAGTAGTGGTTTTCTTTTCTTAAAGATATGTGTTTTACAATTGTTATTAGTAAGAAAGCTTTTCCCATTGGTTTACTTTTTGGAGACTGGAAATTTCTGGGTGATAACTTTAAAAAGGATGAAAATTTGCCAAAATAATGATGTTTGTGAGTCCTAAGAGACAGTAATGGGTTCAGTAGTGAGGTGAATAAAAGCGTAGGGTCCTGAAGTGAAGGTGGGAGACATTTACATTGAAATATTTGATCCAGCAAATGGCAATATTTTCAATAGGTAGAAAACAGTATAGTTAAATTCACATAGCAAATCACTAATTTATCAAAAAGCAATTTTAAAGGACTTCTTTGTTTGACCCAACTTTAAAGGTTGTATTAACTACAAAACAAAATTTGCTTTAATCATACTGCCACTGAACCACTTGAACTGTACTTAAATCAATGTAGGGTCTGTTCTTTGGATCTGCATAAAGGAATATGTTATCTAATTTTAATCCAAGTAGCATCTATATTGGGTATTAATCAGATAAGCGCATCTTTGTTCTCAGAAGTAGAAAGGCTCAGTGCTCCACAAGGTTGGCTTATGCTTTATGATAAACCCAGGTGGAGCATTAGAAGCAAAATAGTTTCATTACATGGAAGTCTTTATTACAGATAAAATCCCAAGACACTGGCTACTGTTACTAAAATGAGGTTTTAATAACAAAACTGTTTTATGATTTGGTATCTGGTCCAAATAGTATTTTATTTATCTCACTAGGCAGAGTCCTTTGGCACCAGCTCCTGTAAGAGTTCATGTGTAAACTATAAAAAGTAGTTGACAATGTTGTGTTTATATCCTGGGTAGAACAGGAAAGGCTGAATCCTCATACTTTCTACAGCCACTGCTCATTTATCAACATGGTTAGGTTCCAAAGACCAGATCAATATGCAAAACTTGGTATTATGCAAAAATATAGGATGACTACTACATCAGCATCAGATCATAAAATGGAGGATGACTATATCAGTGTCAAATTACAGAATTAGGTAACTGCCAAATGACATAATTACCAAACCACTGGGAATCCTGGACAGCCAAGTTGATACATAACCTTAACCATCACAGTCCATGTTATTTTTGTTCCACACATCAGCATTTGTTACTGCCAGATATATGTTGCTAAAGTGAAAAATATATAGATTTTCACCTATTTTCAAAATTGCAAAATGTCAGATAATGAGGCCATTGAATAAATGTATATTTAGAGCACCTTCAACTTTTACAAATTAGCTTTTGATATTCTATCTCATTTGACATTCATCTTAAATGTGACAGACATATTAGAATAATAATTATTTTCTTCTTTTGGCACACTGAGAAGCTGAGGCTGGAATAATTGAACAGATTTGCCAACTAACATATAATTTGAATGAACTCAAAACACCATGATTTCCAACCCTAAGAATATTCTTTTTTACTGGATGTTATTTTTTACCTTTGATTCATTCTAACTCACTCCATTCACTTCACATACATGTTCTCTTTTTTGATGAAAATAATAGAAAAAGAGTAAACAACAGGACTGTTGTTTTTTGTCTTTTTCTAATGGGTTTACAGAAAGTATCTGCTAATTTATTAGAGAGGCTGGGTCTCAATTATTTCTGCTCTATATTGTTGTGGTTAGGGGTTGTTGAGCAGATTCCAATTTATAGTGACTGCATGAACAACAGAACAAAATTCTATCTGGTCCTGTATCATCATTACAATTGTTGTTATGTTTGATCCCATTGTGGCTGCCACCATGTACTCTCTATACATGCTTGAAACTTTTATTTCTAGCAACATTGTAATGAGTATCTGTTCAGACCACCAATTTGGAGATGCAGTAGAAAAAGTAACAATGGTGTCATAGGAATCATTTTTCTATATTGTATCTTAGCTAACTCCATGGAAAAAGAAATTAGAATAAAAATATTTGTCTCCCAGTATTGAGCAGCAGTACTACCCACCCTGTGGCCCAGATCAGAAATACAGGCATCTTTCTAGAAGTCTTCATCGTCCCTCACCCTCCACATCCTTAAAGTCACCAAATGCTCTTGACACTGTTGATTCCATAACTGGAATAACTCTAGAATCCATTCTTTCTTGTCCATCTCCACTGACACTGCCTTAGTTTAGCTGCTCCTCGCCAAATCTAAGAAATTATTCTTAGTTTAAATTTTCATTTCCAGTTTTATCAATTTCAATTTGATTACAGTTGTAAAGAAAGGATTCCAATAATAGGTAGCATGGAAAAATCTTTGGATACAAGGGATACATTTTTTAAACTCCTTAAGGTCCCTATCTTTTAAAACAATCTACTTTTTAAAGTGTTCTTGAACCATTTGATTACCTCAGGTGGACAGCCTGATTTAGGTACAGACAATTCTCTTAGGGTCTTTATATTTCTTTATTTTTTGCTTGGAGGATGTTCTGTTATCCACCAGCACCAGAATGAGTCAACAAATGTTTTCTAACAGGTTTCAGAGAAGGCCGTCACGCTCCTATTTACCAGGGAATAGTACCTGACTTGAATCCCAAATTTACATACAGAGATTTTCTGTTTTTAATTCCATTACCCTCTCATAAAATTTATCACTGACCCCAAATCCAACCCTCCACTAAAAAGATAATTTCAGATACAGAAATTAATTTAATGAGGGTTCATATTGACTATCAAAAAATGTTACCTCATGAAAAATATTTCAAATGAATACCCATTAAGCAAGGAAATAGTCCCTATGATGCCCCTTCTTCAGATTTCAAGAATTAAAGTTTTTGTTTTTTTTTATAGATAGGTACTTACACCAAAGTTAGTAGCTGCAAAACGATCTGAGGCAGAAACCTGTACATTTGTTGAAACCGTTGTGTGTGCGTAGAAAGCATTTATATTAGCCAGCAGCGTGCTCATGACAGCAGGGACTCCAGGACACATGTATTTAGATGACAGACATGAAAAGTGCCTGTAAAACAAACACATGAAAAACTGAGATCAGAAACGAAGTCGTTCACATAATATCATATGCTCTAATGCCAGCAATGAAGTAATTCCTCAACCACATCTAAGCAAAAAGAGAGGACCCTCTCCATAATCTCTAAAATCCATTTCAGCCTTCTGAAAAGTCTTATTTACAACTGTGAATGGGCTTCATTAGAATGTGATTTGTCACTGGGATACATGCATAATTTCTTTCAACTACAACAGCATTGTGACAACACACCTGAAGCACAATTTTTAATGGACTTTAGCACTGTTGGAAAGCAGTAACCTAGAGGCAGTAACTCTTGAATCAACAACATTTCCACTCATTTCAGTTTCTGAAATTCCACATTCTACTCAGAATGATGTTCTTTCACACTTGCATTCTTGCATCCATGAAATACCAAGAGGCCCTCCTCTCATTACACACTGATCTAACAAGTCAACCAACAATGACTTGGTCTAGTTTTTGGGGTGTTATTCACAAAAGAATTTCTTTGATAAAGAGTTCTGTTTTCTAAGCACTTCGTTATAAGGAGGGTTTGATAAGGAGAACAGATGAAGAGTGAGGATCAATTGAATTATGTTACCTTTCTGCTTGGTGAACATTTTCTAAAGCCTTGAAAAAGAGTATTATTTACAGTCATCAGATGTATCAAGTATTCAGTCCCATTTCTTTGTTCAAGGAGACCTGTTTCATTTGAATTATAACAAAAGACTTGAAAATTGTAAGCACACTTTATGATAAAATAATATGATGAAATATTTGAATGGAGAAAGAACACTTTTAAAACCTAATCTGGTCATTTTTGCTCTCATAGCTCAGAAATTGATACTCCATCTCAGTGTCTCTGACTTTTACATCAATGAACAAGAACAAACATACACAAATAATGGGACTGAGTTACAACCCCAAAATAAATTGATTGTTGTTGTTAAGTGCCACCAAGTTTACAAGTTTCCAAGGAATAGCTGGCGGGTTTGAACTGTTGACCTCATATTTAACTGTCCAGTGCTTATCTTACAGCATAGTGGTGGTGGTGGTGGTGTGCTTTGGAGTCAGTTCTGACTTACAGCGACCCTGTTCAGAGTTTCTGAGGCTGTAGATCTTTACAGGAATAGAACACCTCATTTTTCTCCCACAGAATGGCTGGTAGTTTCGAACTGCTGACCTTGAGGTTAGCAGTCTGACTTGTAACTACCATGCTACCAGAAGTCCTTATTTAACAACATTGTTGTTGTTAAGTTCCATCAAGTCGATTCTGACCCATAGCGACCCTGTATAGGGTTTCCAAGGAGCAGCTGGTGAGCTTGAACCACCGACCTTGCAGTTCAAACGGCTTTGCTGTCTGGCGCATTAACCCACAGCACCACACCAGGACTCCATCTAACAACATAGTGGTCCTGAATGTGATGGTGTCTCTTAGCTCTCCCCATGGTACCCCAGCTAGCTTGTCTTGGGGTTGTTTAATGAAGATAAAACTTTAAACAATCTTTATCAAGGATTATTAATAATAATTTAAGTCATTAGAGTTACATATTTTGAATAATTTAATCCTGGGATTGTATTATCAATGACTGCTGCTTCGTTCAGGTAAACAATAAATATTTTGTCTTAATTATACACTAAGTCAATTAAGTCCTCGTGTGGTGCTGAAGGATAATGTACTGGACTGAGAGGTTAATTTGAACCACAAGGTCAGTGGTTTAAACACACCATCTGCTCCTTAGAAACCCTGAAAAGAGCTGTTATGAGTTGAAACCTACTCAACAGCACTTAACAATAAACACTAATGAACTTTACTATAGTTATAATAAACTAAAATATGTTACAAGTGCCACAAATGATATAAAGGTATTTGTTGTTGTTGTTAAGTGCCATCGAGTCAATTCTGACCCATAGTGACCCTGTATAGGGTTTCTAAGGAGCAGCTATTGAGTTCGAACCACCCACCTTGCAGTTCAAACGAATTTGCAGTCTGACACATTAGTCCACAACACCACACCAGGAGACACTTAAAATTTAAGTTAAACTGAAGAACTAAACCATTAATTTCCCTAACCCTCCTAACCCCCAGCAACTCACAGAAAATTCTATTTGTTAGATCCTTTGGTCGAAAGCTATGGGAAATGCAATGTTTAGATGTAAGGGCTTAAAATGAAAAGAAACCACACATACTTGTGGAGAAAGAGGTATAGGAACAGCATAGGTGATTGCCAATATAAAAGACGAGGACTTTATTATCCTGAGTCTGTATCGTATCATTAAGATTATTGATGTGAATGCTGAGGTCGTTCACATCAATAATCTTGTTCTTGGTTATCAAAAAGATTTGGTGCCATCATAATGCAGCCATCATAGTCTGTCTTCGCTTTTCGTGGTTGCCATCCCGGAATTTTGGTGTTTGATAAGTTGGCAGCTATAAGTGCCGTTGAGTAGGTCCTGACTCACAGCAATCCTGTATAGGGTTTCCTAGGAGCAACTGATGTGTTTGTACCACCAACAGTGTAGTTCAAGTCGACCTTGAGGTTGAGTGCCTACCTGCAGCTCCACACCAGGGCTCCAGCAATAGCTGAGCAGTAAATTAAAGTATAAATAATGGAGAACGTCAGAATGCCCTCCTTACATAAGGCACTAGCAGTGTGATTTTTATGAAGTTAAATAAAAAAGGGATTTCTAAAATGACATTAGTATTAATTATAATTCTCATTATAATGCTTACTACTTATAAGTCATCTGAGGGACAAATAAGAGCAATATGGCAAAGTTTTGGAGATGTCAAAAAATAAAAACACCAAGTTTCTCCTATTTTTCTCTTTGTGCTGATTCAGCTAATAGCTTAATGATGAAAATGCTCTATGAGGTTGTGGTTGTGGTTTTGCAAGCAATGTTTTTTAAATAAACAATGAGATGTTTCACAAATAATTTATATGCTAGATATAAAAGTATAGGTGACATCGACAAAGCAATATAAATAAATATAATTTTGAGTTTTCTAGTTTAATACTGTGGGAGAAAGATGAGGCTTTCTGCTCCCACAAAGAAATCCTATACGGGGTTGCTATGAATCAGAGCTGATGTGAAGGCTCTTAACAACAAGAAGAACAATTTAATACTGGGAGAGTGGTGGCTTTGTAAATTAAGCACTGGACAGTGAACCACAAGGTTGGTGGTTTGAGCCCACCAGCTGCTCCTCAGGAGAAAGATGAGGCTTTCTGCTCTCACAAAGATGTACAGCTCAGAAATCCTATGTAGGGTCTCCACACGTTATAACCCACTTGGTGGCACTTAACAACACAAAGAGTTGAATACAATCTTTATTACGCACTTCTAATTAATGGTAACAGATAATAGCCATCTAAAAGTTGGACAAATCTCCTGAAATAAATTGTTACTTAACACTTTAAATTTTGTTTAGAAAATAAACATAACTTCAACTCATAGCCTAATCCTAGAATGATACTACTCTTATGACTAAGCTCCATTGATTTTAATGCTTTCTCGTTAAACTTTTACCTATTTTAATATTAAAGCCAACTGGTCAGAGCTGTCTCTATTTATGGGCTGCCCATTCAGTACAGATCCACATCTTCTGGCACCGTATTCAGTGGTAGGGATCCAAAGTTGATTAAAGCCTTGTCCCTGATATGATTAAATAAAAAATGCATACCTCAAATGAGAAGTATAGACATTAAACCCTAATTTTGTCACACTGAAGGAAGTGCTATTATTGTTTTTAAGTGTTGTCCAGTCAGTTCCGACTCATAGTGACCCCGTATGGGGTTTCCAAAGAGCAGATAGTGAGTATGAACCATCAACCTTGTAGTTCAAACTGAACTTGCTGTCCAGTGATTTATTTCACAGCACCAAACCAGATCTGTCGTTGCCATTAATATTAATAGAAAAAGGTATTTGCATTGGATAAGTCATTGGTTTTGTAAAATTTCATCATGTGATATCTGGAACAGTTTCTACCATTATTGTCAAAAGCTCCAACTACAAATCCTTCTTTGTTTCCAGTTTTTGCATTCCAATCACCAATAACCATTGATGTAATTATATATAAGGAACAGTACAACATGGTAGAAATTACAGTGAAAAGAAAAAAAAAAAAAAAAAAGGGATTATGTATGTGACATTCTAATAATTTTAAGCTGGCGGAGCCCAAATATCTAGGGAAACATTCTAGATCTGGTGTGGCCAGAGGTAAGACTGGAAGATATGTAGAAGGGTCTTGTCTGATATGTTAGGTAAGTTGTATCTATCGTATTTTGAATCTTTTTTTGAAATGTCGGAAGATTTTTTGAATAAAATTTGAAATCTTACGTGGAAAATGAATGTAAACAATAATTGCCAAGTAACTCTAGTGAAGTAAAATAGGAAGCGACAACATTAGATTTGTATTTTAAATAGGTTAATATGGGAGGAAGAGCTTTTAGAAATGTGAGTTTCAGAGTGGCAAGACTAGAGAGGAGTTTTCAAAAGGAAGACATGATGGGTATTTGCACTAGTGCCACAGTGTGGATTTGTTGTTGTTGTTGTTAAGTGCAGTCGAGTCAGTTCCGACCCATAGCGATCCTGTATAGGGTTTCTGAGGAATGACAATGAGCTTGAACTGCCGACCTTGCTGTTCAAACCAACTTTACTGTCCAGCACATTAACCCACAACGCCACACCAAGAGTCCATTTTGAAGATAAGGAGAAGGAAATGAATTTGAGGAAGACTGAGAGAGAAAAAAATGATTGAGGAGTGAGGGACAAGAGGAGGAAAGGATTAAGTGAGAACTTTCTAGTTTAGGTGATTTGATGAATGGTGCTCTGCCAAGTGAGTTAGGGAAAAAAATAAAAGGAATTTTTAGGGAATGATGATGTATTTAGTTGAACTTGAATTTCAGGTGCCAATAAGTTTCAGGTAGGAATGTACTCTGGGTTACTGAAGGCTTGGACTAGACATCAAGATATAGGATTTTTAGCATAAAGGAGACTGTCAAAATCATGAGAATGGATATGATCTCTACATAGAGAGTATGTAGAGTGAAAAGAGAAGTGTGAAAGAATGGAGCCTAGGAAAGACCAATAAGTAAGAGGACTGAGAATAAATTAAAAGCCAGGGAACTTGGAAATCATGGGATTGAATACACAAAGTCCTTCAATTGTGTGGATCATG
>NW_006408522.1:18216131-18223592 GCF_000296735.1 Chrysochloris asiatica
TTGGTGGAGAATATTGAAAGTGTCATAGGCTGCCAAAAGAACCAATAGATCTGTGTTGGAAGAAGTGCAGCCAGAGTGCTCCTTGGAGGCCAGAATGGCCAAATTTCATCTCTCAGACTTCAGACATATTTTCAGAAGGGATCAGTCACTGGAAAAGGATATCATGTTTGGTAAGGTGGAGGGTCAGAGGAAATAGGAAGACCACTACCGAGATGGAATGGCCAAGTGGCAGCATCAATGGGCTCAAGTGTGAGGTTGGTCCAGGACCATTCATTCTGTTGTACAAAGGCTCTCTATGCGTCAGTACCAACTTGATGGCACATAACAACAACAACAACAACAGGATGATACTGTTCAGTTCAGTAGAAGAGTCTTATATGGACAGAAAAGACTATTGGACTTAACAAGTTAATATGATTGTGACCTTTGGAATAGCAGTGTCAATGAAGTTTGAACAATTTGCATTAAAAGAAAATAGGCTGAAAAGAAATGAAGTATCTGAAGACCATCAAGGTAAATAAGCCAAGTCTAGGTTTTGTGTGTCTTGTTACTAGGTGCAGTCAAGTTGGTTCCAACTGATAGAAACTCTATGCACACAAAATGAAAAAGTGCTTGGTCCTACACTACCATCACAATTCTTGTTATGTTTGAGTCTGCTGTTGCAACCACTCTGTTAAACTAGCTCAGGACTTTTGCTCTTATCACCAAACAATATTGAATTTTCTGGGATTTTTGCAGAATAAACTGACATCACCTTACAAATTTGGAAGAAAGACTTTGAGGTGTTATGGCAATGGAGGATAAGCACTGGAATGCTAACCACAAAATTGGTGATTCAAACCCACTAACCAGCTGCTCCTTGGAAACCCTGAGTAGGAAATGACTTGACAACACTTAACATCAAGAAGAAGAAGGAATGGCAATGAGGAGGTATTAGAAATGTAAACAATGTGAAAGCTAATCTTGATATTTTGTCCTGCTTTCAATAGTCTAAGCACTTCCCATATCACAGTTAGAATAAAAACAAAACACTTGATATCTTGAAAAAAATTATAGGACTACCCTGTCTGCTATTAATAACCAACATATAAAATTTTGAATATTTCTTCAAAAAGAGTAGATAACAAAATAATTTAGAATCCTATTTTTACTACATTGGTATCTGAAGATGTATGGCAACCTCTGAATAAGTGAAAACCAGTTGGAAATATGATCTCACCATAAACATCCTGAAAACATCATGCAAACTTGGTAATCTTAGGATTTTTCATTTAAATATTGTCTTTGCTTTTCTTTTTATTTATTGGTCCTTTTGAAATATGACTGGCTTCTGTATACACATTATAAAGAAATGTTTCCTTCCCTTTAAAGCCCCGCACCCACCCTCCCCTCCCCTGAAGTCTTAAATGCCGGTGTATACAACAAAAATCTACATCAGAAATGAAAGCTGCCCAAACTTGGTGCAAAGACTAGGAATGGGGATAAGACAAATTTCAAACATCTAAAATTAAGTCTACAGATGATCCTGGGGACATAACTCAGACAGGGTGTTAATACAGCCCACCTGTCACTCAAGAATGTTTACTGTAGTCTCAACATGTTCAGCACTTGTATTTTCTTCTTCTCCTAATATTTTAGAGTTTATTTAGTTAATTATTAAATAATTACTATGATAAATGTTGTACAATAAATTATATTCATTGACTTATTTTTAATTATTATATTATCATTGCCTTTTTAAAGATAAGGAACTAGACAAAGGAAAGGTAACATTTTTAAACCCACAAAGAAAATAAGGTGATGAAAGGTTAGAACCCAAGCAATTTAACTTCAGAACCATCTCTCTAATGTTGTATAATGCATATGTGTATCTATTTAGTGTATCTGTTTAGTTCATTTGTGGCTGTCCTCCTATTCAGTCTGACATTTAACAGTGTTTTCTTATACACAGGGAAAACCAATAAACATTTCTTAACGAAAACAAATGTAAACAATATGAGCCAAAGATATTTATGTAGAGCTTGAGCACACAGGACATGTGCTTGGTTACCTTGAGTATCACAGTTTCTCAAAACATCCAATTACTTTGTGAAGACTTAGTTGGAATACATAGCAGTTAGTGTCGTTATGATGATGACAGCTTTGCAGGCTAATAGTAATCTATAATCACTATGTTCAGACCAGTATTTTTAATTTTCCAGAGCATTAGGCATGTGTTTTTCATAGAGAACTGACAGGAATATTTTGTTTTCTGATTAGACTTTAACAGAGGTGGTTTCTGTGGTATTTTAGGAGGTAGCTGTTATTATTAGGTGCTATAGAATCAGTTCTTACGTACAAAAGAGCAAAACACTGACTGGGCCTGAGCCATCCTCACAATTGTTGTTAACTTTGAGCCCACTGCTGCTGCCACTGAGTCAGTCCATCACATTGGGCGTCTTCCTCTATTTTGCTGACCCTCCATCTTACCACGCATGATGCCTTTCTCTAGGGTATGATCACTCCTGATAACACGTTTTAAGTATGAGAGATGGTCTTGCCATTCTGACTTCTAAGGGACATTTGGACTGTACTTCTTCCAATACAGATTTGTTGGTTCTTTGGGCAGTACAAGGTACTTTTAATATTCCTTTCCAACACCATAATCCAAATGCAAAGATTCTTCTGTGATATTCCTTATATCCAACTTTCATGTGCATATGTTTTTTTGTTGTGTATTATGAAGGTGGTTCTGACTCATAGCACCCCTATACAGGGTTTCTGAGTGGTTGGTGGGTTTGAACTGCCGACCTTATGGCTACCAGTCCACAGACGATTAAAAAATACCATACTTGGGTCAGGCACACCTTAGTCCTCAAACTTATATGTTTGCTCTTTAACACTTTAAAAGTATCTTGCGTAGCAGATCTTCCTAATGCAACGTGTTGTTAATAGTTCTTGACTGCTGCTTCTATGAGGTGACTGTGGATCCAAGCAAAATGGAGACTTTCATAGCTTCAATCTTTTCTCCACTTCTCACGATGCTAATTATGATCTAGTGGTGAACATTTTTGTGTATTTTTACATTGAGGTAAAATCCATACTGAAGGTTGCAGTCATTAATTAGGAGCTAGTTATCTTTATACTTGTTAAGTGCCATTGAGTCGACTCCAACCCATACTGACTCTGTATAGGGTTTCCGAAGAGCAGCTGGTGAGCTTGAACCGCTGACCTTGCAGTTCAAATGGCTTTGCAATCTGGCGCATTAACTCACAGTGCCACACCAGGACCCCAGAAGTTAGTTGCTGTTGTTGTTGTTATGTGCCGTGGAGTCGGTTCCACCTATACCGACTCTGTACAGGGTTTTCGAAACTGTAAATCTTTATGGGAACAGAAAGTCTCATCTTTCTCCCACGGGACAGCTGGTAGTTTCTAACAGCTGACCTTGCGGTTTGCATCCCGATTCGTAACCACTATGCTACCAGAGCTCCTACAGGAGGTAGTTAGTAGCACATTTTTCACTTGTCTAAGTCCGCCATGGAAACATTCACAAAACCCAAGAAGGATGCACAGTTACAACAGCACAAGAGATACAAACCCAATATTTCCCAATCTCTGAGAGGGACTTCCCTAACGTTAGGGCAATTGGCTCTATTGAGAATATTGACCGACTGATTTGTGTTTAAACTCAGAAACAATTAGCCTGACCAAACAGAGGGAAAACCGGAGAATAGTTCCAGGACACCACACTGTATACACTTGGAGCAGAGATTCAGGGTCTGTGCTGCTGGCCAGCAAAATTGTCAATCACTCCCCATTCCATGGTAATGGCTTCCCCAGGCAGCAAAGCTGCTTCTCATTTTCTACTGTTTCTCATGCTGTATCTATTAAACAGTATCCATCTTCCAAGACTGCATTACAGCTTGAGTGATAGAGAACAGGCAATGGAAAGTGAAAGTCATTAGAAGAAGGAGCTGGAAGAACTCTGGGAACAACATACCCTGGGGATATATACATATATATTCTGCTTCTAGCAAGACAAGAGTTCACAGGTTGTTTACATTATTCAGAAAACAAGAATAGAATTTCTTTACCCTCTCTAAAAGAAAGGTTGAATATAAATTTTGTAAAACTTCCGGCACTTGCCTTGCAGTTTAAGATCTATAGATGGATGCTGACAATATTCAGGTAAGAGTTCAAAGGAACCCTGTAAGTTATCAGAGCAAGCAGGATGCATAATTTTTTGTATATTATGATCTTTAAGTGCATTCACACACACACACAAACACATAAACACACATACACACAAAAAACCCAAACTAACTAAACTGTGGCAGGAAATACCATTAAAATGGTATTCTATGGTAGAATTCTACTTCACATGGGGTCAGTCAAAATGGACTCAAGGACGTAGTAGGTAGAAGGTTGATGATTTAAATGCGGCATTGTGGATAATGTGTTGTGGGTTAATGGGTGGTGGTTTAAGCTCATCAGGCTCTCCTTGGAAACCCTATACAGGATCACAATGAGTCAGAAGTGACTCCATGGCACTTAACAGCAACAACAAGAGATACCTTAGAAGAGAAGTTTGGCTATCTGCTTTGAAGAAGTCAGAGCCTTGAAAACCCAATGGAGATTTCTACTCAGCATTCATGGGGTCACCATGAGCCAAAATCAACTCAAAGGCATCTAACAACAAGTAGACGACCTCATATTTGCTGGTTCGAACAGACTGTTATTTCTGAACATAGATAACAAGCTGTACCTTGCCATCTGTGTAACTTCTTACTATCAACATTTGATTCTTTTAGAGTCAGGAGTTAGAAGGGGTGACAAGAAAGCAAAGGACAGGAGGGTCAGCCTGAGGCAAGCTTTGCTTTTTGAAAAGATTTCCACTAGCAAACCTCCCCCCTGGTCTTCAATCTGGCACAAGTGTCTACTTCTGAGTTTGACCTCTTTATGTGTGACCACAGCCAAAGAAAACTTTTTGTTTTCCTTTGCTTCTAACTATCTCCATTGAAAAGCATCTCTTTTAAAGGGTCTGGTTCTAATATTACTTAAACTGATCTCATGATGGGGACAACAGTAAAATTATAATCTATAAAATAAACTGTAATTTAAAATGACACGGTATATTCCTGCAGCAACCTTCCCTTTAGAGAAGCACACCTTTAAATCATTTTAAAGTACTTCTGCAGTCTCTGGAAATTCTTAAATTTTGCCCTCAAGTACATGATTAAAATCAACGGATTAATAATGTTATATGCACTTAACTTCACATTTTCAAGAAAATGGGGCCAGTGTCAAAAAGCAAAATTGAATTGCAGTTCCAAGGGAAAAGTTAGAGTAACAACCTCAAATAAGATGTTTCAATTGCCAGTAATGAGGTAGTTATTGCCATATTTTCCACTCAAGCAACTCTGAAACATCTCTTGTTGTTATTGTTGTTGTTGGTGGTGATAGATGTCTTGGAGTTGGTTCTGATCTATAGCAGCCCTATGCACAACAGAATGAAACACTGAGCTATCTTCACAATTGTTATGTGTCAGCCAATTATTGCAGCCACTGCATCAATCTCATTTGGGGTCTTCCTATTTTTTACTAACCCTCCACTTTATCAAGCAGACTGCCCTTCTCTGGGGAATGGTCCACCCTGGCAACATGACCGAAAACAAGAGACGAAATCTCACAATCCTTATTTCTAAGGACATTTCTGGCTGTGCTCATCCCAACATAGATTTGTGTGTTCTTTGACAATCCACAGTACTTTCAATATTCCCCAACACCATAATACAAATGCATTAATTCTTCTCTGATCTTCCTTATTCATTGTTCAGCTTTCACATGCATACAAGACAATTGAAAATACCATGGCCTGAGTCACTGGCACCTCAGTCCCCAAAGTGGCATCTTTGCTTTTTAAAGAGGTCTTTTGAAGCAAATTTGCCAAATACAATACATCCTTAGATTTCTTGACTACTGCTTCCATGAGTGTTGTGGATCCAAGCGAAATGAAGTCTTTGGCAACTTCAATCTTTTCTTCATTTTTTAAAATCATGATGCTATTTATTGATCCAGCTGTTAAGTATTGTGTTTTCTTTACATTTAGGTGCCATCCATTCTGATCTTCATCAGTGATTATTTAAAGTCCTCTTCATTTCCAGCAAGCAAGGTTGTGTCACCTGCATATCTCAGGTTGTTAGTGAATCTTCCTCTAATATTTATGCCATGTTCTTCTTCGTAAAATCCAGGTTCTCAGATTATTTGCTTAGCATACAGAGTGATTAAGTATGATGAAAGGATACAGCCCAGACACACACCTTTCCTGATTTTAAATTACTCAGTATCCCCTTGTTCTGTTCAAATAACTGCCTCTTTGTCTATGTACAGGTTCCCCATGAGCACAATTGAGTGTTCTGGAATACTCATACTTCGTAATGTTGTCCATAGCTTGTCATGATCCACATAATCGAAAGTTTTTGTGTAGTCAAGAAAGCACAGGTAAATATCTTTCTGGTATTTTGTGCTTTCAGCCAAGATCCATCTGACATCAGCAATGATATTCCTTTGTTCCATATTCTTTTCTGAATTGTACTTGATCTTCTGACAGCTCCCTGTTGGTATTGCTGCATCCATTTTTAAATTATCTTCAGCAAAATTTTACTTGCATGTAATATTAATGATATTGTTTGATGATATATACATTCTGTTGGGTCACTTCGTTTTGGAATGGACACAAATATGGATTTCTTCCAATGAGTCAGCCTGGTAACTGTCTTTCAAATTTCTTGTCATAGATGAGTGAGCCCCTCCAACACTGCATAAGTGTATTGAAACATTTCAATGGGTATTCCATCAATTCCTAGAGTTTAGTTTTCCACCAATGCCTTCAGTGCAACTTGGACCTCTTCTCTCAATATCATTGATTCTTGATCATATAGACATTTTTTAAATGAGAGAGCATTGGCTAATTCATTTTGATGCATTGACTCTGTGTATTCCTTCCATCTTCTTTTGGTGCTTCCTGATCATTCAACATTTTGCCCTCAGAATATTTCAGAAGTGCAACCTGAATCTTGAACTTTGTCTTATTCTTTCAGCTTGATAAATATGAGTATGTTCTACTCTTTTTGGTTTTCTAGCCTGGTTTTCTTGAGTTGCCCTTTGAAATCTTCTGCTCAGGCCTTTTACTTCATCATGTCTTCCAGTTGCTTTAGTTTATCTCCATTCCATAGCAAGTTGAAGAGTCTCTTCTGACATCAATGATGTTGGTCTTTTCTTTGTTTCCTGTCCTTTAAATGTCTTTTCTTCTTGGTTTGTTTTTTGTTTTTTTTTTAGGATATATCACTTTTATTTTTGGTAATGGGAATCAAGATTGTTTTCCTGATTGCAGCATTAATCAATTGATTTTTTTTTCTTCCATGTAATTGGCTTTTGGAATTTGAAAAAAATGGTACTTTTCATTAAAAAAAAAAAAAAAAA
>NW_006408522.1:18224417-18231523 GCF_000296735.1 Chrysochloris asiatica
CACCAGTGACTGCTCAGAAACCCTATTCAAAATTGCTATGAGTCAGAACAGACTCAACGGCACTTAACAACAATATACTTTAGGCCATATTTTGGCTCTTGTGGACTCATTTTAATTTTTTTTTAGCTTCAGCTTGAACTTGAATATGAGCAATCTACGGTCTATTCCACAGTTGATTCTTGCCTTATTTTGCTTATGATATTTAGTTTCTCCATTGTCCTTTCCCACAGATGAAATTGAGCTGAATCCTGTGTATTCCGTCTAGTGAGGCTCACACATGTATACTTACTGTTTATGTTGCTGAAAAAATGGTAATGGCAATGAATGAGCCATACATTGGTCTTGCAAAATTTTATTGTAGGATCTCCAGCATCATTTCTATCACCGAGGTCATATTTCCCAACTATGGATCATTTCTTTGTTTCCAACTTTCACATTCCAATCACCAGTAATTATCACTGTATCTTGTATATAGTTTGACCAATTTCAGACTGAAGAAGTTGATAGAATTCTTCAGTTTCATCATTATTGGCTTTAGTGGTTGGTGCACAAACTTGAATAATAGTGGTATTAACTGGTCTTCCTTGTAGGTGTATGGGTATTATCCTATCACAGACAGCATTATACTTCAAAACAAATCTTGAGATGCTCTTATTGATGTTGAATGCGATGCCATTTCTTCAGTTTGTCATTTCTGGCATAATAAACCATAAGACTATCAGATTTTAAATGTCAATCCATTTCAGCTCACTAACACCAATGATACTACTCTGTATTCATTCCATTTTATTTTGATGACTCCCAATTTTCCTAGATTCATATTTCATACAGGCTACGTTCTGATTATTAATAGATGTTTGTACCTGTTTCTCCTCATTTTGAGTTGTGCCCCAACAACAAATGAAAGTCCTGAAAGATATGCTCCATTCCTATCAGTATGATCCACTCTACTTTGAGGAGCCAGTACTTCCCCAGTCTTATTTTGTGTGTACCTTCCAACCCGAGGGACTTACCTGTTGGCATTGTATCTGACAATGTTCCACTGCTATTCATTTGTTTTCAGTACCTAACCATTCAGAAGTGATCCATTTCTCCTTCTTCCTAGTCTGTTTTAGTCTGGAAAGTCCGCTGTAGCCTGTCTGTTTTCGTTGTTGCTCAGTGCCATCATTTCTGACTCACAACGACCCCACATTGGGTTTCTGAGGCTGTAAATCTTTGTGAGACTGCTCCTGTGGAGTAGCTGATGGGTTCAAACCACTGACCTTGTGGTTCAAAGTCCGGTGCGTATCCTTTAGAACCACTGCGCTCCCATGGTGGAATAGCCTCTAGTATCATAGCAACACACAAGCCTCCATAGTACACCAAACTGACAGATGAGTCATAGATACATTTATCAACTCTTAAATCCCAAAATAATTCAGCACAAATTTATCCCAAACATCACATCTGGCTTCTGCTCACTTTCTATTGTTTCTTAGCCCCTATGATGGGAAAAAATAAAACAAATATCTAACTCACATGCCTTTCCAAATAAATTGTCCCTAATTATACCCTGGTTGTAATTTTAAAGGAATGTCTTTGATTCAAAAGATACAATGTCAATAGTTTTTAATGAGTAAATGAATAGCATGACTGTAAATGCTGAAAAGAGGAAAATGATTCTTATACCTTTGGAAAAGAAATAAGAGAAACAGAGCAAGGTGAAAGAACAGATTATCTTATTCTTGATACCTAAAGTACATTGAAAAAATAGTTAACACCCTCGCTCAAATCAGCATGCATTTCTGTGATAAGTATATATGTTATTCATTCTTTTCACTGGAGCAAGGCTCAATCTTTCAGGATCACTTGTCCTATTATCAAAAGTGCCATAGTCTTTTTTTTTAACAGAGACTCTAGATTGCTAAAGTCTGATTATGAATGTTGTGAGGCGATGGCATGGAACAGGAAAGTAATGGAATTTCTTTTCCTGTTTCACCCCATTGGAGCTTGGAGAAGTGGCACAAGTTGAAGAGCAAGGAAGGGTGGAACCTTCAGACTGTCCATCAGCCTTTTCTGACCCCTCCACATCATGCCTGCAAGTGTTCCTTCTACAACTTTGCTCTTATAGCACCCACACACACATCTATCATATTGTCCAGTATTTAGCTTCTTCTTCCTCTCCTCCCGCCCCCCCCCCACACATTAAAAACCCACTGGAAAAATAGTTACCTTGTATTGCTGATTCTCCTTTACCTTTTGTCAATCCTCAAACTGAGAGATGTCAAAAAATGTCTATTTAATAAATGAATGCCATTTTGCAGAATGTTGTTGTTAGGTACCATTGAGTCGGTACTGACTCATAACAACCCTGTGCACAACAGAATGAAACACTGCCTGATCCTGGGTCAACCTCACAATTGTTGCCATGCTCGAGCCCATTGATGCTGCCATTTTGTCAATCCCTCTTGCTGGGGTTTTCCTCTATTTCTCTGACCCTCCACCTTACCAAACATGATATCCTTCTCTAGTGAAAGGTCTCGCTTAACAATATGTCTGAAGTATGAGAAATGACTTGGAGCTTGGACTTCTTGCTTGCTGCTGTATTCTCAGTGCTCAAGAAACCTACATGTTGTTATTAGGTGCCATCGAGTTGGTACCAACCCATAGAGACCTTATGCACAACAGTACGAAACACTACCTGATCCTGGGCCAACCTCACTACTGTTTCCTTGCTTGAGTCCATTGATGCTGCCACTTGGCTAATCCATCTCATTGGGGGTCTTCCTCTTTATCTCTGACCCACTACCTTACCAAACATGATATCCTTCTCCAGTGACTGGTCCCTCCTGACAATATGTCCAAAGTATGAGAGACGAAGTTTGGCCACCTTGAACACCCTGGCTGCACTTCTTCAAAAATGGATCTATTGGTTCTTTTGTCGTCCCATGGCACTTAATATATATTTCTTGGAGTCCTGGTGTGCTGCTGTGGGTTAATGCACTGGACTGCAAAGTGAGTTTGAATCTCAAGGTCAGAGGTTCAGGCTCATCAGCTGCTCCTTGGAAACCCTATACAGGGTCACTATCAGTAGGAACTGACTTGATGCCACTCAACAACAACAACAATAGATATTTCTTAAGTAAATAAATGAATAAATGAAGCAGACTCCTCTTAGAAAGCAGGCTCATAGTACAAACAGCTAAAAGAGATTTGTGGCTTTAAACTCTATCCAAACAATTTTGGTTCAAATATGAATTATTTAAGATGGCTAGTTCTAAAGCACATATTGGTAGTTAAGCCTGCTAAGGTCAAAATATTGGCCTAATGTTTTTCTCTCTGTGGGAATTATGGAAACATGATCATAGTCTAATAGAATCCTGGATTTTGCAAACATCTTTAATTTCATTAAGAAAAAAAAAAAAAACTCAATAAGCATTTAGTTAAAATATATTTGCTTGAAAGAAATCACTTCCAGAGGACCATCTAATCCTTTATATCTTATATGAAACTCATTGAACATGTTCAAGAATGAAAAATTGAGAAGCAGCAAGATGGCAGACTAGATAGTAACTCTATACACATGTTCTACAACAAAGATACAGAAAACCAAATGATAGTCCTGGAATCCTGAACTTCAGATGAAGGGATAGATAAGTATAATCAATACTGAATGGAAGTGAAAGATGAACAGATGTGGCACAAAAAGACAGAGAGGTGATTTGTGCCAGAAGATCAGCGATGGCATGGCCACCTTAAGATTTTGTGAGTAGTTTCAGAGATAAGACAGAATAATGGCATTGCAGAAACATACTGGTGAATCGCAGAGATAAAGGTGAGATCTTTTCCTTGTTTTCCACACTCCCCTGATGACCAGAGGAATGACTGGCCTCCACCCACATACACCACAGCAGAGCTCCCGCTTTCCAGACAGCTGGAGATGAACAGAGGTGAGTGCTACAGTTTTTAGTTCCATTTAAGGAGTGGGGAGGGAGAGTCTCTTCAAAGAAGAACATCAGTCAAACCCATCCTAAACTGAGATGCATGACTGATGAACAGAGAACTATGCACACACATCTAACCCCTAGTTCTACATACTATAAGGCAGTTGGTATGTGCCTAAGAATGTACCAACATATAATCACCAATTTAATACAAAAGAAACACCACACTATCTCAGAAGCAACAGACCATTTCTCTTCACATGGAGAAACAAGACAGAGTAGCTCAACCAAATGACCAAGAGACAGAGCTAGAAAACATTTTTTTTTTTTTTTGAGGGGAAAAAAGACACCTAAAAAAAATTCAAGAGAATGATATTTAAGCATCTCCAAATGACTGACAGAAATGTCAAGGAAAACAAGGAAGAATTCAGAAAAACAATATAAGAATAATCAAACAAGACAGATAAAGGATTGGAGACAATAAAAGACCTGTAAATAGAAATCCAGAAAACTAATAATAACAGTTCAGAAAGGGAAAATACATTGAAAGGGCAAAGGCATAGCCTTGAATCAATGGAAGTTCAAATTAGTGAGCTTGAAGAGAAATATCTCCATACTAGTAAGCTAGAAGAACAATAAGAAAAAAATAATTTTAAAAACCTGAAGGAATCTAACATTCATGGGAGGCAATATGAAGAGAAATTACTTATGGGTGATTGGAATTCCAGAACAGGAAGAGATACTGAAAAGCAATGAAAACGTTGTCGAAAAGCTGTTGGAAGAAAAAGTCTCTAACATATTGAAAGATGAAAGACGAACACACTCAAAATAGGAAAAACCACAAAAGAAAATTACTAAGACTTATCAAAATCAAAGACAAAGAAAAAGTCCTGAGAGCTGTTCAGGATAAATGAAACGCTACCTATAAAGGATCACCAGTAAGATTAAGCTGTGATTTCTCAAAAGAAACCATGCTGACAAGAAGACAATGGGATGACATATGTAAAACACTAAAAGAAAAAAAGGAAAAAAAGCCAAACAAGAATCATATACCCAGCAAAATTGTCCCTCAAATATGACAGTGAAATTAGAACATTTTCAGATAAACAGAAGTTAAAGGAATTTATGATAACCAGACCAACCTTTCAAAGATTACTAAAGGGAGTCGTTTGGACTGAGAAGAAACAACAGCAGACAATCAACTAACGTTGAGACACACAGCAACACCACCCAGAATTCAATCCAAATACAGAAGTATTGAAAGTAAAACAAAAATTTGAGACTGAAAACAGGAAACCAAAAATATCAATTTTATAATGAAGACAATTACAATGCAAAAAGAGGGAAAAGTATAGTTAGAGAAATTTCAAATGGCAAGGGAGTCAAGTAGATTGCAAAATAAAAGAGATTGTGTTAAACAATGAAGAACGAATCAATCAGTTACAAGGTAACCACAAAGAAAATTAATATGCCTTCATATCAAATAAAGTACAAGGAAATCCATAAAGATGAAGTCAATAATAAAACAACAACAATAAAAACATTGACAGGAAAATGCACAAAATTAACTCAGCACAGAAAATTATGCAGAACAAAGAAACCAATGGCACCAAAACAAAAAACAACACATACACACACATAGACAAAAATGACAGCAATCAATTCATACTTATAGATATTTATACTGAATATTAATGGATTCAATGCATCAGTCATGCAACATAGAATAGCAGAATGGATAAGAAAGCAGGATACTCTAATATGCTTACAAGAAGACATTTTATACATAGAGATAAAATAGATTAAAAATCATAGGATGAAAAAATATATCGAGATAACAGCAATCAAAAAGTAGAAGGAGGGCAATATTAATTTCTGATGCAATAGACTTTAAGGCAATATGAAACAAAGAAGTACATTATTTAATGATTAAAGGGTCAATTGTACAAGAGGACAAGTCCATAGTAAATATCTATGCTCATAATTAAAGATTCTCAAAATACCTAAATCAAACTCTAATAGAATTCATAAAAGAAACAGGCAACTCTACAATTATAGTAGGAGATTTTAATAACCACTTTCAATGAAGGAATGAACTGGAGAGAAATTCAACAAGGACACCGAAAACTAAACAACACAATCAGCCAACTTAAACTCAAAACACTCAACCAAACAACAGCCCCAAATGAATTATTATTAAGTGCACATAGAACATATTCCAGAATATAGCATATGTTAGGACACAAAGTAAGCCTCAACAAAATATAAAACATCAAAATACTACAAAGCATCTTTTCAGATCACAGTGCTATAAAATTAGAAATCAATGGTAGGAAGATCAAGGGGAAAATATCAAATACATAGAAATTAAATAATATTCTACTTAAAAGCTACTGGTAATAAAACAAATAAAAAATGAAAAAAAAAAATTCCGTGACTCAAAGCAGGACAAAAACACAATATACTATATAGCCTTTGGGATACAGCAAAAACAATGCTTAGAGGGCAAATTATAGCATAAAAATGCACACATTCCAAAAAGAAGAAAGAACCTAATCAATACATGAATGCAACAACTCCAAAAAATCACATAAGAGCATCAAAGCAAGCTTACCACCAATAGAAGAAAAGAAACAATAAAGATAAAGCAGAAATAAATAAAATAGACAATAGAAATAATCAACAAGACACAAAGTTGGTTCCTTGAAAGGATTAATAAAATCAACAAACCACTGGCAAATCTAACAAAAGAAAAGAAGTAGAAGATGCAAATAACATGCATAAGAAACTAAATTGGTGATATCACAAAAGAACCAATGAAACAAACACGGAGCAGAGAGTCCTAGGTTCTGGGTCTGCCAAGTTTATTTTCTCCTTCCAGACCCAAGGCCTCCTCTTCAAACATGTTTCATCAGATCCTCAGTCAAGACAAGAAACACTGAGCTATCAAGCTCTCTTCATATTTCTTGGAGCTGGAGGTACTGCAACAGCACTGTACGTCATGTGTCTAGCATTGTTTAATCCAGAAGTAAATTGTGACAGAAAGAATAACCCAGAACCATGGAAAAAAACTGTGTCCCAATGATCAATACAAGTTCTAGTCAGTGATGTGAATTACAGCAAATTGAAGAAAGAAGACCCTGACTTCTAAGCAGCTTTTACCTTAAAATGCTTAGAATGAAG
>NW_006408522.1:18235738-18239267 GCF_000296735.1 Chrysochloris asiatica
GATCAAGAAAAAGTTCAAAAATCAACCATTAGCTGGAAAATTGATGTTTACAATTTTCTGGGATTCTCAAGGGCCAATATTGGAACACTATCAGGAAAATCTTCAACAATTAATAGTGTTTGTTACAGAGAGATGCTCACTGAAGAGCTGTAGCCTAAATTTCAGAATAAATAAAGGGGACTGCTATCCAAGGACTTTGGGGTCTTGTATGACAGTGCATGCCCATACATCTCTGGCCACAAGGTTGACATTTTGCAAAAACTTCATTTTGAGGTGTCAAAGCATCCTCCCTATAATTCTGGATCTTGCTCCATTGAACTTCCACCTGTTTGGTCCCCTGAAAGCAGCCCTTAGAGGATGAAAATTCACCTCTGATGAAGAAGTGAAGACAGTGGTAAATTTGTGGCTTGTATCTAAGCCTAAAACATTTCTTAATAAGGGAATATGAAAGCTTATTGACAGATGCATAAATTTATTGAAAAGCAAGAATGTTATGTTGAAAAATTATGTATTTGTCTTTTCAAAAGTTGATTAAAATAAATTCTGCAACCAGAGTGCAGATAATTTTTGACTCACCCTCATAAAATAGGGCAACTACTATAAAAAAAAATGATATAGCACATCCTCAAAACGTTGAAAATAGGAATAGCATATGACTCACAAATCCCTCTACTTGGTATATCCACAAGAAATAAAATCCATGACAGGAGTAGATATATACACATCGATATTCACTGCAGCATTATTCATAAAAGCAAAAAGATGTAGACAATGCAGAATGTGCCCTTTGTTTGTTTAAATAATTATGTATTCCTGAGTGTTTTTGTGTACATCTCACACACACACACACACACCAAACAATCAAACAAACAAACAAAACAGCTACAGGGACTAGAAGCAAATACTGTTGAACGATGATGCATGGAAGGGACTGTAATCACTGCAATGAAATTAAATATGTTATGATGAGTGCAAAACCAATGTTCTCCTATGTAAACTACCACTCAATTCACAATAAAAGATAGAGATTAAAAGTCCATCAATGGAAGAATGGATAAACAAACTTTGGCAAATACACACAATGGAATGAATAGTTTGCAACACTGAAAAACAGTAATGAATCTGCAAAACACCTCACAACATGTTTGAACCAGGAGGAAATTATGCTCAGTGAAATTAGTCAATAGCAAAAGGACAAATATTGCATGAGACCACTATTGTAAAAAGTCAAGAAAAGGTTTTCATGCTACTGGCAACCACGTTGGTCTGCTGTTGAGTGGAAGAGGGGGAAAGGCAGCAATGAAGATATGGGCTGAGCTTGACCACATTCCACAGACTCCTATTGACCTGGAGATGAGCGACAGAAGAGGAAGGGCTGGTTGGCCCAAAGTGTGGTGAGAACTGGGGACTCCTGAGCCCATGGACAAGGACATAGCCATGGAAGGTTTGAGCTGAGAGTGAAGCATCTAGCTGATATGAAGTGAAAGGAGAAGTACAAGAATTCTAAGACTTTTAGATAGTACCCATCTGGCCTAGCCTCTCTGGCTTGATGATCAGAACTTGACTAGAGGAAGATAAAAAAAACAAAAAACAAAAAAATCACCTATTTTTGATAAAGGAAAAAAGTGTAAATTGCTACAATTTGATGAACTTGGCTTATACTTATGGCTGTAGTAGCTCAAAATATCAACTGAGAAAGAAGGAGTCTTCACATCAAATATCAATCCTTTCCCCTCTATATACAGAGTTGATAGGAATGGACAACTTAGACATTGGCTGCCTAAAATGAGAGGGTGTTAAAGGCACAAATGACTGGCTTACACGTTTTCAAGAGGGAGTTTAGTTTAAGAGTGTGTGGGGGAAGGTAGAATCCCCACTAAATAATTTTCATCTTGTCTAGACAGGTAGGGTTAAAAGATATGAGGATAAGAGTCTTATGATTCAATAGTGAGTAATTGTTATTATGACTAATTGCAACTGTCACAACTGTCAAGGTAGAAATTTGTAATAAAAATGGCTGAGTAGTTAATCTTAGAGTCCAGAAACAGACTAACCTAGGACCATCAAGGTAGACGAGCATGAGCAGAATGTGAGACCTTAACCAGAGACGGAGGCAGAGATGAGGACATGGTGAGAAAGAGCAGCTGAGGATTCTAGGCTCATGGAAAGAGAAAGACTGAGTGATGGCAGCCAGGAGGTAGGATTGCAGAATGTGCCCTTTGGTTGTTTAAATTGTTATATATTCCTGAGTGTTTTTGTGTATAGAAAATAACAACAACAAAACAAAGGGAACAGAAGCAAATACTGTTGAATGATGATGCACGGAGGAGATTGCAGTCATTGCAATGAGGCAACAAGTGTAAAACCGATGTTCTCTAATGGAACAGGTGAACATTAGTCACATGACTTTGAGACTAGAAGAACTAGATGGTGCCCATCTACCACTACAAACTATACTAAAAGAAGTAACATTAGAAGGTCCTAGATAGAGAAGGAAAAATACACAACAAAACTCACATTATAAAAACCAGGTGTACTAGACAGAAAGAGACTACAGTTACCCGAGACGATGGCTCTTGACCACCCTTCTGGCCAGGAATGGAACTCACCCTGGTGGTACAATTTTCAGCTAAGCAGCAGATAGGTATACAGGGGAACAACAACACTAGTAAGGTATGCTCACTGTGGAGTGATAAATCATTCAAGATCAAAGGGGCAACTAGAAGAGGAAAGTAGAGGGAAAAAAGTGTAATCCACTACAATTTGATGAAATGACCTATACTTATGAATGTAGTAGCTCAAAAGAGGGAATAAATCTTTACAGTGAATATCATTCCCACTTCCTCGGGACACAGGGTTGACAAGAATGAGCAACTTAGACATTGGCTAACCAAAATGGGAGGGGGCCAGGGGAGGGTACAAAGGCAGGAAGTGACTGGCTTACAAGCTTTCAAGAGGAAGCCTAGTTCCAGAGGGTGTAGGGGGAAGGTAGAATCTCCTATGAATGATTTCCAACCTGTCTGGATTGGGCTGATGAAAGGAGATGGGGATAAGCCTCTTGTGGTTCAGTAGAGAATAATTGCTATCAGGACTGCTTATGAGTGTTGGAAATGTAAAGGTAGATGTTTTGTAACAAATGGAGGGGAATGGTTGATCTTGCAGTCCAGGAGAAGAAATCTCTGGAACCATCAAGGAAGAAGAGCGGAGCGTGGGAACCTACCCAGAAAAGCAGTGATACCAGAGATGGAGGCAGAGACGATGATGTGGAGAGATGGACTGACTGGGGACTGTAGACTCAGAGAGGGAGAGGGGCTGTGTGCTGATGACCGAGAGGCAGGTTTGCGGGTAAACCCTTTGGTTGTTTGATGATGCATGGAGGGGATTGTGGCCATGCAATGAAATGAAATATGATACGATGAATGTAAAGATAATGTTCTTCCATATAAACTATCACATAATTTACAATAAAAAACTTTAAGAGTGTGTGGGGGAATATAAATTCCCCAATGAATAGTTTTCATCTTGTCTA
>NW_006408522.1:18239827-18256183 GCF_000296735.1 Chrysochloris asiatica
TGGTGGAATGGAGAGAGGAACCACAGGGAGGAGGTGGGATAGCTGTTATTACATGGAGGATATAGCAATCATTGAAATAAAGTAAACTGCATGATTTCTTGAATGTAAAATTGATGATTTCTATAAATCTTCACTTAATTTTCAATAAATGTTAAAAAATTATGAAAAATTGATCTGTTGGAACATTATTGGAAACACATTTTTATTTGTGAAAGTGTTGAAGTCTTCCAAAAATCTTATGAATGGAAAAAGGCTCTTTGCCCAAATTCATTGTGTAAAGTCATGCAGAATGCTGTTCTTCTTGGGAATTACTGTTATAAATAATAGGATGTCTTCTATTTTAAATGGATGGTGATATTTACCATGTGGAAAATAATGCCTTCCAGTCCTTGATGTATCACTTGTCCAAACAGGAAAATTATAGTTAATTTCCCTTTTCTCACAAGTGTTTCTGAATGAAGCACATGGTTTTATGCACCAAGTAGAGCTAATAAATTGTGTCATCTATAAAATGTTCTATGGGGAAAGGAAAGTGCATTAACAGTGAACAGGATATACCAATGAGAATTGGAAAGTTCAGTATTAATGTTCAGGTTATTTACCAGCAAAATAGATTCAGCCTTATTTTTATGGTAAGCAATACACAGGAGGAAATTTTAATAATGTACTACCAGACTCTGACTTAATACACAGTTCCCCTTTATTTATTTATGCTTCAAATCCTTCTCTAAAGAAATGGGAGAATGTTTAAAAGAAATCAAGTAATCTCTACTAAAAGATAGAAGATTCCAACATTACCTGTGGATTTGGCTAGAGTACAAGGGGACTTTAATTAGGAAATGACAAAATACACTGCAACTTGATATCTATTTCTGTCAGTGTCTAAGAAAGTACACAAAATTAAGCAATTTAGTCTTCATCATACTTAAAAATGTTATTACTACATAGATAAGCCACTGATTCCTTGCTTGAAGCAAAGTTCCCCAACTTTGCACTTTTTAAAATTAACAGAAAAGTAACTCTAAAACAAGCTTGAAATCACTATTTCTAAGTTTTATATTTGGTTGTATTGGTGGTGGTTGTTTGCTTATTTGCTTGTGTGTGTAGTCCCCAGAAACAGGACTTCAAAACAGAAAAATACAGATTCATTACTCAGTCAGTTTATATTTGAGTGTAGAGTTATACATGACACTTTTTTTTTTAATTGAGCTATTTATTCATTGATCAACAGTAGGTTGGAATTCAGGAAATAGTACAATTGCAAAATGATTTTGTTGAAAGCATTGGTCAAAAACATTTCAGAAAATTGTATTTCAAACCTGACAGAAAAATATCAGTGCTCTGAAATTTCAACACATTATTAAAATTATTGGCTAGGTATGATAGGTACCAATATCCCCTTAATTTAGGAGCCCTGGTGACATGCTGCGTTAAGATTTGGGCTGTGAACCCAAAGGTCAGCAGTTCAAATCCACCAGTTTCTATGGAAGAAAGATGAGGCCGTCTGCTCCCATGAAGATTTACAACTTCAGAAAGCCTGTGGATCAGTTCTAGTCGGTCCTACAGGGTTGCTATGAGTTGAAATCGACTCAGTGGCAGTGGGTATTAGCTTAATTATATCTTCAGTTTCACTTTACTTATACTTGACAATTGATAACCTCTGACATCCAGAGATATCAGAGCCAGGAGAAGGTGAGAATAACTGTGATTCTAACAAAAACCTCTGCTTTGGATAAAGTCAATTAAAAATTATAGTGAATTTCTAGAACGCACTCAGGAGTTCTTATAAAGCAGTAATGAAAGATATGGCTACTCCCTTGAAGATTTTAGCATGTAAATCCTTTAATAGAATTCAAGTGCACCTTTGAATGATGCCACTCTGTTATCTCCTTAAACATAATTGTATATCATAGTATGTAACAGTTTGGTACAAATGGGTTTATGCCTGTTTTTATTTAAAAACAATTTCTAACAACTAATGCTCAACAGTAAATGGTAAGTGAAGAGATTGTACTTATGTTGGTAGTGCTCTTTAGCATTTGTTTTAATTTGGTTTTATATTGAGCAGTTATCACATTATCAAATAATAGAAATGGGATTTATTTTGGTAAGGTGGTAAATTTTATACTCATTGCTAAACTAAATATTTAATTAGAAATATCAATTAATGATCAAATGTGTAAATGATTAGATTTCAGCTATCACTTATTTGCTTATCAATTCAATTTATCTAACTCAGAAAGTCAATGCATTCTCTTTCTCTACTCTACCTGCCTTGCTTTCCTTCCCTACAACTGTGGTTGGCAAGCTATGGCCCACAAGTCAGGGCCAGCTTGCAGTTTGTTTTTGTAAATGCATTTTGATTGGAACACAGTCTCATCCATTTGTTTACTATCTTCGGTCACTTTCACATACAACTGCAAAGTTGAACAGTTGTAATAGAAGAATATAAGTCTCACAAAGCTGAAATATTTACTATATGATCTATTACTGAGAAAGTTTGTGAATCCTGTGAACTAGACAGTTACATAGTGTGATTGAGCTTGCGTTTATATAACTGGATAAAACCTTATTTACTTGCTGACTTGATCCCAAATCAGTATCTAAAAATGTATCTTAATACTGCTATTTACTTAAGAGGCAAGAGGAGTATACCATCCAATAAACAAAGGAGGGTGAATTATCTTCTTTTCAATTATCATACATTATCATTATTCTATATAAATATGCTTCAGCTTCTCAGGATCTAGAAAACATGAAAATGCAAGGAACCTGATTAAAGGTCAAAGGATATTTTGAAATAAACTTAACCTGATCCTTTTCTCTTACAAATATTTTTTCCTGAGGCAAGTTGTTTTGGAATATTTTTTAATCTAGGTCTCTTTGAACATAAAAGTTAATTTACTTTAGATGATTAATTATAGTTGCATTCTAATTATGTTCAAATTTTATATTAAGTGTTCTGCAACACTATAGTCATTAGCATGGGATGAAGCAGATGGCAACATCTCAGACTCCATTTTGGCTGTCAGTAACACAGTGGGTTGCTGCTAAAGGAGTGAGCTCCCTGTTAGTTGGCCTTATGCAAGCAGAGGGTAATGACCACTAATCAGGGATGCAATAACAGGCTTTTCTGCTTTAGGAAGGAAGGAAGTTGAGTTACTCAAAAGGTCACTTTGGAGTCTAAGAATCCTTAAGCATTTATTTATTTAGCATCAAAACATTCTGTAACTGAGAAAGCAAACACTTTTTCTCTAGCAGTAATAAAAGTCACTCTTATATTATGCCATGCTGGAGTTATGATTTGTGATTAAATGCAATGTATAGTAAACTTTGAAAAGGGGTACTGATTTTGCTCTAATTCACATCCATGATTGAGTTGGCTGATGTTAATTGAAAATATGGACTAGCATCTAGTCAGTTTATTGAAATATGATCTTATCATAAATATGAAAGAAAAAATGTTCAATATGAATAGTCTACATAGCGGGCATAGGATGGCTCTAAACCAAATGCACTGATCAACTTATATCAGTTTTGAAAACTCTATGGCAAATGATAAGGCAAGGAAAGCCTTCCTGAAATTCCTCAAATAAGGGATGCATGAGGTGTTTCAAAGTTGTTCATAGAAAAATTCCATCATCTTTTAATTCTATTTTTTTTGTGTGTGTGAACTTCTTGAAGGGCTCTCATATCACTTCTGTAGTATCACAACAGGTATAATAGCTAGGTTTTATTGAAACCCTCATCTTTCTCCCACACAGTGTCTGGTGGGTTTGAATCATAGATTCTGAAGTTAGCAGTTTAGTATTTCTCCGACAGTATCACCGGGGTTCCTTATGTTAGGGATAATACATTATAGTAGCAATAGATATGTTTCTGACAGCAACTGGATTTATAACCTTGGATAATACACTGGTAACATCAGTTTCTTTAGCTATGAAGTAAGAAATTGGTTTGTAAACAGAGTGCATAGAGTCACCTGAAGCAGTTTGTTAAACACAATTGCTAGGATCTAATCAAGAGGACTAATAGTCTTCAAAAACATGTCTTCTTCTGAGACCAAAAGAACTAGATGGTGCCTAGTTACCACTAAGGACTGTTCTGACATGGGCCATAACAGATGGACTGGGATAGGAGAGAAACTTGGAGAACAAAATCTCAAATCTCTAAAAATCAAAACAAAAACAGCCTTACTGTATCTGTTGGGACTGAGGACTTCCTGAATCTATTGCCCTGAGATATTCGTCAAAGTTGGAACTGAAATTAGCCTCTGAGGTCACCTGTTAATTAAACAACAGATTAACTCACAAAATAAACAAAAGATATTACCTATGAGTATTGTGATCCTTTAAAAACTCGTCCATATTTGACATCTAACATTTATTTTAAGATAAGATGAGAATGTAGATAGTCCTCAGTGATGATGTTCTACATGCCACTTTCGTGAACAGTGACTGGGATCCTAAAAGTTTATGAGTAGCTGTCTAAGGTGTAATTATTGGTCTCTCTATGTATGGAGGAAAGCAGAGTGATGAAAATCAAAGATGCTTGGAAACAATTAGTACAATGAACTAATGGAATGTATAAATATCAGTCTCCATAATCCTGAGTCCAGAAGACAGTGATGGTAACAGGCTACCACTAAAAACTGTTATGAAAGGAGAGAGTGGGAGAAAATGTGGAGAAAAAACTCAAAATTACTAAGAGACCAGATTTACTGATCAGAAAGAGATTGTAAGAACCCAAATCTATGACCCTTGGTCACCTTTCAGATCTGAAACTAAACTCAGCCTCATGATTCAATTTTCAGCCAAGAAATAGATACATATAAAGAAGGGATAGCAGTACTATTGAGGTATGCTCACCATGGAAAAAAGGCGAAAGGGCAGCATTTATCTAAGGACAAAATTCAGAAGTGTTGAGAGAGAGAGAGATGAATGGAAGCAAGAGTCACAGGGAGGACATAGGATAACTGGTGTTACATGGAAGGAACTGCAATCATGGAAATGAAATCAAGTATATGGTTTATTGAATGTAAAACTGAGGATTTACTCACTCCATTCACAATAAAACCTTCACTCAATTCACAAGAAAATTCAAAAGAAAACATGAAGATGAGAATGTAAGGGGTCATGGAAACTAGATGAATGAAACTAAAACACTCAGAACAAAAATACTGTGAAAGTTCACTGATTGTGAAGAACGTACGCAACGTCACTGAACCATTTGTGCATAAATTGTTGGCTGGGAATCTAAACTGTCATGTCAACCTTCACTGAAAACACATTTGCTAAGCCCTATCCCCCCTTTTTCCAAATTAGCAGTTTTGGGATGACGTCTGCATTCTGTATTTGTAACAAGTTCCCAAGGGTTTATGATACTGCTTCTCTGGGCCTGCACTTACAATAAAGAGTAGGACTGGGAAGACAGTGATAGTGAATCACCAAACTATGAAATATTTTACAGCAGGAGAGATAGGGTGGCTCAGCAAACATTTACATTAGAATGTATTTTTCAAATCAAAATTTCATGTCAACTCGAAGACAAGATGTGGATACTTCTTTTTAAGGTTTCAAGAGAGATTTTTGAACAAGTCAATGTTCTAAAGTACTTACGTCATTGCTTGATAAATGGATTCAACTCCATAACGCATAGCAAATTCATCCACTATCTCTTGCGAAGCATCATCAAAAAAAACCTTCCAGGCTTCATCCCCTTTGACCTCTGGAATTTTCACTGCACCATTAGATTTCACTTCAGTCAAATAATGGAACAGATTCTAAAGGTAAGAGAGTTTTCAATTGTTCTTTAATTCCTCATAACTGGCCAGAAATATTTAACAGCGATATTCAGTAAAAAAAAATACAACGTACTCTTGCATTGTAATTGCTTCTAGTGTTTCATCAGCATTAATAGGCAATCAGAATATGTTGTATTTTTATTAACCCACCTCATCTTTTATACAAAATCTGTTTTGACTTCTGCTTGTGTCTATTAAGCAGAATCACTGATTTAAATGTTCTTTCACCAAAACATTTTCTGAAGAAAATGAAAGCTTTCGCATGTAAACATTTTTACATGCTAGAACATAACAGTGATTCTACATTCATGACTTCTGAGTAAATTATAAATTCCTGGATAAAAAATATGGTTATGGGTATATTTTGTTGTTGTTAAGTGCCGTTGAGTCGACTCAAACCAACAGTGACCCTGTATAGGGTTTCTAAGATGTGGCTGGTGAGCTTGAACCGCCGACCTTGTAGTTCAAACCAACTTTACAGTCCAGCGCCTCAGCCCACAGCACCACATCAGGAGTCCAGCTACAATAGTACACAGTTTGGTAGTGTAAAAACATTAAAGGGTATGATTGTGAAATGGTAGAAGGCATAGAAATCATAGAGGTTAAAAGGAATACTTGAGAATTTTGTAGGAATAATATCACTACCAAGAATTCCTTTGTGCTGTGTCAAAAATAGGAAATGTTAAATGGCCGCAGCCAGAACCAAGATAAGGACCTTTTTGGGCTAGTTCTTGGACCAGCAGGAAAGATTCTGAAAAGCAAAGCACAATGTTGTTCCTCTTGCCTTGAATCTTCTCCAATCACAAAATAAAATCAAAGTGGGCTCCACATCATGCCAGATCAAGGGAGATCTTTTTATTGGTCTGTAAATGGAAACAACTTTTTTGAAAGACTCAGACCAGACTAGTATGAGAAATTAAACTGAGGTCCTACACCTAATTACTTGTTCAATGTGTAAATGACAAACGCTCTCCCTTATTCCTTCCTTAGCAGAATAGAGTGCAAATAATTATATATGTATATTTTTATAGACATACTTAAAACTAACATATAAAAGAGCAAAGATTCTTTCTTTTTCCCTTTTGAAAATGTATTCTCTACTTGTAGGTTTTGTGGGGTTTTTTTAATAACTTAAAATATGGTTGTTGTTGTTGTTGTTAATTGCCATTGAGTCGGCTCCAACTCATAGCGATCTGGTATTGGGTTTCCGAAGAGCAGTTGGTGAGTTCGAACTGCCTACCTCGAGTTCAAACCGACCTTACAGTGTAGTGTATTATCCCATGATGCCACATAAATTTAGATTCCCTTAGTAACATGATAATCATTTTGACTTTATCAGTACTATAAGCTTGAATATCATCTATCTGTTGGTGTGTTGTTACATTTCTTCCCCCTCCCCCAGCTTTTTGCAAGTGAATAATTTAATGACAGCAATTACAATAATTGGCTGTGCAATCTTAATCTTAATCAATGCTATATTTCCATCTTTACCTTTTAGAACACAGGGAAAGGTACATTGCTCAGCCTTATTATCTATGTTTTGATAAGTGGGCCAAACATCATTTTCATAAAAAGGCTCTGGTGATGCCTCTAACTTAGCTCTTAGATGCAAAGCAGCCAACTGAAACCTAATATTATTTGTCTGTGTATTTATACTGAAGCACACAAAAGTCTGGTGTATCTGCCTGTTGGATTCATGGTGAATGTTCTCTCCTTTTATCCAAGTCCAATTAGACCCTACTTTAGTGTAAGCTGAGTCTCTTCTCTCCATGAGTAGGATAATCACATTTTCCATAAGTCCCTATATATGAGGGAGCTTTAAAACCTTTGTGGAAAAATTTTATTACCTTTTAACTCTATTTGTCCACAAACTTTTTGAAGACTCCTTGGGTATGTGTGGAAAAGGGTAGCTAAAATTAAGGAGAGTTAAGTAAGTATGAAATCCTTTATTGTACTCAGGAAAGGGAAGGAAAATGACTCATCATATTAGCTCCTAAAAGTCATTGATATATTAGCAGTTTTAATATTTGCAGTTATGAACAATGTTCCTAATTAAATTTCCAATAAAATCTGAACACTAACTCAGGATTCTCAAGAACGATCATAATTTGTTTTATTTCCTGTATAAATAAAATACTATATTCTTTCATGGTTCCGAAGTCTTCATGACTCATTTCCTCAATGACCATTTTTTAAGCCCTCATTTTCCTCCTTTTTGCATTATCATTTTACTGCCTGTTTATTATTACCTAACTCATGTTGTTGCTTCTAAACTTTAAGGCCAAGAATACATATGCTTTATGTCACATACTATAATATTATACATAGATTAAGAACTCCAGTAATAACTCCATAATCTGAATTCAATTATTTTCAATGCATGATCCATAACCCAGATTAATTTCTTTTCTGGGTTTTATTATTAACATAATTTATCTTACCTCATGTAGGCATGTGTATTGTATATGATATGGAGCAACCTTCTCTTCTCCTTTGATTTCCACATTGATTTTTAATCGAATGGCCCCAGATACAGCTGACTTATCTGTCCGTTTCTCTGATGAAGCAAAAATTTAACTCTCAGTTTCAACTTTACCATATTTTTCATTAAAATTCTCAAAATCTTAAAAAAGGGTTAAATGTATAAATGCTATTTTGTTTTTTTTAGTTCACATGGAAATATTGAGTAACCATGATCATTCCCTAAATAAAATGTAAAATATTTGTTAATTGCATCATTGTTATTGTCAAGCACCATTGGAGGTACGTCAAATAGAAAAACCTAATCGGTGCAAGACCATAAATTAATATATAATTTATTTTGTTGGATACATCTACAAAACACAATTAAATTAATTATTTGGGCAATTAAAAACAAGGTAACTGAAATATAAGGTTAATAAGGAGACTACTTTATCTAAAAAATTCAACTGCTTTGCTTTTTATCTTTCTGTGTTTGAAAAAAAAATGCACAAAAGTTCTGGCTAACAGAAATATGTTAACTAATAACTAACATCTTTATCATTGTCAGTGATTAAGACCTAGTGTTTATAGCTTGCATTTACTTATGAGTGTTGAATTAACTGTTCTGTTGAGTAGAATCAATTTGCTTCCCCTTATGTTGATTTTTAAGGAGCTCTGGTAGCGTAGTGGTTACGAATCGGGCTGTGAACCTTAAGGTCAGCGGTTCGAAACTACCAGCCGCTCCGCGGGAGAAAGATGAGGCTTTCTACTTCCGTAAAGATTTACACCCTCGGAAACCCTGTACAGGGTCGCTATGGGTCGGAACTGACTCGACGGCACTTAACAACAACAACAACAACATGTTGATTTTTGAAGCTATATTTTATGAATTAAAAATTGTGAATGGGAAAGATTTTTCTCTTAAAAGACTTCCAATTGATTCTTTGAAAGACTTCTCTTTCTATTATAAATTTACTAAAGTCTTTTAAAACTACTGAATTTGAATAAATAGTTAACACCTTTTTTTTCCTAATGAAATTAAGTCAGATAAAGTCCATTAATAATTTTACCTATGTGGGAATATAATATACATCACAGATATCCCAAAATTTTATATGGATTGTTCTCAAGTAGATATAAACATACCTAAGTTGTACCAGACATCCATTTCCCCACTCAGGGTCCTCACTTCTACAATTGTTTGTCCCAGAAAATCATCTGACTCCTTTTTGAAATGTTGCTTGACTCTGGACTTAATGTCGTCATCTTCATCCCACACTCTGACTTTGATTCTATCTGTGGAGTTATGGCACTCACTGAAAATAAACGTGGACAAGTTCAGAACCATTGATTACTGCTCCAAATGGCATTTCATGTTAGCAATTTGTTTTGAATTTACTTAGACATAGTAAATTACACCAGAAAAGATATTTTTCCATTGACCTCCTCCATCATAGAATATTGCAAATATTAAAAATATTGAAAAAAGTTTTATTAATTAAATAATTAATAAGACAAAAGTCTGTCCCATTCCATCCAATTGCATTTAACCACCCTAGATATGGTGTGGCGCTGTGGGCTAATGCATCAAACTGAAAAGTTGTTTGAACTGCAAGGTCAGTGGTTCAAGCTTACCAGTTGCTCCTTGGAAGCCCTATACAAGGTCACTATGAGTCAGAATAGACTCGATGGCACTTAACAACAACAACAACCCTAGATATAAGGAGTCTTGGTGACACAATAATTAAGTGCTCAGTTGCCAATAGAGAGGTTTATGGTTTGAACTCACCCAGAGGCACTGGAAGAGAAAGACCAGGCAATCTGCCCCAGTAAATAGTACAGCTAAGGGAACCCGATGGGGCAGGTCTACCTGGTCTTACAGGATCACTGTGAGTCAAAATTGACTTAATGGTACCCAACTAATAAACTAGATACAATCATAAATATGTCAAAAATCTTTCCTTGGGATGTTCTCACTTATTGAGCTATTTCATATTGTAAAAATCTTCCTGAAGAGCTTATCTACGGCTCAGAAAATTCTGCACTATAAATATGAAGCTCATTTTATTGCAAGGGATGTTTTGAAAGCAGATTGCACAGAGTACAAAATGATACCATATAGTTAAGTACAAGCACTTAATAAACTGAAAAATCTTAGTAAATATCTAAGATATTATTAGATCGCGTAGAATTAAAGCAGTAAAATCCTTTGTCTTAAGAATAAACTGTACATTCTAATCCATCCTTTATTTCTGGGTTTCCTGTACCTCACCTACTTTGTCCAAGAAAATGACTTAGTATTATCCTATGCAAGTGTAAGTAAAAAACTATTGTTATAAAATCATAGAAACCTTTATCAAAGATATCAAAATATGAAACTATTCTTTCTCAATATATCCTCTGTATTTGTATTCGTTGTTGTTGTTAAGCACCGTTGAGTCGGTTCTAACTCATAGAGACCCAGTATACAGTTTCTGAGGAGCAACTGGTGGGTTTGAACTGTCGTCCTTGTCTTTCACAGTCTAGTCCTGATCCTACAGTATCTATCCTCCATCTTGCAAAGTGAACCTGTAGTTCAGTGCTTATTCTATAGTGCCACACCAGGAGTCTATCTAGGTCTATAGAATTTTGAAGGCAGTTTTTCCATCACTGTAACCCTTCCCTGAATAATTCTTCACTGTTAGATTTAGACCATATCTTGGCAGTTTTGGCATTCTCGAGGGTCTCAAATCACGTTCCTTTTTAATGGTCTTTTAGTTTGGGGACAAAAAGAAGTCCGATGGGACAAGATCATAGCAGTAGGGTGACTGGGGTAAGGTTTCTCAACAAATCTCTCGCAGAACATCTTTTGCTATCCTTGACAAATAAGCAGCTACATTGTGATGGAAAGAAAACAAATCCTCCTTTCAACTCTCCTGGCCTTTTTCTCACCAATGCAGTTTTCAATTTCTTAATACGTCTTCATACTAAGCCCTTGTGATTGTGCTGTGTCCTTGGAGAGAACCTACCATTTGGAATCCCCCAAATTGCCACAATAACCTTCAGAGATGACCTCTTGAATCTAACTGGACTGGTAGAACCCCTCAAAAATCACTATTCTGACTGGATTCTTTGTTATTTTTTTTTTTTAAGGCACCCTAATGAGACTTCTAAGTAGCAGCATTGATGGACTCAAGCATAGCAACAATAGTGAGGTTGGCCCAGGATCGGGCAGTGTTTTGTTCTGCTGTGTATAAGGTCACTATCGGTCGGTACTGACTCGATGGCACCTAACAACAACAACAACAACAATGAGACTAAAACAATGTATTAGTGAAAGAACATATTTACGGTCATTCACTGATGACAGAGCATGTTCAAATGCATTTTGTATGGAATAAACTGTGCATGTATGAACTGGAGCCCGAGAAGCACTACTTATTGACTTAACGTCATATATTATGGTCTTTCCTCACCCTTGTCTTTTGTGTACACTCCCTCCTTATGTTTAGAAAGCATTTATCTTCCTGCTTCACCTGTTAAGTAATTATGTTTAAGAGTCAGCTAGTAATTTAATCTATATAACATTTTCCCCAGCATATTGAGGCAGTTAATCATGATCAACCCTGTATTCCATATATATCCTAGACATATAATCACTCCAGCATGGGGCTTTTTCACCTAGAGTCTATGGATGAGCTCAGAAGTTCCATGAACTCAGATAGGAAGAAAAACGGAGAACAAATTCATCTTTATGCTCCTTCAATCATGAATATGATGTTGTTGTTAAGTGCCTTCGAGTCGATTCCGACCCACAGCGACTCTGTATGGGGTTTCCAAGGAGCAGCTGGTGAGCTTGAACCACCGAACTTGCAGTTCAAATGACTTTGCAGTCTGACGCATTAGCCCACAGTGCCACACCAGGACTCCAATCATGAATATAAGCAACAAAAAATGATAATTACAGACAGTATTATATTGCCAACAATAAAACCACAGATATTTATAGAATATTACAAGTTAAGGATCTTGCAATATTATTTATATTTGTCATTTGTTGTGCTGATAACTATAATTCAATGTAACATGATGCTATTTTCAACTCCATGTGCTTTATTTTGTGTATATCATACATATAATTTTGAGAATGAGGTCTTTACCAGATTTACAAGTGGTATCAAAATAACTTAAGAAACTCTGAAAGCATAATGCCTTTTCCATTAACCTCTGAAGCAAAAGCATATAGGATATGGCTATAATAGGCTTTGCAGTCCGATATGCCTCTGTACAAATCTTTGCCTCATTTCTAGTTATCTCGAGTTTTCAACACAGAGCATTTTGGCAATTTCTGATATATTTTTGGTTGTCATAAACATGGAGGGCATTACCGGTACTCAGTGGGCTAAGACCAGGGTTGCAAATACCCTACCATACACAGGACAGTCCTACATGACATGAAATATCTCCTGCTCTCAGTGCAAACCTCACTGATAATTATCTGATCTTAAAGCCCAACTCTTTTACAATAAGAACATCATGTCTTTTGCATGTGTATACAGACACTGGCATTTTGGGACAAGCAAGTAGTATGCAAATTGCTAACTCAAGGAAGAATTTTTGTTCTGCTTAGAAGTTTTCCAAAAACTGTTCTTCATTCTGAAAAACTACATCATTGATGTCCGAACAACTCAAAGTACTGAATCAAAGTTATTTAAATCACTCTGTAGTTTAAATGTTCACATTCATGTTGCTTCTTGCAACAGGTAAAAGTATGTAACTACTAAACCATATAAGGAGTTCTGGTAGTGTAGTGGTTACAAATCAGGCTGCTAAACTCAGGGTCAGCAGTTTGAAACTACTAGCTGTTCCACAGAGAAAGATAAGGCTTTTGCTCCCGTAAAGATTTACAGCCTCAGAAACCCTGTGCAGGGTCGCTCTGAGTTGGAACCGAATCCACAGCATATCACCACCACCACCAGTAAACAATATATTAGTGGATAGTATATTAGTGGATAGTCTGAGTCCTTACTTACTGAAATACAGTTAGAATAATTTTCCTTGTCTTTTACCTTACAGTTGGGACATTATATTGATTTTTGAAGATATTATTTGTAGATAAGTGTAATGGTTAGGGCTTGTATAAACTCAGCTAGGCCAGGATTTCCAGAGGTTTAGCAGTTGGGATGTACTTATTCCCATGGTGATGAAACCTAATACAGTTAGCTTTAGGATGAGTGACAATGAGCAGCCAATCAACTGAAGGGCTGTTACCTTGGGGGCGTGGTCTGCCCCCAATATAATGGACACGTGAGAGTGACTCTGACTCTCATCTGCTGGGGACCTGGGCCTCTACAACTGTAAGATAATAAACTTCTCCTAACTTTTATATATATGTATTTCACTGGTTTTGCTTCTCTAGAAAACCTGACTTAAAATAATAGGCTATGCTATATATGATTTTGTTTCAGTATCGAAAAAGATCATTATGAATTATTTTACCCAAAATAAAGGAGAATTGAATCTGATTTAACCTCTCTAAATCTCTAAAATGGTAATAATAATTTTATGCATCTGTCACTGTGCTAATTGTGGCAAGACCGTATCTCCATCATTCCTTGTAATCACCTTGAAAGATAGATATTTTACCTGCTACTAACATATACAATAAACAGCAAGCTCTAGATAATAAAAGTCCAGAAAATAAGGTTTACCATTATATTTCATGTCTTCAAATGATCAGAAGCATACATTTTGACCTCCACAAAGTAAAGACAGCAGTGGATAGCTGTTTAAAATACTGGAAATTCCATGAGGAATGAAGATGCTTCTGATGGATGTGGAACAGAGATTTAGTTTAAAATGGCCCGGAGAGTCAATACATATGGATGCTCAGTGTATCTGAGTATTGCTCTTCCATTCAAGCCGATCCCTCCTTATGCTTTTATCAAGGATGAAGCTACATAACTCACTTTCCTAGGCTGCTTTGTAGCTTTTGTCTAGATATTTGACTCTACTCAAGCAAGATGTAACCCCAAAAGTGAGTAAAGTGGTTCAGTGTCTATATTCTGGGGAATTGGCATTCTCATAATAATGGTTGTGGAAATTTCCTTTCTTTGGAATGGAATTTCTGGTATTCACGAAAGTGCTGCTCAGTGGTAGCAATTGTGTTTACTCAAAAGAAGATCCACACTATAACTGAGTATTATAACTTCACTGAAGGATCCCTGGTAGCGCAGTGGATAACAAGCTGGGCTGTTACCAAAAGGTCGTCAGTTGGAATCTACCAGCTACTCCATGGGAGAAAGATGAGGCATTCTGCTCTCGTAAAGACTTAAAACTTGGAAACCCTAGGGTCACTCTGGGTCAGAACCAACTCAGTGGCACATAACCACTAGTACCATACCTGCAGTGCAGCATCACAGACTGTATTTGATCTTCCCCCAAATTCTTGAAGACCTAATGGTCTATGTTGTTGTTGTGATGTGCCGTGGAGTCAGTTCCGACTCATAGCGACCCTGTACAGGGTTTCCGAGGCTGTAAATCTTTACGGCAGCAGAAAGCCTCATCTTTCTCCCGCGGAACAGCTGGTAGTTTCGAACTGCTGACCGTGAGGTTCGCAGCCCGATTCGTAACCACTATGCTACCTTAGTAATCTATTTCTGCATAAACTAACCAGAGTGGATTCTGTTTGCAAGGAAGAATACTGGCTAATGCAGTCATTTTTTCAAGAATGAAGGGAACTGCGAGAAACAGAACCTAAACTAAGAAGTGACTTTGTGGAGGTGATAAGGCAGGCCATGAAGCATTAATCACCTCCGGTTAGAAAGTTACCACACTTTGACAACCAATAGAAAAACAGCCGGTCACACTGTTGCTTGTTATACCTTGGAATCCATATGAGGCTTTTCAGTAGCTGGAATGCAAGGAGTAAAATTCAGAATGCTGGCTTGTGTTTATTACTTTTAAAATATACTACAGTAAACAGACTTACTTACTACTTTTAAAATATACTACAATAAACAGACACTCAAACTACAGCAAGACTGTCTGGAGGCTGAGATGCACGGGGAACACATCTATGGCACAAGTGGCTCGCTCTGCTTGTGGCCTACCATGGAAACTCACTCAGAATATCATAATTTGGAGCCCTGAAGTGTTGAGAAAAGCTAACTGCTGTTGTACCCAAAATAGTATCTGTATAAGCCAAAGCTTCTAAGTACAGTTTCAAAGGAGAGAGAATTGTTGCCTCAGGTCTTTTCAAGCAACTTCCTTATGGAGTATTCTGAGTGACAAGGAGGGGAAATTTAGTGGCAAAGATCTGATGAAGGATGTTACATTCTCATCCTGACATATTATTCTGCAAAGCCTGAAACAGCAACCATTAAGTTAAGGGAAAGGTATTGGTTAGAACAGAGAAACCAGTAACTAAGAGTAAAAATTTTCAGACTTATGTGACTCTATTCCTTCATAAAACTGCCTTGAAGCACACAGCCTGGAGGTCAAGCAAATTGTCCAGAGAATGATATTGCCAAATGTGCCTCAGGTTTGACAGACTGCAGCATTTGGAAATGGAATCCAAGCAGAGGATTTTCCCAACTAGGAAGGCCATATATCTGAATTTCCTGGGCCTTTCACAATGTATGGTTATTATAGGAGTTCCTGGTGGGGCATTGTAAGATGAGTACTCAGCTGAAAGATCAGTTTGAACTGCACAGTTCAAACTCACCAGCCTCTCCTTAGAAACCCTAGGGTCACTATGATTCAAATTGACTAGACAGCACTTAACAACAAAGACAAAACAGATCATTGAAAGCCTTTACTTTCAGAACTCTCTTTCAATCATTTTACCATTACACAGTCTATTCCTTAAGTATATTGCTGTTAAGTGCTGTGCAGTCACTCCTGAGTCATAGGGATCCTATAGTGGGGGCATGCTGTGAAGTCAGTTCCGACTCATAGCGACCCTCTATATGGGTTTCTGAGGCTATAAATCTTTATGGGAGAAGAAAGCCTCATCTTCCTCCCATAGAACTGCTGGTAGTTTTGCACTTCTGACCGAGAGATTAGTAGCCTGACTCATAACCACTATGCTACCAGAGCCCCTTATAGTG
>NW_006408522.1:18257138-18277366 GCF_000296735.1 Chrysochloris asiatica
CTAGGAAGAAAGAGTGACAAACTACTTCCGAATATTTAGTCACTGAAAACCTTATGAATAGTGACTCTGTAGACCTTGCCAAATGGACAAGGAAGGTCTACCCAGATGTAGAACCAAGGATTTGGGGGATATGAGTAAAATATATTCACTCACAGAAGTGCCAGGACTGCTAGATTAGTTAACCAAGTAAGTACCTTTAGAAGTAGAAGGAAGGAAGTCCTGCATATACCTCTCCAACAAGACACTATATTTGCTATGTATGCACAGCTTTCACTTTCCCTCTATCTGAAAAGGAATTTGAAAATTGCTGTTATCTTCTTCCCTTTGTCTTCATTTATACATTGGGCATGTTGGAGTAGTTTGTCTTTAGTTTATAGGTCTCTGGACTACAAAGAAGGAGCCTCAGTGATGTTGTGAGATAGGCACTGGGCTGCTAACCTCAAGGTCAGTAGTTCAAAACCAACAGTCGCTTTTCAGGAAAAACATGAGGCTGTGTGCATCCATAGAGACTAATCATTTTTGAAACCCCATCGGGTCGCTATGAATCGGAATTGATAGTAGTGGGTTTGTTTTTTGTTTTGTTTCGTCACAAAGAAACAAACCTGGATCTATATAGAAAATAAATATTGCCTAGATTCTGGACTTCTGTCTAAAAGCAGTAACTACATAGATTTAGAGTTACCTGCATTGGTGGTACAGTCCTGGTGTGGTGCTCTGGATTAATGTGCTGGATTACAAGGTTGGTTTGAACAGTAAGGTCGGCAGTTCAAGCTCACCAGCTGCTCCTTGGACACCCTATACAGGGTCACTATGGGTCAGAATCAACTTGATGGCACTTAACAATAACAACAGCATTGGTGATAGTGGTGGTTAGAAGGGAAAATATAATTTCATTTCCTGTTTTCAGTAAACATAGGGGTAGAAAGTTTGCATGTAAATATGCATGTAAATATTGAGAAAAGAGATAGACAATGGTGGATACTCTAAATTACCTCACAGAACAACCTCTCAGTATCCTCCCTACCTTTTTTTTTTTTTGCAATTTCCCAACTTTCCTTGCAAACAGGCATGACCACGGGACATTGATTGGTTGTCTGGTTAATGAGAAAAACAGAAGTTTAATGGTGTCTCTCCTATTTGCTCTTTTATTACTCTGGAACATGAACGTGGAACAGCTTTCATTTAAGATATTAAAACAGGAAGATAGAATGAACTTAGTTCCTTGAAGGAAAAACTGAGTTATCATTCATTTGGGATTAAATCTTACTTTCACAAAATATGAGGAGGCTTCAGCATATTTACAGGAAAAAAATCCATTATCTTTTCATTCCATTTCCCATGACCTCTTTGAAATCATCCTGAATGTTTGTATTGAAATCCCAACTGCTAAAAGTATGGAGGGTGTGTCCTAAATCCGATCACCACTAAGTTATAAGACACAACAGACACAGTAAGGACAAACAAATGAAGACAGATGATGCCTGAAGATTGTCAAGGGACAAGTACTGGAAGAGACAAGCAACTTCCCTTAGTGCTAGTACCCTAAATTTGAACTTTGAGAAAATAAATTTCTGTTCTTTAAAGCTTGTTACAGCAGAACTAGGACACTAAGACACTATCCAGGCCCCAAAGTGTCTATTCCCAGAATTCTTCTTGAATGAAATAAATCTCTTTTTGAGCTGACCACTAAAATTACGGCTTAATATGAAACTGCAATTCTAATTAAATAAAGTGGGGAAAAATAACCTACTAAGTTCTCTCTAAGTTTGATTATAGCTGAGCTTGATTATAGCTGAAATGATTTTTAAAGAAATTAAATTTTTCAATCATTACTTTTATTTATTCTTGCTGTGCTCTATGGGATGCATTAAGTATTTAAAATGTGTTTTAGAAATAGGACCTTTATACAAACATACAAGTTTACATTTCAGATGGGAAATGACATATTCTATCTTAGAACACAGATTTTGATAGCAAGAGAAATAGCTTTATATACAAGAGAAAAATCTACCACCAATACTCAAAACAAGACTCACTGCTCTCAAGTTGATTCAAATTTATAGCAATCCTACAGAAAGGAAAACTGGCCATTGGGTTTCTAGGACTGTAAACATTTATATGGAGTGTGGTGGCTCTGTAGGATAAACGCTGGATTGTGAACCCCAGGTCAGCTGTGTGAGTCCAACAGCCACACCAAGGGAGAAAGATGAGGTTTTCTGAATTTACAAACATTTACAGAGTCAGAAATCCTATACGGGGTTGCTATGAGTCAGAACTCACTCCAGAGCACTTAACAAATTTTTGCTCACCATGGAATGGTCAACCATTCAGTATGAAAAGGGCAACATTTACCTCAGGACAATGTACAGAAGGGTTGGGAAGGAGGGTGGAATGGAAAAGAAGAGCTACAGGGAGGAAATGGGATAATTGTAGCTACGTTGTTGTTGCTATTACGTACTGTGGAATAGGTTCTGACTCATAGCAACCCTGCATAGGGTTTCCAAGGGGTGGCTGGTTAGTTTGAATTTATGGATGGCATAGAAAGCATTGAGACCCAATGAAATGTCTCACTTGTTGAATGTAAAACTGATAATATGCTCTGTAAACTTTCACTCAATTCACAATAAAAATCCCCCCCCACACACACACACACACAAATCATTAGATAAGCAGACTGCCTCATCTTTCTCCAGAGGAATGGATGTTGGGTTTAAACTGATGACTTTTTGGTTAGCAGCAAAGAACTTCAATCATTGCACCATTAGGGCCCCTTCAATATGCTAGATCACATGATATCTTACTGTACTAACCAATTCACCCCGATTAAATAGCCAGTCAAGGCCCTTGGTTTACTGTATTACTTTCTGAATTTGACTTTTAGGACTCAAATTCTTAATAAATAAATGAGCTGTTTTTAGATACAAGTGATTTGCTTTGTAATTTTCTTTCAATTATGATTAGTTCCCTTTTTGAGGAGTGATTCATATTTCTAACTTTATACTTTTCCTTTGTTAAAGAGGAGACTAATTTTTTTTTACCCCCTCACAGGAATAAAGTATTTCTTTCTCAAATTAAAAAAAAGCATTCCCCTTTGTGGGCTGTAGTACTTTGTGTGCGCTTTGTCAAGGCAGTTTCTCCACAGAGCTGATCACTATTTGGGCCAGTTTTCTTTTGGCAGTCATCCAAATGACTAATTCCTTTGTAATTACTTATTCCAACTTTGCAAATGATTTCACTAAGGTGTTTAAATATTTTTAAGATTCAAAGTTTCCTAGTATGGTCCAGGAGCTCTGGTAGCGTAATGGTTAGGAATCAGGCTGCGAGCCATAAGGTCAGCAGTTTGAAACTACCAGCTGTTCCACGGGAGAAAGATGAGGCGTTCTGCTCCCATAAAGATTCACAGCCTCGGAAACCCTGCACAGGGTCGCTATGAGTCGGAACCGACTCCATGGCACACAACAACAACAACAGTATGGTCCAAATATGTATCTTCTATGATTAAAGGAAAAAACAAAAACAAAAAAGTCTCTCTTTATCCAGGCTAGCAAAGTGTAATAGATCTGAGCAGGATTGCTGTATCTAAACGAAGGCCCTGGGATTTCATATAGGCAATAAAGTCTGATTCCAGTGGGGACGGGGAACAAGCTTTTGCTGCAATAGCCATCCCTTTATGGTAAGTCATTACGAAAACCAAACCAACCAACCTGACTCCCATGAAGTAGATTCCACCTCATAGAGACCTAATAAAGCATGTCTGAGGCTGTAAAACTGCTGCAGCTGACAGCCTCCTCTTCCTCCCAAGGAGCAGTTGGTAAGTTTGAACTGCTGACCTTTCAGTTCAGTCTAGAAGGCTAGGCATTAAGAAAAGTTATCAGCCAAAAACCACTGCAAAAACTATCCTGAGGCAAAGTAGCAACGCCTTCCAAAGATTAAATTTTCTAGCTAAATTCCTTAAACTCTGACCCACCAAATGGGAATACTTTGAAATACTCAACTTTCACATTTGCTCTTAGTGATTATGAATTATGTAACCCATTCTCATTATAAACCTCCATTTTCATCACACCAAGCCCATGATCTTTGAATTGTTTTACAGAAAATGGATGAACTCTTAAGTTCAAAGCTCAGCAACAATGCACAGTTACTTTTCCCTCCTGCATTTATCACTGACACTTTCATCATGAGAGTTCGGATCCAAACACAGTTCAACACTTGACTTTTGTTTACTTTTTCTTAGAGGTTTTTCTTTCTAGTATTTGGTCATTATGAATCGAAACCTAACAACACTTTTTACAGGAACAGATCGGCAGATGGTTTCTCTCACAAAGTGGCTTGTGGGGTTGAACTGATGGCCCTTCAATTAGTACCTGGGTACTTAATTACTGTGCCACCAGGACGCCTAAAAATAATCACATTCTTCCTTTTTGCTCCTTATTAAGTATACAAATATGTAGGTTCTAATTTGTGGCATAAATATGTAGCTGAAATTTCATCATCTGCTTGAGGTTGGTAGCAAGGTCTAGTTTGGATGTATGTTTGACATTCACTTGACATTTGAATAAAAGCATTATCTTCCCAAATTCCAGCTTTTCTCTAAGTGGTTATATGCACTTAGATTTCTTAAATTGATTAGTCCACAGAAAAAAGAGTTGTAAGTCAATATAACATAATATATTAAATATATACATTATAAGAAGTGAATGCATCAGTGTGTTTTTTTTTTTCAACTTACTCCACTGATGAGAATCTGTACTTTCATATTTTCTACCCATTGCTACTTGTCTGTGAACTACCTGAAAACTATAAAAGCAAGTAAAGACAATAAAATTCCTTTAAAAAGTTTATTTGAAATTTTTTGCCTTAATTTTGCATGTTTTGTCTAAAACACAGTTTTATAATTTAAGCCTCATTGGTAAATCAAAATACTGGTTAATCAAAATAATGAAGTAAATTATTTGATCTTATTTGAAGCAAGTTGAAATGTTTCCCTAGTGTATTACATCGCATTAAAAGGAGCTCTGGTAGCATAGTGGTTACGAATCGGGCTGCGAATCACAAAGTCAGCAGTTCAAAACTACCAGCTGTTCTGCAGGTGAAAGATGAGGCTTTCTGCTCCCGTAAAGATTTACAGCCTCGGAAACCCTGTACAGGGTCATTATGAGTCAGAACCGATTCCATGGCACCCAACAACAACAAGGACAGAAAGACCAAACACTATGGGTGGATGCAAGCATTATTTAATACTAATTAGAAGTCTTGGTGTGGTGCTGTAGGATAAACGCTGGACCACAAGGTCAGTTTGAGCCACAAGGTCAGTGGTTGGAAATCACCAGCCTCTCCTCGGAAACCCTATATAGAGTTGCTATGAGTCAGAACTGACTTGATGGCATTTAACAATAAAAATATTTCATAAAAAGTCTTGAATTCTTCTTGGGCCAAGGAGAAGGACTAGTGTCCCAGACCGCCCACTGATCTTTCTTTGAAAAAGAGCTTGTGTCAAGAACTTCTTGGCTTTTGCCCTAGAGAGGAAACATATACTCCAATTCAAAGAACTACCATCAGTTGAGTAATATTCTACTTTGCTGGGCAACCACTTGAACTTTCTGGGTCCTACCTGGCAGTTGCTTACAGACATTGGGAGAAGTGAGGTTTCTAAGTGAAAACATTCTGACACTGCTTATACGATCATTTTCTCCTCTTTATAGATTAATTTAGACGGAAAATTCCATCTGAGTTGGGACCATGCTTCTCTCCTCCTATACCTCAAGGGTGTTGCACAGTAGCTGGCACCAATAAGGAGCCAGGTGCATGTGAAAGTGAATGTGTTCAAAACATTAAGCCTGTGCAGGTCAAAGGTGCAACTAACTCACAGTGCTACAGAATTCTTATAAATCTTTTTTTGTTTTGTTTTTCCATGGAAACATGACTTGTTGTTGTTAAGTGCCATCGAGTCAGTTCTGACCCATAGCGAAACAGACTAGACACAGCAAATTACATATCTTATTCCATCTTGATAGCTACAAAGCATGAGTAAGAGATAAAACAGACATTGCTTTTGCTTGATTAGGTCACCCAGATTGAAATGAAGAAGGGCACACTTACATAAATTTATTAGAACCTACTCATTCAGTCAAGAAGCTCTGGTAGTGTAGTGGTTACGAATCGGGCTGCTAACCTCAAGGTCGGCAGTTTGAAATTACCAGCCATTCCATGGGAGAAAGATGAGGCTGTCTGCTCCTGTAAAGATTTACGGCCTCGAAAACCCTGTGCAAGGCAACTATGAGTCGGAACCGACTCCACGGTACCTAACAACAGCAACACATTCAGTCAATACCAGAAAATACTTTAGCAAATACAGGGAATTACTTATATGCCAGGGCTTTAAAAGTTCATGAAAAAATGGAATTAAAAGATAATGAAATTCTTCCATGAACTTTTTGAATCCCCTTTATGCTGAGGAACAAAAATGGAAGTTAGAGAACTCTAGAAATTAGCAACAACAGGAAATTGTTACCAACCTTATGCTACAAGGAAGAAACAGGAAGAGCTAAAAAATTAGAACCTATGGGGGTAATTTCCAGGTAGGAGCAAAAACCAGAGAGAGTGAAGTTGAATCATAAAGGAGACCCAGACATTATTAGAGATGCTTTCCAAAGCAGAGAGAGAAGGGGAGAAAAAACGCTGTCTTCTCCCATCTTCCTGGGCTGGTTCTTGTTGCAGTACATCTTAATGGCTAAGCCTACTGGGCAAATAACTCTGGAAAATGTATCCAGCAGGAGTCCTGAATTGGTGCCATAAGATAAGCACTGGGCCACAAGGTCGGTTTGAAAAACAAGGTTGGTAGTTCAAACTCACCAGCCGATCCTCAGCAACCCTATGCAGGGTCACTATGAGTTGGACCTTACTCTACGGCACCAAACAACAAGGGTTCAGCACCCTGAAATAGACGGGAAACCAACGAAACTTCAGTTGATAAATCTGAGGGTCAGCCTATATGCCAAACCCGTGAAGAAAATGTCACCAGGAAATACATAAAGCTGTATATCTAGTTTGAATTTTTTCTTTGGTTCTCTGCTATACTCCTTTCAGCATTTCTCTGCCTTACCTAAAAGGTTTTATTTGCATTTTAATTGATAAAACTCATTAGTGCTAAAACGTTTAAGAATGTATCATCAAACCCTTCATTTAGAAAAGGAAACTGAAAGAATAAACACTTTTGCTCTAGGTTTTACAATAAATGGAATCCTGGCTTATTCATTGGGTTGCGAACCTCATGGTACCACAAGGTTAGTGGTTCTAATCCACCAGATGAGGCTTTCTGCTCCAGTACAGATTTAGTAATCTAGAACTATACAGGGTAGCTATGAGTTAAAACAACAACAGTACACTAAATGAATTAGAAAAAAAGAATATGGTTATAAAACTGCTTTAGAAAAATAATAATGCCTTATGCATACAAACTATCTTATTATCATTAATTAATATTTATATAATCACTGGGTATAAGCATATGGGTTCTTTAAAGACTTCAAAATAATGAATATCTTACAGAAAAATGGAGCACCCCTTTACCAATCTTCATTTTCTATTAGCCCAATTTTTATTACTGTGTTATTTGTATCTACTACATTATTTAACTTGCTATTATTACCAATGTTTCATATTAGTAAGTCTTGATGCATTATTTTCCCTAGTTAATCTGCTTCTTTGAATTGCTACAAATATGGTTTCATACTTTATATGCCCTGTGACACTTTGACTTTTTAAACTTAATATATAATGTCCATCCTGATACAGACAAGGGGCTTACGGAATATCATGGAAAAATGTAATTAAAAGGTAATGCAATTTTTCCACAAACTTTTTGAAGCTTCATATAATATGCATCATTATATTTAATTATTACATATTGTTGCTGTTAAGTGCTGTTGAGTTGCTTTTGACACATAGTGACCTTGAATAGGGTTTCCAAGAAATGATTGGTAAATTTGAACCACTGAACTTGTGATTCAAACTGACCTTGTAGTCCAGTGCTTTATCCCAGATCACCATACCAGTGCCACACATAGTAATAGTTCACTGTATGAATGTGCTCTAATTTATTTAATGTATCCCTGTGTGAGTTAGATGGAGCCCTAGTGTGGTGCTGTGGGTTAATGCACTGGACTGCAAAGTCGGTTTGAATTGCAAGGTCTGTGGTTCAAGCTCATCAGCTGCTCTTTGGAAATCCAATACAGGGTCAAATATGGGTTGTAACTGGCTCAACAGCACTTAACAACAACATCCATTCAATGCGGATTTAGGTTTCCAATTTTTCTGTTCCTAACAGGAGTCTTGGTGTGGCGCTGTGGGTTAAGATGCTGGGTTACAAGGTTGGTTTGACTCACAATGTCTGAGGTTAAACATCACCAGCCTCTCCTCCAAAGCCCCATATAGGATCGCTCAGTGAGAACCAACTCAACAACACTTAACCCCATACAGGATCGCTATGAGTGAGAGCCGACTCAACAACACTTAACCCCATACAGGATCGCTATGAGTGAGAGCCGACTCAACAGCACTTAACAACTACAATAACAGTGCTACACAGAACACCATAATTATACGTCTTTATAAATTTATGAAAGTACTTTAATAAAGCACATAATTAAAATGGATTTGCTGGTTTGAAAGTACACCACTCATCTGTCAGTTTGTCCTACTGAGGCTTTTAAGTTACTGTCATGCTGGAAGATATGCTGCCAGTATATCAACTACCAACTTGGTCATCCACATCCATGGGAGACAGGTTTTAGTGGAAGTGTCAGACTAAGACAGTCTATGAATTTGGATCTGGTGAGCTACTTCTGAAAAAACAATGGCCAGCGAAAGTCTTATGAAAAGCAGAGGAACACTGTCTGAAATCGTGCCAGAAACAGAGTCCATAAGAAGACATTCAAAACACACTGGGGAAGAGCTGCTTTCTCAAGGTAGAGTTCCCTGAATGTCAAGGCTGGAGTAAAGCTTCCAGACCTTCATGTAGAGGCTAAGAGAGTCAAATATCAGCAATTACGTATGTTTCAACCTAATAATAAATGCTTCAATATAAAGAAGTCAGTACTGTGTCTCAGTTGACAATCCATTTTGTCTTAGCAAGTGCAAGAAATTCTATGAGATTAAAGAATAGTAACAAAAAGCTAACAAGTATATTCTCAAGATCTTGTTCATCAGTCAAGATACTAAAAACACTTGTGAGGTTGGGTTGTGTGCAACAAAGAATAGTATCAAATAGCTTGTTATGTTGAGGAAGCTTTGAATGTCTTCAAGATTTACTCAATTCAATTCATCTGAGAATGGTTTTGGTCCTAATGGGGACCACTTAGACATTTAGGTTGAAAGATTTTCAGAAACTCAGTCATTTTTCAGGAGACTAACTCATTCCTTTTCAGGCATGTTGCTGTTAACTGTCATCTAGTCGGTTAGACTCAGTGACCCTGTATGGAGTTTTTAAGGCTATAAATGTTTGCAGAAGCAGAAGGCCTCACTTGAATCTCCTAGAGCAGCTGATGGGCTCAGACAGCTGCCCCTGTGATTCACAGTCCTAGATTATCCTATGGAGCCACCACACTCCATTCTTCAAGCATGTTGTTGTTGTTGTTAAGTGTCGTCGAGTCAGTTTCAACTAATAGCAACCCTGTATAGGGTTTCTGAAGAGATGGTGAACCACCGACCTTGCTGTTCAAACTGACTTTACAGTCCAGCGCATTAACCCATAGCGCCACACCAAGACTCCTCTTCAAGCATTTGTTGTTGTTGTTGTTGTTAAGTACTGTCGAGTCAGTTCTGACCCATAGTGACCCTGTATAGGGTTTCTGAGGAGTAGCTGGTGAGCTTGAACCACTGACTTTGCAGTTCAAAGGCTTGAACCACTGACTTTGCAGTCTGGCACATTAACCCACAGCGCCACACCAGGACTCCACTCTTCAAGTGTATTTTTGATGTTGTTGTTAGGTGCCATCAAGTTGATACTGACTCATAGCAACCTAATGCACAGCAGAACGAAACACTGCCCAATCCTGGACCAACCTCACTATCATTGCCACGCTTCAGTCCATTGATGCTGCCACTTTGCCAATCCATCTCATTGGAGGTCTTCCTTTTTCTCTGACTCTCCACCTTACCAAACATGATATCCTTCTCCAGCAACTGGTCCCTCCTGACAATATGCCCAAAGTATGATAGGAAAAGTTTGGCCATCCTGCCACCAAGGAGCATTCTGGCTGCACTTCTTCCAACACAGATCTGGTGGTTCTTTTGGCAGCCCATGGCACTTTCAATATTCTCCTTCAACACCATAACTCAAAAGTATCAATTCTTCTAAGGCTTTCCGTAATCACTGTCCAGCTTTCGCATGCATATGAGGTTATTGAAAATACCATGGCTTGGGTCAGGTGCACCTTAGTCCTCAAGCTGACATCTCTGCTCTTCAACACTTTAAAAGGTCTTGTGCAGCAGATTTGCCTAACGCAATACGTTGTTTGATTTCTTGACTGCTGCTTCCATGAGTGTTGATAGTTGTATTCTTTCACCATACTTATTCAACCTGTATGCTGAGCAAATAACCCAAGAAGCTGGGTTATATGAAGAAACATGTGGCATCAGGATTGGAGGAAGACTCATTAACAACCTTTGATATGCAGATGATACAACCTTGCTTGCTGAAAGTGAAGAGTACTTAAAATATTTACTGATGAAGATCAAAGAGCACAACCTTCAGTATGGATTACATCTTAATGTAAAGAAAACAAAAATCCTCACCACTGGACCAATAAACAACATTCTTATCAATGGAGAAAAGATTGAAGTTGCCATGGACTTCATTCTTCTTGGATCAACTATCAACTTCAAGCATATGGGGGGGTGTAGTGGTGGTTAATATTGTCTAGGAGTCCTGGTGTGGTACTGTAGGCTAATGCACATGACTGCAAGCTCAGTTTGAACTGTAAGGTCGGCTGTTCAAGCTCACCAGCCACTCCTTGGAAACCCTATACAGAGACATTATGAGTCAGAATTGACTTGATGGCAGTTAACAACAACAACAAATGTTGTCTTGCCAAAGGAAATGTCTGGTTTAGACTTTAAGTTCACACAATAATATTCTCCTGACAATTGACTGCAGTGTATGAATAATTTGAAATGTCTGGTTGTGAAGGAGTTCCTTGAGGCTCTAGAAATGTTAGTTACAAGCAGAACTTAACTAAAACACTAAAAGAAAGACAGGTATAAGATTTTAAATGAGAGATAAAAAGAAAGTAGGATAAAAACAGAGGGAATGGAAGTAAATGGCTGTTGAATGATGATGAATGGAGGGTATTGTAATTATTGTAATGAAATTAAATACGATAGGATGAATGTAAAGCTGATGTTCGCCCATGTAAACTATCATTCAATTCACAATTAGAACTTTAAAAAAAAGAAAGTAGGGTCCAGTGTTTAAAAGGCCCAGTAAAAACTGGCAAGACAATCAGGAATCAGAGGTCAAGACTCAAGACTGTTCACCAGCTACTATTAAAGGAGCCTCACTCTAGAGCATCCCCGAGTCTATTTTTGAGACGTCATGGGGAACCAGTACATAAATGCATCAGCAATGAAATTTTACCCTATTTACTCCCACATTTTATTTCTGTCTTAAATAATTTGGATTCAAATACTTTAGTTTCATTTCAATCCAAGTGACTGAATGCACAACTGAAAACTAAAACAGGATTAATTAATTAATGTTTAAAATCCTCTTTGGAACAAAGATAGGTATAAATAAGCAATCGTTTATAATTAAATATTTAATTAAGCATAGCTTATCTCATCTTATGCTCCAGGAATTTCAGAACATTTATTGTACTCATGTGGAACCTGTACGAGGATTAAGGGGCAGCTGTTTCACTAGGTAAAGAGGATGCTGTCTGGTTCAAATTGGAAACAGTGTGAAGTAGAATTGTTTCCTTTCATCTTGACCAAATAATCTCAGAAACCAAACTATATGAAGAGGAATGTGGTGCCACCTATGGAGGAAGACTTGGTAACAATCTGTAATATGTGGGTGACACAACCTTAACTTGACAAAGATGAAGATAACTTGAAGGTAAAAAATAGCAAAACAAAACTACAGCTTCCAGTAGGGACTACATCAGAATGTAAAGAAAACTAAAATCTTAGTAACTGAAATGCTAAGTAACATTATGATAAATTAAGACGTTGATGTTGTTAATGATTTCATTCTACTTGGATTAACAATGTTCATGGAAAAAGCTATCAAGATATCATATGACATATTGCAGTAGCAGCTCTGCTGATAAAGACCTCTGTTAAGTTTTAAAGAGCAAAGATGTCAATTGGATTACTAAGGTGCTCCTGACTCGAGCCATGGACTTTTCAGCATTTTGCAGAATCAGAATGCCTCACTTCAATCTCATGGAGCAGCTGATAGGCTCAGACTGCAATCTTGTGATTCATAGTTCAGAGCTTATCCCATGGAGCCACCACACTATTATTCAAGCATGTTGCTATTGTTGTTCTTATTAAGTACTGTTGAGTTAGTTCCGAAAACAAGTCCAAGAGAGTCAAAATATGATGTTGAATATATCCCACATGAATTTAGAGATCATCTGAAGAATGAATTTGATACATTAAATGCTAAAGTCTGAAGACCAGAAGAGTTGTGGGATGACATCAAGAAGATCATACAGGAAGAAAATGAAAAGTCATTGAGAAGACAAGAAAGAAGGAAAACATCAAAATGGATGTCAGAAGAGACACTGAAACTTGCTCTCCAGTGTAGAGATGCTAAAGCAAATGGAAGAAATGAGGAGGTCCAAGAGCTGAACAGAAAATTTCAAAGGTCAGCTCAAGAAGACAAAGTCAAACATTACAACAAAATGTGCAAAGATCTGGAATCAGAAAAGCAAAAAGGAAGAACACGCTCAGCATTTCTCAATCTGCGGGAACTGAAGAAAACATTCAAACCTCGACTTTTGTTATTGAAGGATTCTCTGGGCAAATTATTGAATGATGCAGAAAGCATCTCCTTCTGTAAAGATTTTGTTTTGGAAACACTATGGGACAGTTCTACTAACTCTGTCTTACAGGTGAGTTGGTTTAGAACATGAACTTGACAGCAATGGTATATGCATGCAAGGTCCCTGGGTGGCGTAAATGTTTGCACTCAGCTGCAAAAAAGGGCAATTTGAATGCAGCTAGCTATACCACAGAAGAAAGTCTTGGCAGCCTGTTTGCATAAAGGTTATAGCCAAGAAAACCCTATTGAGCAATTCTACTCTGTAACTCATGGTGTTACTACGAGTTGGGATAAACTGGACAGCAGTGGATTATGTGTATGCAAAAACTGGATCATGAAAAAGGAAGCATTGTTATGTATGAACTGTGGTACTAGTGAAGAACATTGTATACCTCATGAATTGCCAGAAAGAATGAACAATTCAGTCTTAGAAGAAATACAACCAGAATGTTCCTTAGAAGCAAGAATGGCAAGACTTCAGCTTGCTTACTTGGGACACATCATTAAAAAAGATCAAGCACTAGAAAAACACATCTAATTTGCTAAAACAGAGAGCCAATGAAACCCTCAGTAAGATGCTGTTGTTGATAAGCACCGTGGAGTTGATTCCGACTCATAGTGACCCTGCACAGGGTTTTCAAGGCTGTAAATCTTTACAGGAGCAGGAAGCCTCATCTTTCTCCCATGGAATTGCTGGTAGTTTTGAACTGCCAACCTTAAGGTTGGCAGTCCAACTCTTAACCACTACGCTACCAGAGCTTGACACAATATTTGGTGGAAATTGCTAGCACATTACTCAATTATGTGAATTACTGTTTCCTGAACTTATGATGTTAGAGACCATCATAGAAATCTTGAGACAAACATATATGTCAAAGGTCCTCCATAGTTAGTGATTATTTTCTTTCCTGTGTTTTCTGAACTTAATCTTTCATTCTATGAGGTCAGAGTGAAGAAGGGATCATGAATCTAGTCATAGCAAAAGCTCAAGATGCTACTTCCTATTGTTTATTTCCTTAGGTGAATCAAATAAGTTTATCCTTTTTATTGTCTCTCCATTGCCAATTCTAATCAAAAATAGCATCATGAAAGAAAATAAACATATTGTGAAGATTAAACACATTGCTAAGTTTTCATCAAGTGAAAAAACATACTGGATATGTTAATAAAAATGTCAATGGCTGAGTTCACCAAAATAATATTCAAATAGCATGCAAACAGATAAAAGGCATGCCTTTGAAGTTTCTTCTGAAGAAAAACCATTGAAGGAAAAGTAAGAAGGGAGAATTATGGGCAAAGCAATAGTGAAAACAAATGAAAAAAATTTAATTGTAAAAGTTTATATAGAATATACTTTTACTGGTCAGAAATTATCTCTCAAATTACCCCTTGGAAATAATCAGTGAGTAAAATTTTAGTGATTACCTTGTATTATTTGAGGTCCCACCTTTTAAGAGCTGAAAACTTAGATAAGAAAATTAGCTTATATTTTAAAGCATGAAAATAATTAAGGACTATGTCAAAATGCCCTAAAATGTTTTAAGATCAGTGGGGAAAATGGTAATATGAGTAGTTTTGTCTTAGATGGCACTTTTTTTTTTTTTTAGTTGATTTTGACTCATATCAACCCTATAGGGCAGAGTAGAACTGCTTCACAGGGTTTCTGACATGTTAATTGTTTTATTGTGAATTATGTGATCATTTACATTGGAGAACATGAGCTTTACATCCATCCTATAGTATATTGTTTCAGTACCATGGTTACAATCCCTTCCAGGCATCATCAACCAACAGAAGGGTATACCCTGCAAGCCTGCCCCCTGGTCCTCAGCACACAGCTCCTCTCCCTCTCTGGGTCTAGAGTCCTCAGCTGCTCCATCTCTCTATGTCATCGTCTCTGCCTCCATCTCTGGCTTCACTGTTTCTCTGGGTAGGCCCCCACATTCTGCTCTTCTCCCTTGATGATCCCAGGGACCTCTATTCCTGGACTGCAAAGTCAACCACTCCCTTCCTTTTGCTACAAATGTCTACCTTTACATTTCCACCCTTACAATCAGTTCTGATAGCAATTATTCACTATTGGATGGCACATTTTTTTAATTTTAATTTACAACAGAAATCAATGAAAAAAATAAAACACAAATCTGAGCCTGTTATTACTACTTAGGTAAAATTAAAACCTTCATGATATTCATCTTTTTGGTTTGAAGGTTTGTAAGCATAACTTCATGAGTCTGTCCAGTCAAAGAGCCTAATGCTGCTTTTAGGATTTCTGTTGTAACTCTTAGTTCTGTGAATAGCACCTTAAAAGTTTGTTGTTGTTGTTAAGTGCTGTCAAGTCAATTCCGACCCATAGCCTCTCTGGATAGGGTTTCCCTGGTCTCTATTCCCTTGGCGCAACAGAGGAAGGAGGAGACCAGGAATCAGAGAACAAAATGGACTGCAAGTTAAGTTGCCTACAAAACCTACTAACTTTACTACTATGAGACCAGAAGAAATGGAGGATGCCTGGCTACCATTAATAAATGTTTTGATGAAGGTTCCAAAATACAAATCCTGAATCAAAAAGAAGAGATTGGCCCAGAACTTTACCCTCCTATTAAAACCAAACTTAGTGGATCTATAGAGGCTGGAAGAACTCCCAAATCTGTCTGGAAATAACCTTTACACCTTGAACCAAGATTAACTCATTAAGCTATCATTAAACTAAAATTGAATGTTAAGAATGCTTGCCTTGAGCACTGCACTCTTAAAAAGAATTCTCTTCATGGTTTAAACTGACAATTGTTCATCTAAAGCACAGATGAAAACTTTCAGGGTCAGAGAGACTAAATTAATGGTAATGAAGCAATAAGAGTATAAAAATGTAGATGGTGTGAGTTTTAGAAGATGTACAAGAATATACCTTAAAAGAATGCTAAGCCTTTGGTTTGCTTACTTAGCACATGACATCAAGAAAGCCAATACAGAGATAAAATTGAAAAAAAAAAATAATTTTTGAGTTTTTTTTTAATTGAATGAGATACAATTGGCATACAGTCTTGGTGTGGCAATAAACACTGCACAATGTTGGTGGTTCAAGCTCACCAGCCATTCCTTGGAAACCATACATAGGGTTACTATGAGTCATAACTGGTTTTGCAGCACTTAATGACAACAAAAACAACATATAAAATACACAAATTGATAGGCCTTGTCTTTATCCATGGAACTCCTTGTTACATTAAACATAATTACCATGTTCATCATCCGTAAAGGTTTCTTCAGACCTCTTTGAAATCATTCCTTCCTACAACTACCTTCCTTGCTCCTTAGGCAACAAAGTCAGCAGCTCACACCCACCAGCATCTCCTTGGAAACCCTATGCAGCATTACTATGAATCTGAACCGACTCAGTGGTTATATAAGTAATAATAACTTATTAGTTTATAGTTCATATTTTCTATATGAATGCTACTGACACTGTAATATAAGCACTGGACTGTGACCCATAAGGTTGGCATTTCACCCACTTGCTCTGCAGGAGAAAGCATAAGCTTCCTATTCCCATAAAGAGTCACAATCTTGGATACAGGGTTTATGTGAGTTAGAACAGACTCAATGGTAGTGGATTTGGATTCAGCTATATATGTCACTGCAAGACTGGGCAGTGTTTCATTCTGTTGTACGTTAGGTTACTGATTCATAACTGACTCTACAGCACCTAACAACAACAACAACAACTAATGATACTATCCTCAGCACCATCTCTGTTAGAATCAAAGTTCTAACAGGGCCAGGTATTAGTCTCTAGTATTTGCTTATGTCCTCAGAACACAGGAGAGTGCTTCATAGGTAAATATTAGTAGAATGAGTTATTTCTATAGGGACCATTGAAAGGGTATTGGAAAAACTTGCCCAGGAATCTACAAACTCACAGTTTAGCTAAGAACAGCATTATCATATTGATTTTCCTTTATTTGCCTACTAAATTTTTGGTTAACATACAAGCTATACCAAGATGTGGACAAAAAGAACAAATTGGAGCATTGTAGTCCAATTTTTGTTTGTTAAGTGCCATCAAGTCACTTCTGACTCATAGCAACCCTGTATTGGGTTACCAGGTAGCAGTCGTAGGTTTGAACTGATGACCTTGTGATGTGCAGTACAGTGCTGATCCTATAGTGCCACACCAGGAGTCCTTTTAGTCATTGTTGTTGTTAAGTGCCATCGAGTTGGTTCTTTCTGACTCATAGTGATCCCCTATAGGGTTTTCAAGGAGCATCTGGTGAGTCTGAACCACCAATTTTGATGGTTTGCAGTCAAGTGCTGGTCATACAGTGGAACACTAGATGAATAAACTAGCCAAGAATAATAGAGAAATCAAAAGGTCTAATTATTTCTGGACTTTTGGAGTTCTAATTAAATTTTCCTGGATTCTTATAAGAATTTTCTCCACCTATGCAATACAATGTGTTTCCTCCCAATGCCTTTCTAGTAACTAGTTTAAGTGTGGGGGAGTCTCTTTCATCCCACCAAGAGATATCCCATTAGAATTGTCCCCATTATCCCAATGTTTGCAATTAAACAGGCTCCTGGAGGTCTGGGGGATTCCATTTGCATACTATTTAGACATCAATTTAAAATTAGTAATGTTTATGACATCTTGCTTCTCTGCTTACACTGTATTAATCTGTCCTCTTCTGGTGATTTTATAAAATCTGTACATTTAATTTCTTTGATAAGGATAAATTCATCTCATGATATGTACTCTAGATCTTTTTCTACAACCCCCTACCTCTCTCTCTCTTGCAAAAATCTGAACTTCTCCTGTGGAGCAGTGATGAAGTAAACTCTACTCAACTAGCTCTTCTCTTTGTGGCTGGGTGATGATTCACTTTCATTTACTATGTACCAGTGAAAGGTACCGTTACGTATAATATCTCCCGAGTGTCAGACATATTCACAGGACTGATAATGATCAGCACAAAAATGCCTAATCTCACAAAGTCTGACTAAGGTCCTTCACAACTTGCTTTGGTTTTAAACAATTGTGGGGACTCTCTTTATAGTAAATGATTCACTGATGCTGATACCATCATACACAGTAAGCTGGCTCAGACAGCTTTGGAAATGCTCCCTTCCTATGTAGGCTAGGAAAGGGATGTGCCAGTAATCTAGGCAATAAATCAAATGGTGGATTCCACTCAGGCTGTCAGGTTAAAATATTATTCTGCTGTGCCATGCATTGATTTTTATTTAATTGCAGTATTTAAATAAGCTGTCTCCTATAGAGCTTAGTTTATGCTTAATTCATACTCAGCCTTGACTGAGCAGCCCCAGACACAGTAGAAAGCCATGGGCCTCAGGCCCTCTCTGTGTGCCACCCCATCTGGATAGTTGTGAAATAACTATGGCAGACATAGCCTTTCAAACATCCAAGTGAGCCAAGCCTCGAAAGCCACAGCATTCTGGGTTTATTGTATTTCAGAGTAAAAGAACCTATTCACATATCCAGTTATGAAACTGAGGTTGAAAGAAGCTAAGGGATTTCCTGGAAGTCAAGAAGCATTCAAAAGCCAGACCAGGACTGGAGCTTAGGTTTATAAAATTCTAGACCAGATAACTTTTTTGGAAAATATGGAATCTCTCTTCATTTGTACTCTTCGTTACACTCAGCACAGTGCCTTGCATAAAACGGACACTCAAGAAATGTAGTTGAAACTCTATTGTAATCCTGCCTAACCAAACAGAGCTGGTTGTCAACTGCATAGCATACGCAGAATGCTTGAACACCACTGACCTTCCTATTCAATACCACCATAAGTAAATGAGAACATGTTTGCACTTCTACTTTTATTGGAGTTATTAGGTGCCATTGAGTCAGTTCTACCCACCAAACACTGCCTGGTTCTGGACCATCCTCACAAATGACGTTGTGTTTGAGCCATTTGTTGCTGCCACTGTGTCAATCCATCTAGTTGAGGGTCTTTCTCTTTTTCATTGACTCTCTACTTCACCAAGCATGATAACCTTAACTTAATTATTTGCACTAATAGTTAATACTAATTACAAAAAGATAACTAATATATTTCTGGTATTACCTTCATGAACTACTTCTCCTCCAGGAAATATCAGCACTAAATTTTGCTTTTATTTCAGAAATTGGCAAAAAGTGATCTTTTTTTTTTTTAATTATAGTTTTCTGCAGTAGTTTTTCCAGTATAGATCAGCTGAGTCCTTCAAAAAACATAGAATTTCAATATACAAAATATGTCTCCTAACTTCAAATTTTACACATTTAAATGAGACTACACTACCATTTTCTCCATAGATTCCACTGAGAGAAATTTATTCCCTTTCTTCTTGAGGGACCGATTTATGATAAGCATAAAAAAATTTCATTATTTATAGCATAGGAAAGTGAGATCAAACATCATAACTGATTATAAAATGATCAACTATACAACTTATTAGGATCAAAGAGGACAGATAATGAGACCCTTAGATTTATGTAATGTTATTATTGTTTCCAAAGCATTTTCATATAAATTATCTTAATGACTCCTCATGGGATATTTTTAAAATCAGGTATATGTTTCTAGTCCTCCCAGCCCAGATGTCTTTAAGGGTGGAATCGGTCATGCCTCTGATCTCTGTAGACACACTCCAGAGTCCCCTATTCTAGGGTCACCAACAGCTATTCCCAATACAAGTGATGTGATCATTTTATTAATATTTATAATAGTAATATAATTGCCATTTTTAATTGCTTAACAAGTGTCATGGGACTTAAATACATTGTCTCAACAAATATAACCCTGTGAGATATATATTATCCCAATTACTCAGCTTAGAAAACTCTGAGAAGTAAGTTTCCCTATATCCTAACCAAATCCTTACTCTTAATGTTGCAATTGTTAAGTGCCATTGAGTCAATTCTGACTCATAGCAACCCTGTATAGGATTTACGAGGAGCGACTGGTGGGTTTGAACCACCAATCCTACAGTTAGCAGTCTAGTGGTTATCCTATGGTGCTACACAAGAACTCTTTACCATTAATAGGACTATATTCAGAATATCAAGACACATTTTTACATCCAAGTAACACAGTACAAAAGAACCAATATAATGGGAAGCATGGATGAGGTCATCAATACATTCATATAGCTTTTTCATAAAGTCACTATGAACTTA
>NW_006408522.1:18277648-18282679 GCF_000296735.1 Chrysochloris asiatica
CTAAAGTCAGTGATGATGATACTGAAGAATTTTATGAACATTTTCAGTGTGAAACCACTTAAACATAATTTCTGGTGATTGGAGATGGAAATAATGCTTGTGATCACATGAAAGAATCTGGTAAGACCAATGACATATTCATTGCAAATACCTTTTATAAAGAACATAAATGGCAGCTATACTTGTGGACCTCACAAGACGGAATACACAGGTATCAAACTGACTACATATGTGGGAAGAGATGATAGAGAAGCTCAATATTATCAGCCAAAAACAGGCCAGAGGAAGAATGTGAAACAGACCATCAGTTGCTCATACACAACTTCAGTCTGAAGTTGAAGAAAATTAAAACAAGTTCATAAGAGCTAAACTATGACCTTGACTACATCCCACCTGAATTCAGAGATTCTCTCAAGAACAGATTTAATGCATTAGACACTAATGACTGAAACCAAGAACAGTTGTGGAATGACATCAGGAACATAATCCATGAAGAAAGCAAAAAGTCATTAGAAAGACTGGAAAGATCAAAATGGATTCAGAAGAGATTCTGAAACTTGCTCTTGAGCATAGAGAAGCTAAAGCAACCGGAAAAAAATGAAGAAGTAAAAAAGCTGAACTGAAAATTTCACAGGGCAGCTCAAGAAGACAAAGCATTATAATAAAATGTACAACTACCTGGAATGAGAAAACCAAAATGGAAGAACACACTCAGCATTTCTCAAGCTAAAAAATGAATGCCTAAGAGAAAATGAGAGGTCATGAAAGTTAGAATCAACCATCTCATTATCTGTGGGCTTCCATTGGCATGGTCCAGCCCCAACTGATGGACCTGGTGATACCCAAGTTCTTTTTTATTGTCTTTACTCATAAATATTCCGATGACAAGATATTGCTGAATCACATATTTATAAATTCCTAACTATGTTGGGTTATGCAAAGTTTTAAAGCATGTTCTTTTTTTTCCTGAAAAATCACCCCAATTTTCTTTCATGAGCCTTCTTTTTCTCTTTAAAGTAATATTTTTATGAATTTGCTTTCAAAGATAAAGGATAAATAATAGTAACTATTATGAGACCATGGAGGCCTGGTGTGACGCTGTGGGCTAAATGCGTCAGACTGAAAAGTTGTTTGAACTGCAAGGTCAGTGGCTCAGGTTTACCAGCTGCTCCTTGGAAACCCTACACAGGGTCGCCATGGGTTGGAACCGACTTGATGGCACTTAACCACAACAACATATTATGAAAGCATACAGTGAGCATTAGAGAAATGAAACAAGTATTATGTGTATGCTTTGTAGGTCTTCTTTAACTTATCTAAAATACTTTAATATTTGTAAATTATATACTCACAAATAAAACTTCTCATCCCATACTGGATTCAAGTTTCCAAAAATGGTTTTAGTCCTTCTTTTATTCTTTCCAACTTGAACAGTAACATATGGGTCACTTGACCCTGTTTTGTCTTTTGCCTGCAAACCTTGTGCAGAAACCACTGTAACAAACCAACACAAACAATTAACAAATAATGTAAGAGAATAAATCCTATGTAAGGCCTATAGAACCAATTATCTATCACTTTGTCCCCTGGTAATAGTAGCCTTATTATCTTCATTCTCATGACCAATCCAAAACCAAATGCATTGCCATTCTAACTCATAGCAACCCTATAGGATACAATAGAACTACTCCAAACCAGTTTCTGATGGGAAATTTTGTGGAAACAATCTGCCTCACCTCTCTCACACAGAGCAACTAATGGGTCTGAACCATCGACCTTTCAGTTCACAGAACACAAATCTGAGCTACCATGCCCCCACCCCTTATTACCAACATGACTTTAATTATTATTGTTGTTGTTGTTTTATATAAAAGAATGCATACATTGAATATTAAAATTTTCTTTTGACTAAGATTTGCTTTTGTCCTTCACAAATATTAGCTAAAACATATGCAAACATAGGAATGTACACTCACATACATATATACAAACTTATTGGCACCTTAGGATAAGCACACCAACAACAAGGCTGGTGGTTCAAACTCAAGAGCTGCTGCTCTGAAATCCTATGCAGGGTTGCTATGAATCAGAACTGAGTCAATGGAAAGCAACGACAACAACATATGTTAGCCTGAACTAAGCCACAGAGTTTTCAATCACCTCATATGCATGTGAAAGTTGGACAATGAATAAAGAAGACCATAGAAGAAGGATCAATGCATTTGAATGATGGTGTTGGCGAAGAGCATTGAAAGACAGACAGCAGAACAAACAAATCTGTGTTAGAAGAAGTACAACCAGAAAGCTGTTTAGGAACCAGGATGGCGAGACTGCGTCTCTTGTTCTTTGAACATGTTGTCAGGAGGGACCAGTCCCTAAAGAAGAACATCATGCTTCATGAAATGGAAGGTCGATGAAAAAAAGAAAGATTCCTAACAAAATGAACGGACACAATGGCAGCTTCAACGTAACAACTGTGAGAATGGTGGAAGACCAGGCAGTGTTTCAAACTGTTGTGCAGAGTCTTATTAGGAGCTGGAACTACCTTCAAGGCACTGAACAACAACATATTAGCCATATATTTAAACACATCATAACATAGACATGTATAGGGAAATAATGATGCCAAATAAGTCTGTAACTTCAAATGGATTTATTTGTAAGTTTGCTGTCAATTTAGATCAACTAAGCTTAGTAAAAGAAGCATCTTTATTTTGCCTTGTAAATACAATATGAGTATGTTGAGAAGCTTGGTGACTGTTAACACAATTTGTAGGCACTTGTGGCTAACAATACAAGCAACTTCAGGAATTCAAATTACTAGACATCACAAAATCCAATAGCTTGACTTACAGATAAAATGGGGAATATTGAACTAGGAGTACATAAGATGATATTCGTTTTCTCATTAGAAAAAGAGACTAAGGGGTTTATTGGCTACTCTTGTAATTTACCACTGGCAAGCAGCAACAAAGCTAATCTCTTATAAACTGCTGGGTATTGATTAAATCTATTTGAAAATAGAAACTTTCTCCCTTTGAAAGAGCTGTTTATTTGGAGAAGACACAGATTGAAATTATTTCAATTATCTGGTATATATGTTAGAATTTTGAAGTACCAGAAAGATTTCTGGTATCAATATTGAGAAGACTAAAAAAAAAAAGTACCTATTATTATTATTAAGGAGCTCTGGTAGCGTAGTGGTTACGAATCGGGCTGTGAACCTTAAGGTCAGCGGTTCGAAACTACCAGCCGCTCCGCGGGAGAAAGATCAGGCTTTCTACTCCCGTAAAGATTTACACCCTCGGAAACCCTGTTCAGGGTCGCTATGGGTCGGAACCGATTCGACAGCACTTAACAACAACAACATGTGTTGGAACCGACTCGATGGCACTTAACAACAACAACAACATTATTATTATTAGGACTGATAGCTAAGATACACATACATCCCAATGTGATATTAAAATTTTAAAGATTTTTTTTTTTTTTACCTGTAATAGTTATTTTTGCTGACCACTTAGATGTCCCATCCAGCACACTCTGTTTGGCTGCCTTTGTGTATTGCACAAAATCTTCTTTAGAAATCTGAAACATTTCCTGAATTACTTCAAATACTTCTGGCCTGTTTTTCTCCCTGATCTTCATTCTTTCTTTCATGGCCATAATAATTGTCTGAGTCTTGTCTTCGGCACCATGCTTAGAACTCTTTTCTGCTGCTCCTAAAGTGAGAAAAATCAGTGGTGATATGAACAAATATGTAGTTACTTTTTGATGGCCTAAGGAAGAAACACAATGAGACTGAGTGAGAGTTTTTATTCTGAAGAGTAAGGGTGAGTTATTTTTTTAAAAGTTAGGAGAAAAAGTCACTACTCTGAAATCCTGAAAAATTATCCCTCCTTTTTGTTATTGGGCAAGTAATTTGACCACGATGATTTTTAGTTTTCTTATCACTATTATTGAACTAAATAAGGTGCTGTACAAACATTTGCTCTTAATTTTAAAAAAGAAAATTTAAAAACAGTGAAGGAATTTGCACAATCAAAGGTATTATATTTCACATTTACTAAATGACTAACCAAAAAGAAAATTAAGAAATATATTGGATATAAATGATGAATGCCATTTGAAAACCATATTTCAAATGTTTATGTGTATCCAAAATACCTAATGATTTTTTGTTGATGGATTTTTAATAATTAAATGGTTTAAATTTTTCATCTAACATAAATGACTGTTATATATTTTATATTTGAATAAAGGGAAATATTTTATTTGGATTAAAAGTGATTCTGTAGTTAAAAAAGAGGGGGGTGGAAATAAAGGGAACTATTGTGCTAGGTAATTTCTAAAGTACCTGGAAGATAGTAGATTTAAACTCTCCACATATGACATATCCACAATTTTGAATGTGCTAAATTTTCACTTTGCCCTTAAAATCCTCTTTGATTTCCAGAACATTATTCCTTGTGGTTGGCTTAAATTTTCTGGTTATTTATGTTTATAACACAAATCTTGCTGACAGCAAATAAGTTCAGAAATTTTACTCAGGAGTCCCTCACTATCTGTAAATATCAACCTGGTACTTTCACTATTTCGTATGGTTTTATGGGTTGTCCAGCATTACACAGGTAAATGCTGTGTGCCATTGAGGCAATTCCTACTAGAAGCAATCCTATAGGAAAGAGTAGAATTGTCACACGAAGGTTTCAACACTAATCTTTGTGCAAGCAGACTGTCACATCTTTCTCTCAAGGAGCAACTGTTGGCTTTGAACTTCTGGCATTTTGGCTAGCAGTCAAACACTTAAATATAGGGCTCCTTCTCAACAGGTAAATCACTGACAATAATTTCAACCCTCTCAGTACATCTCAGAGATTGGAATGTAAAAGTTGGAAACAAAGAAGATGGACTAGTAATTGGAAAATAAAGCCTTGATGATAGAAACACCAGAAATCACATGTTAGAATTATGTAAGATCAATGCCTTATTCATAGGTAATAACTTTATTCAGCAATATAAATGACAATT
>NW_006408522.1:18283279-18284788 GCF_000296735.1 Chrysochloris asiatica
AAAGTATTAAAATGTAATTATGGAAGGAATGCTCACAGACACTGTACTATAAATAATTGGTCAATATTCAATCATTTCAGGAGGAAACAGCATCAAGAACCAGTGGAACTGAAAGAAGAAGTCAAAGCTGCACAGAAGACATCGGACAAAACCGAATACCAATGGAGATGCTTCAACAAATGGACGTCATGCTGGAAGCGTTTACTTGTCTATTTCAAAAAAGTTGAAAGACAACTACCTGTCCAAACAACTGGAAAAAATCCATATATGTGCCTATTTAAAAGAAAAGTGATCAATTAGAATGAGGGAATTATCAAACAGTATCATTAATACCATACACAAACAAGATTTTGCTGAAGCTATTTTAAAAATTATAACAGTATAAAAGAGAACTACCGGAAAAATCAAGTCAGATTTATAAGAGAAGGTGGAACAAAAGATATCATTGCTGGTAATAGATGGATCTTGACTAAAGCAGAGAATATCAGAAACATGTGCTTCATTGAATATGGTATTTAGGTAAAAGGTTCATTAGAAATTATAGATAACATTGCGGAGAATGGGAGTTCTAGAATTGTGCTCATGTGGAACCTGTTCATAGACTAAGAGTCATTCCATCAGAACAAGGTGATACTGGGTAGTTTAATATCAGGAAATGTATGTTTCAAGGTTATATCCTCTTATCATAGTATTCAAGATGTATGCTGAACAAATTATCCTAGAAGTTGGCCTGTGTAAAAACATAGCTTCAATATTGGAGGAAGACTCATTAACAACCTGCAATATGCAGATGACACACCTTTCTTGCTGAAAGCAAAGAGGACTGATGAAGATTAAAGAGTATAGTCTTCAGTATGGATTACAGTTCAATGTAAAGAAAATCCCTTATGTGAAGACTAATAAACGATATCATGATAAATGGAGAAAAGATTGAAGTTGTAAAGAATGTAAATTTAGTTGGATCTACAATTAATGCTCATGGAATCAGCAATCAAGAAATCAAAGAGTGTATTGCATTGAGAAATCTCGCAAAAGATGTCTTTAAAGTTCTCAAGAGCAAGGAAGGATGTCACTTTGAAGATTAAGGTGCACCTGACTCAAGTCATGGTGTTTTCAGTTGCTTCATATGTATGTGAAAGTTGGACAATGAATAAGGAGACCAAAGAAGAAGCTATGCATCCAAATTATTGTGTTGATGAAGAATATTGACTAGACCATGGACTGGTGAAAGAATAAGCAAATATTTCTTGTAGAAGTACATAGAATCCCGATGAGTCAGAAGAGAATTAACGGCATCTTACAACCACCAACACTCATATGTCAGTTTGTCATACTGAGGGGGCTTGTCTGTTGCTATGATGCTGGAAGCAATGATACCGGTATTTTAAATACCAGCAGGGTGATCCACGGTGAACAGGTTTCAGATAAACTTACCGACTAACAAAGACTATGAAGAAGGAGAGGCAAACTACTCCTAAATGTTTAACTCACTGAAAACCTTATGAATAG
>NW_006408522.1:18285804-18309092 GCF_000296735.1 Chrysochloris asiatica
AAAAAAAACATAAAAGACAACAATACACATGGACCTCACCAGATGGAATACACAGAAATCAAATTAACTACATCTGTGGCAAATGATGGTAGAAAAGCACTACATCATCAGCCAAAACAAGGCCAGGGACAGATTGTGAAACAGACCACCAGTTGCTCATATGCAAGTTCAGGTTACAGCTGGAGAAAATTGAAACACACTGTGAGGTCCAAAATATGACATTGAACATATCCGATCTGAATTTAGAGATTAACTGAAGAACAGACTTGATGCATTTGACACTAATGACTGAAGACCAGAAGAGTTGTGGGATGACATCAACTACATCATATAGAAACAAAAGGAAAGATCATTAAGAAGACAAAATAGAAGGAAAAGCCCAAAATGGATGTCAGAAGAGACTCTGAAACTTGTTCTCCAGCATAGAGATACAAAAGCAAATGTAAGAAATGAGGAGGTAAATGAGCTGAACAGAGCATCTCAAAGGGCAGCTCCAGAAGACAAAGCCAAGTATTATCATGAAATGTGAAAAGACCTGGAGTTAGAAAACCAAAAGGAAAGAACATGCTCAGCATTTCTCAAGCTGAAAGAACTAAAGAAAAAATTCAAGCCATGACTTGAAATATTAAAGGATTCTATGGGCAAAATGGATTCCTGGTATGGCACTGTAGAGTCAGCAATTGACTACTAGCAACAAGGTCAGTGATTTAAACCTACCAGCCATTCCTCAGAAACCCAATACAAGAACCGACGTGATAGTACTTAACAATAAAAACATGAATAAAATATTGAATGATGCAAAAAACATCCAAAGAAGATGAAAGGGTCAGAGAAAGAGAGGAAGACTCTCAATGAAATGGATTGGCACAGTGGCAGCAGCAATGGGCTCAAGCATGACTGTGAGGATGGCGCAGGACCAATCAATGTCTTCTTCTGTTGTGTATAGGGTCTCCATGAGCCACAACTGACTTTATGGCATCTAAGAACAACAAAGCTGAATCCTTTGTGTGGTCAATAAAACACAAGTGAATATCTTTCTGGTATCCTTTGCATCAGCCATGATTCACGGATGGTGGAATCTTGAAGAAGTTACATGCTGAATCAAAATGGCTCCAAGTCCAGTTTGTGGCAGTCATGTGTTATACATATTCAAGAAATTAAATATGCCTTTTAAATGTTGGCCTTCCTGCCTCAATGTCTAAGCAACAATTAATTGTATCGTGGCTATTAGTGTCCCCAAAGAGTTTAAAAAAGAGTCCCCTGGAGTTAAAAAATTATTTTTTCCCCAAATTTCAGGAATAGTTCAGCAAACAACTGCCTCTACAACAAATGCTCACTGAAGCAACAGCTGCCAAATTAAAAGTGAGAACAAGAGGTTCCTCATTTTTGGAGTCAAATTTGTTCTAAAATTGACTCTTGGATACTTATAGAATTGATAATAATTAGGAAACCTTGACAATTATATTTGAAATCCTTCATGTCTGATCTAGACCCATTAACTACAAAATTGCCAATCTTAGGTGAGCATATAAACAGAGAATTCTATTTAAGATTTTTAATATGTTCTTTCTCAAGTGCTGGTGTGGTGCTGTAGGTTAAGCACTGGACCCCTAACCAAAAAGTTGACAATTCAAACCTACTAATTGCTCCTCAGAAGCTATATACAAGGTTGCTATGAGTCTGAACCAACTCAATGGCACTCAACAACAATGAGTTATTTCTAAAAAATATCTGTAGCTTGATTGTATCTACTTTTACATTTTTGATGTGAAGGAATGAAAATGATTCAACTTAGATTTATTCAGCTCAAAGATAAAGAGAAGTCATAACTATATTTTTGTCACTGATCTTCAAGTACTGACGTCCCTCATATTATTTTTCCAATCAAACTGGTTCTTAAATAGTACCAGTTTGTCATAACTTTTTAGCCCCTTGGTTTTATTTATTTATTTTTTCCTTCAGCCTTTTTCTGTTTATCTCCAAGTCATCAGAGATAACCTTAAATTTGCATTTATATGAGTCTTCTTTCAAAGCCTCTAGTGCAAGGTCTTGTATCCTCACTGAAGCTACAAGATGCAAAGTAGAGATCAGCAATAAATGAGATCAAATGAGATGATGTGCACTGAAGGCACTTAGGGAAGTATAAGACATTTTCCAACTGTTATGAAGTACATCCTTAGTTTAAAAAATACTCAATTGATAGACTAAACAAGACAAGCATGCTCAACAAAACTGCAAGAATATGAAACCCAATACAGAAAGAACTTGTCCCACAAGATTCCCTTGTATATAATTAATGGGACAATAAATTTCTTTAATTTTTATTTCTGACTCAAAACATTTAAATTTCAAGTGAAATATTCATTCACTCTTTTACCACCCTTATTCATTCACTGGCCACTGTTGTGGCACTGTGGGTTAATGCACTGGACTGCAAAGTCGGTTTGAACATCAACATAGGTGGTTCAGGCTCACCAGCTGCTCCTTGGAAACTTATAAAGGGTCACTATGGATAAGAACTGACTCAACAGCACTTAACAACATCAACAATAACTCATTGACTATATGCAATTTTAGTGTTTCTTCCAAATAATTAACTACATACATATTTTTCTCAAAAGCTTTCCCAAAACATTTCTACTATCTTCAAGTTATCTACCTTACCCCACTATCCTCTTTCTCAGAATATGATCTGATCTCCTACTTACCAGAAAATAGGCCTAAACTCCCTAGTTTGGAAGAAGAAAATCCAAAAAAGATCGGGTTGTAGCATTAGCAGATTTCAGTGGTGTAAATTTGACCATATGATGCTCTGGTAGCACAGCTGTTAAGAGTCAGAGTGCTAGCCTCAAGGTCAGCAGTTCGAAACTACCAGCCAATCCATGAAGAAAGATGTTTTCTGCTCCTGTAAAGATTTACAGCCTCAGGAACCCTATGCAGGGCCGCTATGAGTCGGAAGTGACGCCATGATGTAAAGCCACCACCACCGAGTTAGAACATGACTGATTTCAAACATCTCAGAAAGTTCCTGACTATTTATTAATTAGCACTGACATGTCTTTGAGTCTCATGCTAGTCTGTAAGGCTGTGTTAAATGTGTATTTCCATTCCTTGGAAAATAATGTACAGAGGCAAGAAGATATGTCTTGGAAGGAGCGAATATAAAATTATGACTATATTTGAGTATTTAATTTGACTCATGTGTTAGGAACGTCTGAGACACTCTGACCCTAAGGCTGTAGTTCTGGGAGAAGCAAGAATAAGCTCAATGTAAAATGACAAGCATGTCCTAGCCATAGAACAAAATATATTGACCCTTGGCTTCTGACTTGGTATGCTCCTAAAACAATGACCATGTGCCCAATCACTTTAAAGCACAGATTTGGTTGGCCTATGTACATGTATTTAAGAATCAGTATAAACCAAGGGCATATATCCAAAAATAAGTGGAAAAAACTACTTCAAGAAAATAAGGCAAAGGACTGTATTGGTTAATGATGCTTTAGGCATAAAAGTAGACAGACTTGGATGTGAATCCTGATCTAACTAAGTAAACTTAAGACAGTTACTTTATTTCTACAAGCCTTCATTTCCTCTTCCAAAAAAAGAATAATATAGTGTCTTCCTTAATAGGGTCACTGAGAGGATTAAATGAGCCAGTAGATATAGCTTCATAATGACCAATGAACAAATGTATTTCAGAATGTCAAAGGCATGAGGCTTTAAGCATTTATTAAGGGATTTCATATTGACAGAATTTCATGGGTTTGAGCCTCTTAATTATCTGACCCATGAATGAACTCCTTGAAAAATCTTTCATGTACTGGCTCTATCACATACTAAATGCTCTATAGATATTTCTATGAGATCCAAAGAAGTGCCTAAAAATAAAAGAAACTGGAGAAAATCATTTACCTTTTTAGATACCCATAAACCCTTGGCTACGCCTAAGTCTGGTGGGCCCAGAGGAGGTGTGTGGTTAGCATCCGTGGAAAGAAAGCAGAGGGTCTGACACTGAGTCATCTGAAGATTGCCTTCTCTCTCTAGGAGTCTCTAACATTAGAAATGTGTCTTTACTGTTTTGTTTTTCTTTGCCAGTAAAATCATGTAGGTGGGCCTACTTTTGGTGCCTGTTTTTCTTCCCCATGAAATCATGTAGGTGGGCAGATAGTTGGGTTTTTTCTCTCCTTTCCTGTAGTTGCTTTACAGCCCAAATAATCTCAACCCTTCTCTTTTAACATGCCCTCAATCTTTTCAAGGAGTAGGCCTGCAACTCCCCTTGTCCTTAAGTCAGTTGCCTCCTTTTTCTTTTAAATTGAACCCATACACCCCACATGATTTCTTGCAAAGAACAAAGGACTAGTATTTAACAGTGGGGTAACTGAAGGAACACAAATCTACCATAGCATCAAATCCCACTCCTGTAGGCAGCCAAGTCATTGACAGTAGGAGAATGTGGGCTGGTAGCCACCTTTCCAGGAATCACCCACAAACTGATTTCATTGTCAATAGGCAAAGTTAAAAAAAAGAAAGAAAAATACAATTCCACTTTGCTACTCCTCTACATATACCATTCCACTATGCTCAATCATACCATTATTGCTAAATGCAAACATTTAGAACAAGTTTGAAAACATTTGTCTTTTAAAAAATACAAAACCAAGAACACATTCACATCATTACATGTTAGAGCCATTGACTCTTATAAGCATATTAATTTTCTAGAGACTTCTGATTACTAAAAAAATTCTCTATATGGATCAGGTAAACGAATTAATTGTAATCAGTAAAAAGTTAAATTTTCAAAATGTTTTGACTGTTCAAGAAGTAAAATAGAAAAAGAGAGAGATGGAAAGAGGAAAGATGCATTTGCTCAGTGTTTAGTTAAAATATTAGAGATTCTTTTCATACACTTGAAAAGAAAAACACAAACAAACCGAAAACTATTGTAGACACAAGAAAGTAAAAACAGCCTCTGAGACCATGTATTTGGCTGACACTAACTGAGTTCTGGTAGCGTAGTGGTTACGAATCGGGCTGCGAACCTTAAGGTCAGCAGTTCGAAACTACCAGCCACTCCGCGGGAGAAAGATGAGGCTTTCTACTCCCGTAAAGATTTACACCCTCAGAAACCCTGTACAGGGTCGCTATGGGTCAGAACCGACTCGACGGCACTTAACAACAACAACAACAACTGAGTTCCCAGTGCTGCTAGAAGCCAGCCTGTGGCTCACTGGGGCCATGTCAGTCTCCTGGTTTACATAGCAATTTCATCAACACAAATCTCAAACACTCTGATAGTGTTGAAATGAGACAAAACAACTGACAAAGAAGAGGAGAGTGTACAAACCATGAAATGCCAACATCCCCGCTCCTGACTAACATGCACGATTACTGCTTCTCTCCAACTGCAACGATAGCTTCATTCTCACCTTCCCTCTTTCTCAACAACATTTATTCAGATTTTCAATCATAGACTTATTCTCACTTCCACCTAACACCCAAATCCAGAATAAAACTGCTTTCTCTGAGAGGCCCTATGACTCAATCCTGGTATGCATTCTCCTTCACAATAATGCATAATAAACCCAACTTTCTAAACTGCAGGTGTGTTCCTGGCAATCTTCAACTGGAAGGTATGGAAAAGCATTAATATCTTCTCATATATGAGGAAAATGAAGTCCTGAGAGGCTTTTGAAAATTTCAGTACAGTCAGGATTAGAAGACAGATCCATCTCAGGTAGTTCAGGACTAACAGACTGACTAATTACCTCTAGACCATTATGTAAGACACACATCCTTTTGGTCCCCCTTCAATTATTGCTGTTTAGTGCCTTTGAGTCAGTTCCAAATTATAATGACCCTAAGAATAACAGAACAAAACCCTAACCATTCTTGTATCATCCTCATAATTGTTTTTATGTTTGAACCTATTGTAGTATTTGCAGCGTCAGTTCATCTCATGGGGCTTTTCCTCTTTTGCACTGACTCTCCACTTTACCAAACAGGATGTCATTCTCTGGGACTGGTCCCTCTTGGTACCCAGGAACATGTCCAAAGTATGAGAGACAAAGTCTTATCATCCTCACTTTAAGGAGCATTCTGGCTGTACGTCTTCTAAAATAGATTTCTTTGCTCTTCTGACAGTTCATGGTACTTTCAACGTCCTTTTCCAGCACCCCTCCAATGCTGTTGTTATGGTTGTTAAGTGCCATTGAGTTGGTTTCAACCCATAATGACCGTGTATAGGGTTTCCAAAGAGTAGCTGGTGGGTTTGAATGGCCAACATTGTGGTTGGGAGTTGAGTGCTACCTATCCCTGATAATCTTCCATTATTAATCCATTCCTTTAGCTTAAAGAACTGGTCATTGTATTATTGCTGTTGTTGTTAGATGCTATCAAATTGTCTCTTACTCATAACAACTCAATGCACAACAGAAGAAAACACTGCCAGGTCCGTTGCCACCTTGAAAATTATTACATTTGAGCCCACTTTTTTTTTTTTTTGGCCACTGTGTCAGTCCATCTCATTGGGGGAGGGGGCTCTTCCTATTTTTTGCTGATCCTCCATGTACCAATCTACACAATCCAAATCCTTTGTATAGTCAATAGAGCACAAGTAAACATCTTTCTGATATTCTCTGTTTTCAGACAAAATCCGTCTGACATCAGCAATCATATCCCTAGTTACACGTCCTCTTGTGAATTTAGCTTGAATTTATGACAGTTCCCTGTGGATATACTATGCAACCATTTTGAATTATATTCAGCAAAAACTTGCATTTGATATTATTAATGATATTGTTTGATGATTTCCGTATTCTATTGCATCACCTTTCATTGGAATGGGCACACATTTGGATCCCTTTTAATCAGTTGGCCAGGTAGCTGGCTTCCAAATTTGTTGGCATAAGTGAGTGAGCACCTACAGAACTACTTAAGTTTGTTGAAACATTTCAATTCATAATCCATCAATTCTTGGATCCTTGTTTTTCACCCATGCCTTCAGTGCAGCTTGGACTTCCTCCTTCAGTAGCAATGGTTCTTGATCATATACTAGCTCTTGAAATGGTTTAACATCAACCATTTTGTTTTAGTAACGTGACTCTGTGTATTCCTTCTATCTTCTTTTAATGCTTCCTACATCATTCAATATTTTGCCCCTTGTTGTAGTTAAGTGTCTTCGAGTAAGTTCCAACTAATAACAAGCCACTAGGAGTGACTGGTGGCTTTGAACTGTCTACCTTGTGGCTCAGAGTGATCTTGTGGTCCAGTGCTTATTCTACACTGTCACACCAGGCCTCCATTTTACCCATAGAATCCTTCCATTTTTCAAATCCAGGCTTGAATTTTATTTCATTCTTTCAGCCTGAGAAATGCTGAACAAGCTCTTCCCTTTGGGTTTTCTAATGTCAGGTCATTGCACGTTTCATTTTAATACTTGACTTTGTCTTCTCAAGCTGCCCTTTGAAATTTTCTGTTCTGCTCTTGTACTTCCTCATTTCTTCAATTTGCTTTTGTTTCCCTAAGCTCAAGAGCAAGTTATAGAGTTTCTTCTAGCATCCATTTTTTGTAGTGTCTTTCATTCCTGTCTTTTAAACGACCTTTTGTTTTCTTCCTTTATGATGTCCTTGATGTCATCCTACAACTCTTTTGGTCATCCATCATTAGTGTCTAATTCTTTTCTTGAGACGGTCTATAAATTCAAGTTGTATATTATGATCATATTTTGGCACTCATGGACTTGTTTTCATTTTCTTCAGGGTCAGCCTGAAATTACATATGAGCAATTGTTTTTATGTTTGACCAGTGTGCTCCTGATCTTGTTTTAGTTGATGATACTGACCTTCTCCACCATCTCTTCCCACAGATGTAGTCAATTTGATTCCTTGTATTTCTTCTGGTGAGATCTAGATGTGGGTTGTTATATGTAGTTGAAAAATGGCATTTGCAATAAATAAGTAATTGCTGTTGTTAAGTGCCATCGAGTCAATTCCGACCCATAGCGACACTGTATAGGGTTTCCAAGGAGCAGTTGGTAAGCTTGAACCACCCACCTTGCAGTTCAAACTACTTTGCAGTCTGATGCATTAGTGCACAGAACTCCTACATAAGCGATTGGTCTTGCAAAATCCTATCATGTGATCAGCATAATTTCTGTCACGAAGGCCATATTTTCCAATGACAGATTATTCCTCTTTGTTTCAATGTTCACATTCCAATCACCAGTAATTGACAATGTATCTCGACTGAATGTTTGATCAATTTCAGACTGAAGTTGGTAGAATTCTTCAATTTCATCATCACTGTCTTTAGAGCTTGGTGCATAAATCTGAATCTTAGTGGTGTTAATTAGTTTTCCTTGTAGATGTATAGCTATTGTCCTATCTTTGGTTGCATTGTACTTCAAGATAGATCTTAAAATGTTCTTTGTGATGATGAATTCCATTCTTCGTCAATATGTCATTCCCAGCATAGTAAACCATGTTGTTGTTGTTACGTGCCATGGGTTTCCAAGTCTGTAAATCTTCATGGGAGCAGAAAACCTCATCTTTCTCCTGTGGAACAGCTGGTAATTTCGAACTGCTAACCTTGTGGTTTGCAGCCCAAGTCGTAACCACTATGCTACCTGAGTTCCTTATATATATATGTGATTGTTTAAATCAAAATTGCCAACACCAGTTCATTTTAGCTCATTATGCCTAGGATATCTATCTTTATGCATTCCATTTTCATGTTTAATGACATTCAACTTTCCGAGATTCTTACTTTGTACATTCCACGCTCCAATTATTAATGGATGTTTTAAGAGGTTTCTTTTATTTTGAGCTGTGACCCACCAGCAAATGAAAATCCTATAAGTTTTACTCCACTCATGTCATTATTGTCAACTTTACTTTGAGAATCCAGCTCTTCCTCAGTCAAATTGTGAGTGCCTTTGAACCTGAGAAACTCATCTGCTGATACTGTATCTCACAATGTGCTGCTGCTGTTTATAAGGCTTTAGCCAACCATTTAGAAGCAGTCCACCTCTCCCTCTTCCTAGTCATAGTTATACCATGAGTAACCTTGTTGGTATTTGAAATATCTATGGCATAGTTTCCAGCATCATAGCAACACGCAAGCCACTACGGTATGACAGAAGAGTGGCACAGTGATTATATTGTTGTTGTTGTTGTTGTTGTTAGATGCCATTGAGTTGGTAGCAACTTTATGCACAGCATCGTAACCTTATGAACAACAGAACAAAACACTGCCTGGTCCTGCGCTAACCTCACAGTTTTGGTATGCTTGAGCCCATTGACTAACGTATTGGATAATTTCACTTAGTCTTTTTGAGAAGGCAATGCAATAAGTATGTTATGATAGAAGTGGTGGTACTGAGGATATACTCCAATTTTGGTGGATTAGCTATAGAGGACAGCCTTTGATAGATCATTATGATGGGGATCTCTTTAAAACCAAGGTCTAGGCAGCATGGAATGTCTAAACACAGGACACCACACAGGAAAATTGAAAAAACACACACACACACTATAAATAAAATGTAACGACTTTTTCTTTTCCATTAGTATCACTTTACATTTGTTATTGTTAAGTGCTGTCAAGTTGGTTCCAACTTATAGAAACCTAGGGTTTCTGATACAGCTGGGGGATTTAAACTTCTGACCCTGTGGTTCACAGTCCAGTGCTGATCCTATAGTGCTACATCAGAAGTCTACCACTTTACATAGTTCTTTACAAATTAAGTTCAGAGACCTGTGTTCTAATCCTGCCTTGTAATTCACTTGATTTTTTTTTTGCCAAGACACTAAATCACTTGAAATTAGTAAAATCAGTAGATTTGATTAAAGATAGCAAATGCTCTCTAAATAGTCTATGTTTTTTTGGGAAGATGATATTCCAATCATTATAGGCCAATTCTAATTTTAGTTCTCTTGCATTTATTCATTGTTTAGCCAACAGTGATTCCATGTGTGTGAAATACTGGGGAAATATAAAATACTGTATCACTCTGTAGAAGTGGATATACACAGTTCTACTTCAAAACTTCCTAACCATATATTACATAAACATATGTTGTACAATTGAAGTTGAAAAAATAGGATATCAAAAATTCTCATAAGGTGTTTTCACATCTTTTCATCTGAATTAGTATTAGAAGATAAGGTAGAGTACAGGAACAACATTGATTACTTTTTTTCTATCTTTGAAAGTCCAAAAAAAAGTTCACACTCTTGGTAACTACTCAATAAAAGCAAATTGATGACTGTCTTAAAATATCATGCTTGCAAAATACGGTAATAGGGGTTCAAAGAAGAGAAATCAATATCTAATTTACAGGTTGTTGCTGTTGTTAAGTGTTATCAAGTTGGTTCCAACTCACAGTGACGCTTTATAGAATTTCCGAGGAGCAGCTAGTGGGTGTGAACTGCTGACCTTGTGGTTCAAAGTCCAGTGCTGATCCTACATTGCCACACCAGAGTCCAATCTACAGGTAGGTGTATACTAAAAAAATAATTAATGTGAATTTGTACTGGCTTAGATTAGGACACATAAGCTTAACATGAGACCTGGTTGAGTGATGATAGTTATCCATTTGACTGTAAACCTAAAGGCTGTTGATTCAAATCTACCCAGAGGCTTTGAGGGAGAAAAATCTGACAGTCTACTCCAGGAAATATTTATTATTATTGTTATTATTATTATTATTATTATTATTATTATGTGCCTTTGCATCATTTCTGACTCATAGCAAACCAATGCACCATAAAACGCAACATTGAACCATCCACAAAACTGTTGCTATGCTTGAGATCATTGTTGCTTCCATTGGATCATATATCTCATTGGGAGTCTTCCTCTTCTTTGAAGTCCCTCTGCTTTACCAAGCATGGAATACTTCTCCAGGCTCAGGTTCCTCTTAACAACGTGTCCAAATTATGAGAGATGAGGTCTGACCATGCTCATTATTAAGAAGCATTCTGGCTGCACGTCTTCCAATTTTCTTGGGGCAGTCCATGGTACTTTCAATATCTTCACCAACACATGATTCAAATGCATTGATCTTTCTACAGTCTTCCTTAGTTATTGTACAACTTTTGCATGCATTTGAAGTGATGGAAAATACCATTGGATTGGGTCAGGTCCACTTTAGTTCTAAAAGTGACATCTTTGCTCTTTAATATTTTAAAAAGATCTTTTGCAGAAGATTTACCCATTGCAATATGTCGTTTGGTTTCTTGATTGCTGCTTCCATGAGCATTGATTGTGGATCCAAGCAAAATGAAATTTTTGACAACTTCAATATTTTCCCCATTTACCATGATGCTATTAGTCCATTGCAAAGATTTTCATTTTCTTCACATTGAGGTGCAATCCATACTGAAGGTTGTAGTCTTTGATCTTCATCAGCAAATATTTCAAATCTTCTTCCCTTCCAGCATGCAAGGTTGTATCATCTGAATATCACAGGTTGTTAATGAGTCTTCCTCCAATACTGATGACAGGTTGGTCTTCCTATAATTTACTTTCTCAGAGTTTTTGCACAACATACAAATTGAATAAGTATGGTAAAAAAGATACAGTTTTGACACATACCTTTCTTGATTTGAAACTATTCAGTATCCCATTGTTCTAACCTAACAATTACCTCTTGGTCTATGAACAGGTTCCTAAGGAGCAAAATCAAGTGTTCTCTAACACTCATTCTTCTCAGTGATATCCATCATTTATTATGATTCATATCATTGAATGCCTTTGCATAGTTAATAAAGCACAAGTAAATACCTTTCTGGTATTCTCTGCTTTCAGCCTGGATCCATCTAATGTCAAGAATGATATCCCTAGTTCCAAGTCCTCTTGTGAATCTGGCTTGAATTTCTGGCATCTCCTTGTTGATGTACTGCTGTAACTGTTTTGAATTATCTTTAGCAAAATTTTACTTGCATGTGACATTAATGAGATTGTTTGATGATTTCCACATTCCATTGGATCATCTTTATTTGGAAGGGGCACTAATGTGGATCTCTTCCAACTGGTTGAAATAGCTATCTTCCGAATTTCTTGGCCTAGGCAAGTAAGCACCTCCAGGACTTTACCAGTTTGTTAAAACAGTTCAGTTGGTATTTTATCAATTTTTGTAGGCGTGTTTTTCACCAATGCCTTCTGTATAAATTGGATTTCTTCCCTCAATATCATCAGTTCTTGATCATATGATTGAACATTAACCAGTTCTTTTTGGTATAGTTACTCTGTGTATTCTTTCCATCTTTTTTGGATGCTTTCCGCATCATTCAGTATTTTGCCCAGAGAATGCTTAAATGCTGTAACATAAGACTTGAATTTTCTCTTCTGTTCTTTCAGCTTAAGAAAAGCTGAGCATATTCTTCCCTTTTAGTTTTCTAATTCCAGATCTTTACACACTTCACTACTGTACTTTATTTTTTGTCTCCTCAAGCTACCCTTTGAAAATACATGTTCAGTTTTTTATTTCATCATTTCTCCCACTCACTTTAGGTTCTCTATGTTCAAGAGCATGTTTCACAGTCTCTTCTGATATCCATTTTGGTCTTTTCTTTCTTTCCTGCCTTTTTAATAACCCTTTGCTTTCTTTGTGGATGATGTTCTTGATGTCATCCCACAACTCTTCTGATCTCCAGTTATTAGTGTCTAATGCATCAAATCTGTTCTTCAGATGAACTCTAAATTCATTTTTGGTGTAATCAAGGTCATATTTTGGCTCTCATGGACTTGTTTTAAGTTTCTTTATATTCAGCCTGAACTTGCATATGAGCAATTGATGGTCTGTTCAACAGTCATTACTTGATGTTGTTTTGGCTTATGATACTAAGCTTCTCCATCATCTCTTCCCTCAAATGAATTCTTGTGTATTCCATCTGCTGAGTTCCACATGTATGGTTGCTGCTAATGTTGTTGAAGACATGGTATTTGCAATGAATAACTCATTTATATTGTTCTATCATGTGCTCTCCCACATGGTTTCTATTACTAAGGCTGCATTTTCCATATACTTATCTTCCCTCTTTGTTTCCAGCTTTCACATTCTGTTGTTGTTGTTAAGTGCTGGTGAGTTGGCTCCAACTCATAGCCACCCTGATTAGGGTTTCCAAGGAATAGCTGGTGGGTTTGAACTGCCATCCAATGTTGATCCTACAGTGCCACACCAGGTGTCTCATTGGTTATTATGAATGCATCAATGTTTGATCATTCAGACTGAAAAAGTTGGTAAAATTCTTGAGTTTTATCCTCATTGGCTTTAATCATTGTTCCTTAAATTTAAACAATAGTATAGTCTTCCTTGCAGTTGTATGAATATTATCCCATCACAGATAGTGTTGTTCTTCAAGATAGATCTTGAGACGCTCTTTTTGATGATGAGTGCAATGCTATTCCTCACCAATTTGTTGTTTCTGGCATAGTATGTTGTATGATTCAAAATGGCCAAAAGCTGACTAATGCCTAAGATATTGATCTTTATGTATTTCATTTCATTTTTGATGACTTCTAACTTTCCTAGATTCATATTTTGTACATTGTTATGGTTCCAACTCATAGCAACCCTGCATAGGGTTTCCAGGAGCAGCTGGAGAGTTTGAACCTCCAACCTTGTAGTTCAAATTGACCATGGAGTCTAGTTCTTATCCTAGAGTGCCACACCAGGACTTTAGTGAGGTTCTGCAATTACTTCTTTGGATATGTGTAAGGAAGGATAGATCACTTGGGTTTTGCATTATTATTTGCATATTTTTCCAATTTCTGTAGCTGTGTATTATTCATTTTGAAAAGGAATTTATTTTACACATGATCTTTCTTCTACGTATGTTTCATTATCCATTGTTGTTGTTGTCAGGTGCCATTAAGTACGAACCGACTCATAGTGACCCCATGCACAGCAGAACGAAACAATGTCCGATCCTGGGCCAACCTCACTACTGCTGCCACAGTTGACGCCATCAATGATGCCACCTGACCTATCCATCTCGTTGGGGGTCTTCCTCTTTTTCTCTGAACCTCCATCTTACCCAGCATGACATCCTTCTCCAGTGACTGTTCCCTCCTGACAACATGTCCAAAGTATGAGAGACGAAGTTTAGCCATCTTGGCCTCCAAGGAGCACTCTGGCTACACTTCTTCCAAAACAGATCTATTGGTTCTTTTGGCAGTCCATGGCACTTTCAGTATTCTCCTCCAACACCACAATTCAAGGGCATCAATTCTTCTATGATCTTCCTTATTCACTGTCCAGCATTCACATCCATATGAGGTTATTGAAAGTACCATGGCTTGGGTCATGTGCACCTTACTCCTCAAGCTGACATCTCTGCTCTTCAACACTTTAAAAAGTTCCTGTGCTGCAGATTTGCCTAATGCAATACGTCGTCTGATCTCTTGACTGCTGCTTCCGTGAACGTTGATAGTTGATTCAAGAAGAATGAAGTCCTTGACAACTTCAATCTTTTTCTCCATTGATAAGAATGTTGTTTATTGGTTCAGTGGTGAGGATTTTTGTTTTATTGACATCGAGATGCAATCCATACTGAAGGCTGTGTTCCTTGATCTTCATCAGTAAATGTTTAGAGTCCTCTTCATTTTCAGAAAGCAAGGTTCATTCTACATACAACCCTTAAAAGTCACAGTTTATTTGTTTGTTTTTAGATGAATATTTCCACTGCTGTAACAGGTTTCTTATGGGCTAAAGTAATATTACACTGAGTACATAATCTGAGAAACTGGATTACAAAAAAATAATGTGGCATCAGGATTGGAGAAAGACTCATTAACAACCAGCAATGTGCAGATGACACACTCTTGCTTGTTGAAAGTGAAGAAGACTTGAATCGCTTACTGATAAAGAACAAAAACTACACTCCTCAGTATGAAACATACTTCAGCATAAAGAAAACAAACATTTTCAAAACTTTAAGAAACATCATAAAAGGCAGAGAAATGATTGAAACTCTCAAGGATGACATTTCACATGGGTCCATAGTCAACACTCATGGAGGCAACAGTCAAGAAATTGAATGACATGCTGTATTGGGTAAATCTGCGGCAAAACACCTCTGTTAAACTATTAAAAAAACTAAGATGTCACTTTGAGGACTAAGGTATGCCTGACCAAAGTTAGGGTATTTCTAATCATTTCTTATGCATGGGAAAGCTGGGCAGTGAATAAGGAAGATTCAAGAAGAACTGATGCATTTGAATTATAGTGTTAGTAAAGAATATGAAATAAACCACAAACTGCCAAAAGAACAAACAAATTTGTCTTGGAAGAAGTGCAGTGAGAACGCTCTTTAGAAGTGAAGATGGCAATACTGTGTCTCATGTACTTAGGATATATTATCAGGAGGACCAGTACCTGGGGAAAGACATCATGCTTGGTAAAGCAGAAGGTTATTGAAATGAAAACAACCCATTCAACAAAATGCATTTACATAGTGGCTGCAACAACAGCCTCACACCTACCAATGATTGTGAGGATGGCACAGGACCAGGGAATGTTATGTTCTGTTGTCCATAGGGTCTCTATGATTAGGAAATCAACATGATGGTACGTATAGCAACAACAATATTAAGCAGGGTCACCAACCTTCTCCTCCTTAACTATAATCCAATTTTTCCACAACAAAATGCTTCCTTTTTACTTATTTATTTTTTCCAAAAGACTAATGTTTTTGCAGATGACAGAATACAAGTGAATTCATTAAAGGAAAGCCAGGTGCACTCTGATGCTGCCTCTGGCTTGAAACTGAGATGCTAATGATAAAGCTAATGATAATGCCTTCTCAGTTTCTCCTTATCTCCTCTGCTTCTAGCCTCCTCCAATTAGTCTTGAGCCTGGAAAGCAGAACAGTGTAGGAATTGTCACCAAGTAAAACTAGATACAGAGGAACTGAGGTGATCCTGTTTCGGAAACTCAACATTTTCATGCATCTCTAAACCAACAAGGAAGCACTGAAGCAGTGAGTGGATTTATATACCCTCCTGGTCTTGGAAAAACTACAGAAAGGATCAACAAGACAAGACAAGAAGCTGGTTCATTGAAAGGATTAATAAAATTGACAAACCACTGGCAAAATTAACAAAAGAAAAGAGGGAGAAGACACAAATAACATGCATACACTCACCTGGTCTTTAATTCCATTTGACAGAAAGTGTGACAGATAGATTCCTAAGGCTTTATGGGGATGAAATGCCAAACCTAAATCAATTTGAAGTAACTCTACATACTCTCGCTTTTGCATGGGTCAGACCACATTTAGAGTTTTTATTTTGTTTTAGTTTTTTTCTTTCTTTTTCTTTAATTCTCTATGTGCATGTGTTGACAAGCTATAATGACTTCAGAAAAGGATCAGAAAGGTAACAAGACAACTAAAAGAATAAATATCTTCAAATATTTAAAAACTGTCATATACAAAGGAGATGAAATTATTAAACATTTTCTCGAGTGGTACAATTTGGCTTAAGTGGTGGAAGTTACTTGGAGGCAGACATTGGCTCAAAGTTGAATTTATAGCAAGAATTTTTTAATGCTGAATTAAGCTGCCAACCAAGGTATTAAATTTTCCCTGGAGGTATTCAAGTCGAGACTGAATAACCATTTTAAAAAGGAAATCACAGAACCTTCTTACATTTACAGGAGGCTGAACTAGCTATTCCTTCCAACTATAATTTCTCTTACTATTCTGTTCTTTCTTCATCGCTGGCATACAAGGAGATCTTCAGACAAGACCTCTCTATTGCAAATTTCTTGCTCAGACCAAGGAATAAAAGACACTTTCTAAGAAATTTGTGCAGATTTTATAGAAAGAATATCAAGTTTTAATAAATATTATTATGAGAAATAGAATAAACCATAGGGTTTGCAGTTCAAATACACCAGTGGCTCCACAGGACAAAAATGAGGTTTTTCTGCTCCCCTAAAGATTTACAGTCTCAGACACTCGATAGACGGTGACCCTGAGTTGGGATAGATTGATGTCAGTGGGTATGTTTCTTGTTTTTTATTGTGAGAAATGGTGACTTTGAATTTTGGAACCTGCAAAACCTCTTTGTGTTTAATATGAGAGTGTGAATTATAGGGGGAAACTGAGAATGTATTTTAAATATCCCCTTCCTGGGGCATGCATTCTACCCTAAGTAGTCCACTTTTTAAATTATTATTATTATTCCAATTTACATATCCATTTCAGTGACTAACATATGGTTTGACTTACTTAACAAATAATGCATCCACTCGTAAGGAATAGAAGATTATGAAAATGGTTCCAAGATTGAATGAATAGGTGTCAACTCTTCTCTTTGAAAGAGTGAAGAAAAATGGGGACATTTCTTAGGTATTATCTGCATTATCTTTTTTTTTTATGTTTCTGCTCTGTTTCCTCAAAGCTCACAGTCCTAATATGCTTATTTTTTAAAACAATTGTTTGCAATTCATTTTTTAAATAAGCGGATTTGAATCTTTTAGATTATGAGATTTTGCAAGTAAATTAGATGAATCATAATGAATTAACCCCTGTCCTTTTTAGCTGTCAACCCACAAAATAGTTTTTAATTTTCAAAGTAAGGATATTACTTTCTTTGCTAAATAGATGTAAACATTATCATCAATACAGCCATAATCTGATCTGACTGTAGTGAGAACACTTATCAGGTAGAGAAAACTATAGAATGTATTTGACTATGGTTATGATAAGTCAGGTATGACAATATTTCTGGTGTATTCTTTATTTTGACATTTTCCTCTGCCCCTCTCAATTTTAGGCATTTCATATCCTTAGATTGAACACATCATATAAACAATAAATTTGTTGTTGTTGTTACGTGCTGTTGAATTGCTTCTGACCCATAGCGACCCTGTATAGAGTTTCCAAGGAGCAGCTGGTGAGCTTGAACCACCGACCTGACAGTGAAAAGTCAATACTTTGTATTTTAGAGGGTGAAGTGTTGACATTTCTGGACCTAATCTAAGGTATTAAAAATTTTTTAAATGGAATATGTAACTTGTCATAAAGGTCCATTCAGAAATGTGAAACAGCTACAGGTTACTAATTGAGCATCTACTATTTTAGTTATTAAATCTTCCAATAAGTCTCTTAAGTATATTTTATGTTGTCTGTTCATTCAGTGAAAGAAAACAAAACCTTGAGAAGTAAATAATTTGTCTGAGTTCACACATCTAGTAAGTAAATTTGACTTGGACATTCTTACCAATAGCTACCGATTTCCATCACTTGGGCATCTTTTGTAGACAAACCACAGCCATTGTAAGGTAGACAACAAGGGGTTATACCTAGACCCTTGTATGGACTGCATACTTTTACACATAACACACACTGGGTTATTATGAGATAAAGGTGAGAATATGAACTGAAGGTAAGAATATAAAATTTGATGAGAGTGCAATTGCGTTCTGGTGTTCATTCTGAGGATTTCAATAGGAGTAGGCTGGTGGCATGAGCAGTTCTGGTTACAAGTCACGTTGCTAACCTAAAGGTCAGCAGTTCGAAACTACCAGCCATTCCAAGAGAGAAAGATGAGGCTTTCTGCTCCTATAAATATTTACAGCCTTGGAAACCCTATACAAGGTCACTATGAGTCGGAACTGACTCTGTGGCACACCACTACCAAAAGCAACCTGGTGGCACAGTGGCTAAAATGTTTGGCTACTACAGGAGAGGTTGCGGGTACAAATCCACCTGCCACTCCATGGGAAACAGAAGTGACAATCTGCTTCCATAAAGATTGTTGTTGGTGGTGTTAAGTATCGCGGGGTCAGTTCCGACTCATAGTGACCCTGCACAGGGTTTCCAAGGCTGTAAATCTTTATGGGAGCAGAATGCCTCATCTTTCTCCCATGGAAATGCTGGTAGTTTAGAACTGCTAACCTTGAGGTTAGCAGCCCAATTCGTAACCACTAAGCTACTAGAGTTGGAAACCCAATGGAGCAGTATTACTCCATCCTATAAGTTTCTATGAGGTACTTATAATCAACTCTATGGAGTCCTGGTGTGGCGCTGTGGGTTAATGCGCCAGACTGCAAAATCTTTTGAACTGCAAGGTCAGTAGTTCAAGCTCACCAGCGGCTCCTCGGAAACCCTATACAGGGTCCATATGGGTTGGAACTGACTTGACGGCACTTCACAACAACAACAATATGGCTGTATGATGGCTGTCTGTGTTTCTTTGTGTATGTGGTAAGTGACTGGTAGGATTTGTGGAAAACCAGCAAAAGCTAAAGCATTTAACCCCAAAATAGTTGGAATAAAGGAAGCAATGCACAGCCAATTCTTCAGCCTGGACAAGTACTCACTCTGCAAACAGTCAGCATTGAGGAGGTCCTGACACTTCTCATGACACTTGACTCCACATTCCAAGCACTTCATGCCTTGCCGGGCAATTCCCCACAGCAGCCCTTCACACTCGTAACAGTAGGTGGGTGCAGTAGCCGTCCAGACCTCAAAATTGTGTGGGGTGGTAGAGGACATGGGGTAGATCAACGCTTGCAAGGTCTTCTTGAAAACATGCATTTTCTGTGAAGATGAGAGAAAATACCAATGCAAGCCAAGTCAGTGAATTTGGAGAATTTCAACAGCTACAAACAATTTTATCCTGTGGCCTTAAACATGCCGATGAAACAGAACCCCTTGCTTTTCTATTTAAGTGATGACAGCAAGAACTATAATTCTGCTGACTGTTAACTACAAGGTTGGTGTTTCGAACCACCAGCTGCTCCTCAGAAACTCTATACAGTGTTGCTATGAACCAACTCAATGGCACTTAACACAACAATGGTTGTGGTGATGTGCCATGATCCACTCGGTTCTGACTCATAGCGACCCTGTACAGGGTTTCCGAGGCTGTCAATCTTTACGGGAGCAGAGAGCCTCATCTTTCTCCCACGGAGCAGCTGGTAGTTTCGAACTGCTCACCTTGCGGTTTGCAGCCTAATTCATAACCACTATGCTACCAGAGCTCCTATAATACAACAATAACAGGACCCAATTCAGTCATTGGAAAACCAAGAATTCTCGACTCTTCTAGACTGGACTAGTTCCTACTGTTGCGCATGCTTCTTTCTCACTCATTCATTATGACCTGATCATGGGTGGTTTCCCCTGTTCTACTCTAAGTTATCATGGGGCTGTTTTGAAAATCAAATTATATGATGATAATGGTAGTATCCTATGAGCTGCAAAATAGTGAATGAATACATCATATCAATATTGATGGGGAATTTTTGAAAGTCAGCCATAAGGTGATAGAAATAGAACTGATATTGCGTGAGTCCTTTCTATGCTTCTCCTAGCCAGCTATGTGGGTGGCTTCCTGAGAGAAAGCCCAGCATTTTCCGTGGTTGTATTACAGATAATTCCACACAGCTGCCTAATGCATAATAAATGGATATTTATATAAATCTTGCAGGAATGTAGCTGATAAATAATGTTAGAAAGAAAGCATTTATATTTTATATTCATTGTATATAAATCACATTTTGTGATTTATTTCTTCCCACAGTGGTGAACTAATGAATCTTTAATTATTTTTTTCAGTTCCACAGTATGGAAACAGCATTCTTTTTACTGGTACATTCTCTTCATTATGTTCTTTCCCATAATGTTCTTGGTATAAGAGTACTGGTGGGTAACCATGCCAGGAGAATAAGCTTCAACAATTTTTTTTCTAACTCTGATCAGTCAGTCCCATATGATGTGAGGGTCTGGTGAGTCCAAAGCTCCTTCTACTTCTCATGAACTTATAGAGCAGTATCCTGGTCAAATGTGAGAACTATTCAAGTGGGGGTTATATAGCAGGAACAACTGGGTTCGTCACTTTTCCTATAAAGATCGACTCAACCAAGGCTATATATCTTGACTTCAATTCATAATAAAGAGGTCCTGTCTTTCAAAGACATGTTGAAAGTTCTTTGAGAGGTAGGAGCATGTATTATTCATCTGCTGCTGCCTCTGTTTTATTGCCTAGCAGAGAAAGTATCTTTAATATCATTAAAATGAATTGAATGACCCTTGGTATAACAGATTCCCATCAGCCCTCCACACTCAGAGTCTCATATTCTACCTGGGTTTTAAGGCACTATATGTGGAAGCATGTATTTACACGTGTGTGTTTAATATGGCATTTACCAGTTAGCTATAACAATAAGGAGGGAATTATGGTATTCTATAGTTGCATGCTGTGCATAAGGTCACTATGAGTGGGTACCAACTCCATGGCACCTAACAAAGACAACAACAACAGTTGCATGGGAAATTCAATTCTCTGAATTCAATAGAATATTCTCTGAACTCAATAGAGTAGGTGGGAAAAGAACAAAGTTTGTTACTGAACATAAAATAAGAAATTCATATGAATAGAGAAAGCAGAGCTAAGCAAGGGGTTGTTTTTAAACAACATCTTTTAAGATAAAGTAAATTTTCATAACATTTTATCTTATCCTCTGTGTCCATTTTCTTTGTTGAATTCAAGTCATATAAATCCTGGTGTGGCGCAATAGGATAAACACTAGACTGCTAGCGATAAGGTTGGCTGTTTAAACCTACCAGCCATTCCTCGAAAACGCTATACAGGGTAGCTATGAGTCGGAACCAACTCAATGACACTTAACAGCAACAATTAAGTCCTTCGGCTATAGCAAAAGTGATATATATAAGTGGTGCAGGTGGTGGAGTCAGTTCCGACTCATAGTGACCCTGTGTAGGGATTCCAAGGCTGTAAATCTTTATGGGAACAGAAAGCCTCATCTTTCTCCCATGGAAAAGCTGGTAGTTTCGAACAGCTGACCTTGAGGTTAGCAGCCCATCTTGCAACCACTATGCTACCAGAGCTCCTTAATACATATAAATAACACTTGCTAAAAATTAAACATGCCAGCAGAAAACAAATATAAGAGCTCTAAATAGACAGCTGAGAAGATTTCATTAAAATGTTTTGCTTGATTTTGCTTTGTTAAATCACCATGATCCATTCTATGCAAACAGAGAATGAAGCTCATTTGAAAAAATAAGAAACATGGAAAATTCACTAGACAGCACATAGAAAATCAATTGAATGGGGCATTAAAGAAAATCCCAACATTCAAAAGCTACTGATGATGGAGAAAACCATTGGTTAAATTTCTAGAGGGTATATACTCACAAGCTCAGGGAAATGATAACATAATGAGTCTGTTTCATTCCTAATTTGGGGGACATGGGCTTGTGGTTAACAACGCTGAAAACAACTAAAATAAATGGCATATGAAAGCATTCATTACTGCAACAAAGTGTAAGATGGAGTGATGGTCACTTTAGAAACTCAGAAAATGAAGAGTTGTAAAAATGTACTGCATAGGAAGGAATTCCTGATCTCAGAGGTACTGCATCTTAGAAGAAAGAGGTGCTGTCTCAGAAACATAACAAGACCTGATCAAAGAAGATAATATAGAAGGACAGAGTGTGAGATTTTTGTGGATTAAGGCAAAATGAACTTGTTAATAAAAGCTGGGTAGAAGAAAGCAGGCAATCCTAAAATTTGTCATGGACAATGGCAGATGAAAGTCTGTAGCTCCACCACTAGGAGAGGATTAAATGGAAGAGAGAGAAACAAAAGGTAGTACTCAAGAGCAGCAATTAGCTGTAGATATAGGGAGTCCTGGTGTGGCGCTGGTCCTTAATGCGCCAGACTGCAAAGCTGTTTGAATTGCAAGGTTGGCGGTTCAAGCTCACCGGCCACTCCTTGGAAACCCTATACAGGGTCCCTATGGGTTGGAACTGACTCGATGATATATAACAACAACAACTTAGGGCCCAAACTGAAAGGAAAGGACAAGAATGGACATACTATCCAGAGAAGGTCTTTGGCCTAGGTAAAGTAGTCAAAATAGAATATGTGGAGGGGGAGGTCCTAGGAAAAGGCAGAACCCTTTAGTGTTCTGAGATTGGGACCTAAGGACAGAGTAAATTTGGCACTATGCGTGACTTGCTGCTATCCTATTTCAAATGTTTCTAAACATTTCATATCTTTTATAATAAGCATGTAATCAAAAAATAAATCCACTGCTGTCAAGTCATGTCTGACTCATAGTGACTCTCTAAGACATAGTTGAACGGCTCCGTAGGATTTCTAAAGCTTTACATCTTTATGGAAGCAGCTTGCTTCATCTTTCTTCAACAAAGCCCTAACCGTTAGGTTAGCAGCCCAACATTTACCCACCTTGACACCAATTTCCTTAGTTTCTAAAATTGATGTATTATTTGAATATA
>NW_006408522.1:18310534-18325674 GCF_000296735.1 Chrysochloris asiatica
TAAAATTATATATATAATCTAAGACATCTGCAGTTAGAAAACACACACCTATCATTTTCATATTGCTTATATGATTTCAACAAAGGCAGTTTTCTAATGTGGAATGCCTTCTCGCTGATACAGCTTCGTGGCCAAGTACTACCTATAGACTATATATCATGGAAAGATACTCACACCTTGGGCACATATTTTGATGAAAATGATTGCTCCAAGAAGCTGAAATTTACAATGATTTGTACTAATGCATAACTTGTTGAACAATTAGGACATGAAAAGGGAATTAGTTGCCCTTTTTATTCAAAACCATATGAGGAAAATAAATTGTGTCCAAGAAATAAAGTAATCTGACTTCCTGCCAAGAGCAATGACTAGTGATTTTAGACCATCACCATTCTAATCGACTAACTAGTGATTAGATCAAGAACAATGCCTGTGTTCTCCTATTCTTCATACTTCTTTTCCTTTTTGCCTCTAGTATGTTAACCAGCCAGCATGCTCCTTGGAGGCCAAGATGGCCAAATTTTGTCTCTCATACTTCGGACATATTGTCAGGAGGGACCAGTCACTGGAGAAGGATATCATGTTTGGTAAGGTGGAGGGTCAGAGATAAAGAGGAAGACCCCCAACAAGATGGATTGGCCAAGTGGCAGCATCGATGGACTCAAGCGCGGCAACAGTAGTGAGGTTGGCTGAGGATCGGGCAGTGTTTCGTTCTGCTGTGCATAAGGCCACAATGAGTCGGTACTAACTCAATGGCACCTAACAACAACAACATTAACCTGTAACTTAACTAGTGGAGTTCTGTTTCCCTCCTCATCGGGTGGCTTTTTCACATGGAATTATGTGAACAACCCTCTTCCTATACTCCAAAGAAAGCATTTTGGTAATTGTAAAGAATAAATATGCTATATATTTTAGAGCATTTTTCATGTACTTGATATATGTTATTTTGGGTGAAAAAATACTAGTAATTTCTGTCTCATAGGTATACATTTTACTGTTTCTGGACAAAAGAATTAGAAAGATTTATAGAGAAAAGAGATAGTTTCAGCGTGACCTTTGGAATTTGTTGTAAATATCAAGACAAAACAAAGTGAGAATGGGTTTCTGACTATAAAAACAGTCTTAATTCCAGTGCTGATTTACTGATCAGAGTAGTCTTCATGCAAATGTAACTGTAAAAATGAAAATTACTGGAATCACTATTTTATAGCACAAAGTGCAAAGACTAAAAGTTACACCCTTGTTCAGGTAAGATTATAAGTAACTTTGTTTTACTTGCACTGTTTTATAACAGATGCCCTCCATTGGAAGTAGAAAAAAACCTGACAATCTGCTAAAGATTACAGTTTAGGAAACCCTTAAAGTTCTACAGTGTCATACTTGCAGGGTCACTATGAATCAGATGTATCCACAGAACACAACACAATGCAAAAATAATCTTCACTGTAATTTGTGAGTAATCTACGGAGTCAATTCAAATTAAGTAGAAAATTGATTAATTCAGAGTACTATATAGGCAATCCCTTTATTTGTTGTTGTTGTTAGGTGCCATAGAGTCAGTGTCAACTCATAGTGACCTTATGCACAGCAGAACAAAAACTGCTGCCACTGTGCCAATCCATCTCGTTGGGGGCCTCCCTCTTTTTCATTGACCCTCCACTTTAAAAAGCATGATATCCTTCTTTGTGGACTGGCCCCTCCTGGTAATATGTTCAAAGTTTGAAAGATGAAGTCTGGCCATATTGGCTTCTAAGTAGCATTCTAGTTGTACTTCTTCCAACACAGATTTGTTTGTTCTTCTGGGAGTCCATGGTACCTTTAATATTCTCTCCAGCACCACAGTACGTTATAACAATAATTCTACAGTTTTCCTTAATCATAGCCCAACTTTCACAAGAATAGTCTCTCTTACTTTGAAGCTCAGCTGGAATCTGTCTACCATGGGTGACTCTGCCAACCTTCAAATTACAAGTGGCATAGCTTTCAGCATCACAGCAACAGGCAAGCCACCACAGTATGACAAACGGACAGACAAGTGGCGGATCCTTTCATTATTACATGGAATGTAATCTGAAAACAGATTGCAGTAAATTTATCACAGCGTAGTAGGTTACGCGTTGGGCTGCTAACTGTAAGGTTAGCAGATCAAACCCAACAGCTGCTCAGTGGAAGAAAGATGAGGCTTTCTGACCCCTAAACATTTACAGCCTTGGAATCCCTATACTGGGCAGCAATGAGTTGAAATTCACTCAACTGCATAAAGTAGTAGCAGCAGCAGCAGACACATTACAAGGCTCTGGGGTGGTGCCGTGGTTAAGCACTCATCTGCCAACTGAAAGGTCTGTGGTTTGAACCCAGCAGCCACTGTATAGGAGAATGATGTGGTAACCTGCTTCCTTAAAGATCACATACTTAGAAATCCTGTTCGTTGTTGTGGTTGAGTGCTGTTGAGTCAGTTCCAACTCATAACGAACTTGTACAGGGTTTCTAAGGAGTGGCTGGTGAGTTTGAACTGCAGATCTTGTGGTTCAAACCAACCTTGTGGTCTATCAAGTGCTTTATCCTACAGGCCCACACCAGGACTCCTAGGAACCCTAGGGGGCAGTTCAATTCTGTGCTGTCAAGTTGCTTTGAGTCGAAAGCAACTCAAAAGCAATATTTTTGCTTTCTTGGTTTCTATGTATAACTATTTCTCCAACTCAAATTCTCAGGAATAATAAATATATAAGCAACAGAGATGGTATAAAGTGATTGATTTATTAAATATGAGGTTTAGAATTACATGAATTTCTCCACTGGGGAAAATTATAGTCTTTTTAATGTGGTAAGTCTAATTTTTACTACTTGGGATGGAGTCGGATTGCTTATAAAATTTCTGGCAGAAGTCTTGAAAAAGAGTGAGGAAAATTGAGTGACTGTAAAAGGAAATAAAGCAAGAGGGTAACAATATCCCTGAAAGGGAACTGACTCATTCTACTGTCCTCTCACGTACCCATGAATCAAAAATGGGTTGTTGTTGTTGTTAAGTACCGTGGAGTCGGTTCCGACTCATAGTGACCCTGCACAGGGTTTCCAAGGTTGTGACTCTTTATGGGAGCAGAACGCCTCATCTGTCTCCACGTAACCGCTGGTAGTTTCGAACTGCCGACTTGGAGGTTAGCAGCCCAATTCGTAACCACTACGCTACCAGAGTTCCTTAAAACTGGTTTCGATTCCCCCAACAACACTGCGGAAATATTATCACATTTAGTTTGCATATTAGAAACTAATCTAGAACGTGTTAGACCAGCTTGATCGAGCCTCCCTTCCTACTACAGAAATGTTGTATCATTTCTAACTTAAAGCTCACTTCTTTATTTCTAGAGTCTTAAAGGATCTCTGACACATAAGTAAATATCAGTAAATCTATGCTGAATTATTGAATGAATACACTTTGAGTCTACCACGAAGAAGCTATTCCTCTATGAAAGCCAAGCACAAATGTCAGGCAGATATTTGTTATTATTTTTGTATATTAGATTGGTTATCCCTTCTTGTCTTAATATGTCTCGTGGACATTTTCAGACTTACTAGACTGAGGTTCCCAGTCAATCTAATAACAGTCATTGGTGGGGTTGCATTGGTGGCGTATGCAGGCACTTGGCAATGCTTCACCCATTGCCAGGACAATGCTAATGAAGCATGTGCTAACTGGTCCACTGTCACGTTACATGAGACATTGACGTCCTCTCCTTCATTGGATGAGAAGACTGAGCTTTTTAACTATATATCTTTAAATAAAATTAAAGCGTTACCTTTGGGTATTTTTCACATGACCAAGCCATTTTCCTTCATGTAAAAGCAAACGCTTCATGCTTTCACATCGAGGGTGTCTAGGAAGATGTCCATCACCAAGGAGTGGAATTATTTGCTTTGGCATTTATAATGTCCATATAGTAATGGAATGTAGTACCTTGCCAAGGTTGGCATTTATTATAACTGTTTAAGTCATATTTCATTCACTGTTTGAGACGTGGGTCCTGGAGAAATGAACTTTATGAACTTTACTTATTTATCAACATCCGTAAAGTCAATACTTTACTCAGGTTTTCGGAAACTAAGGAAACAATACTTTTAAGTTCCTGAAAAGTAGATCTATTCGGGAACCTCAGAAAATGTAGTAACACTGCACAAATTTCTATGGCTTTCATGTTAACTTTTCATAAGATAGAGTATCTGTGGTTCAACCCAAATACCCTATTTTAAAAGACAAAAAAGTGACAGTGTAGGTGTAGGAGTTTATCAGTAAAAAGTCTTAATCCTAGGTAAATTAGTTTCTCAAACAAGGACAGATCACCCTATAACCAAGGTTGTTGTTGTTGTTGTTATTGTTATTGTTATTAAATGCCATCGAGTCCAGCTCATAGCAACCCTGCATAGGGTTTATGAAGAGTAACTGGGGGGTTTGAAGTAGTCACTTTGTGCTTTACAGTCCAGTGCTTAGCCTATAGTGCCACACCAGGAGTCCATAATCGAGGTAAACACAGGCATGCTTATATTTACTTACTAATCTATAGTGCTTACTCATCCGTAGTGAACAGTTTCACATGTCAAACTGCATGTGTAGTTTACACTATAATATTAGTAAATATAGCTATAGATCAGTAAATATATCTATAGGTTAATTAGCAAGTACAAGTGACATATGAAAGTGTTCACTACAGATGAGTATGTATGTACAAGAACGCCATGCTTGCTTTGCTTACTATGTACTCTGTTGATTCTATAGGAAGGTGCTGTGGGATTGATAGGAAGGCAGAAGCCAGGCATATCTTGACGCAGACTCTGATGTGGTGGAAAATGTGAAATTATTTCCTACTTACTAATAAGTAAACACAAGTTAGTTTGTGCTTACCTGCTTAGAGGGTAATCTAAGAACTGTCCTCTAAAGCAAAAGACTAGATAGTTTCATATTTAGCAAGCAATGTGGGGTTTTCTCATGCAACAGAAGATGTCTACTGTCTCTTATATCCAAACTATCCTCAAAATTTTGTGTGGCACCATAACACTAATACCAGGTAGTCCTGGACTAGTGGGCACATTTTTTTATCCTGTGGCACACTGAAAATGCTTCAACTTGCTGTTATTAGTGTGGTTAGGTACTGTTACATTGGCTCTGAATCATAGTGGCCCTATGTACAACCCTATATAAAATGCCGCCTGCCCAGTTCTGGGTCATCCTCACAACTGCCATTACATTTGAACCATTACTATTGCCACCGGATCAATCCATGCCATGGCTGGGCTTCTCCTTTATGAATAGGCATGCATTGTTTCACAGATGTGTTTGGGGTAGGAGCCAGCTTGCTACTAGAGAAGCCTAGGAGAGGTTGACTTTGGGGTGAAAGACGACTGGAAGAAGAAGATAACAAATGTAAATCCCATTGCCCCTGAGTCAATTCCAACTCATTGATCCTGTAAGACAGGGTGGAACTCTCCCATTGGCTTTTGAAGACAGAAGCAGACTGCACATTTTTCTCCCTTAGAGTGACTGGTGGTGGGTTTGAACCCCACTGACCTTTTGATTATTTGCCAAGTGCTTAACTGCTCTGTCACCAGGGAACTTTCAGAACTGAAAGTAATGGCTTCAAATGCCAAATGTTTAGGAAGTTAAAACAAGTGATGTATTATTGCTGGCAAATTGTCAGAAACACTATATAGGGTGACTATGACTCAATACCAACTTAAAAGCACTTAATAACAAAAGCAACATAAGAATAGCAAAAAAGTAGCCAAAATTGGGAAGGTAGAGTATATTCATTTCCATGGTGGAAGACATGATAAATTATTTACAGCAACAGCCTTGGAAGACGGGCTGTGCAAGACAGAGTTACTAATACACAGAATCTACTTTACATTTAGAACAAATACTATTGATGACACTCATCCCAGGATGCCATATGCTTTAAAGCTCCCCAGGTGATTTTAGTGAGCCCAGTTTCAAAGCTCCCTGACATATATATTTACAGCTACTTGTATTCTAAAGAGGAGTCCTAGTGTTGCAGTAGGATTAGCACTGGACTGTTAACCACAAGGTCAGCAGTTCAAACCTACTAGGCGCTCTCAGGGAGAATGATGATGCTTTCAGTTCCCATAAAGATGTTCAGTCTCGAAACCCTATGAATCAGAATCACCTCGATGGCAGTGTGTTTGGGTTATATTTTTAAAAGGAGCCCTGGTGGTGTTGTGGGAAAAATTAACCTACAAGTGGGCATTTCTAATCTACTAGTTACTCCAAATGGAATCCTGGTGTGAGAATGTACTGGACAGCAAAGTTGCTTTGAACTTCAAGGTTGCTGGTTCAAGCTCATCAGATGCTCCTTGGAAACCCTAGGTTTTGTTGATTCTTTAGGAAGGTGTTGTGGGGTTGGTAGGAAGAATCGACTACAAGGTTGCTATGGGTCAGAACCAACTCGACAGCACTTAACAACAAGAAAGTTACTCTAAGGTGAAAAGATGAATTTTTCTGCTTCCGTAAGACAGTCAGTCTTGGAAACATGATATAGGGTCACTACTTTGCAGAATTCACTCCACAGCAGTGGGTTTGGGATGCTTGTATTCTGAAAGGATCTTTGGTGGTGCCAAGGTTGAAGCATTTGGCTATTAATCAAAAGGTTGGTAGTTTCAACCCACCACTGGCTGGCTCCTCGATAAAATGATGCGGCACTCTGCTTCTGTAAAGGTCTTGCTGTTGGTGGTGTTGCTACATTCCTCTGAGTTGGTACCAACTCAGCAATCTTATGCACAACAGAGTGAAACATTGCCAGGTCCTGTGCTAACCTCACAATCATTCTTACATTTGATCCCATTGCTAATGTCACTGTGTCAATCTATCCTGTTGGGAGGGTCTTCTTTTTCATTGACTTTCCCTTCACCAAGCACGATGTCCTTCGCTAGGGACTGGTCCATCCTGACACTATGTCTGAAGTATGAGAAATGAGGTCTCACCATCCTGTTTATAAGGAGCACTCTAGCTGTACTTCTTCCAACACAGATTTGTTTGTCCTTCTTGCAGTCTATGGTACTTTCAATATTCTTCTCCAACACCACAACTTAAATGCAACAATTTTTCTATGGTCTTCCTTATTCACTGTCCAGTTTTCACATGTATATGAGGCTATTGAAAATACCATGGCTTGGATCAGGCGCATCTTATTCCTCAAACCGACATCTTTGCTCTTCAACACTTTAAAGTGTTTGATTTGAGCAGATTTGCTTAATGCAATATGTCATTTCATATCTTGATTGCTGCTTCTATGAGTGTTAATCGTGGATCTAAGCAAAATGAAGTCTTTGACAAGAGCATTTTTCCCCCATTTATCATAATGCTATTTATTGGTCCAGTGGTGAGGATTTTTGTTTTCTTTACATTGAGGTGTAACCCATACCAAAGGCTGTGGTCTTTGATTTTCATCAGTAAGTATTTTAAGTCTCTTCACATTCAGCAAGCAAGGTTGTATTATCTGCATATTCAATCCTAAAGCCATGCTCTTCTTCATATAATCCAGTTTCTCAGATTATTTGCTCAGCATACAGACTGAATAAGCCACACCTCTCATGATTTTAAATCACTCAGTGTCCTCTTGTTGTGTTCCAATGACTGCCACTTGGTCTATGTACAGGTTACTCAGGAGTACACTTCTTTGCAATGTCATCCATTCTTTGCAATGTTGCCCACAGCTTATCTTGATGCACACATTGAAAGGTTTTGTACAGTTAATAAAGCACAGGAAACATCTTTGTAGCATTCTCTGCTTTCAGCCAAGATCCACTTGACATCAACAATGACATCCCTCAGTCGACGTCCTCATCTGAATCTGGCTTGAACCTCTGGTAATTCCTTGTCTGTGCTGTTGCAGACATTTTAAAATTATCTTTAACAAAATTTTACTTGCAGGTATGTGATATTAATGATATTATCTGATGATTTCTACATCCCATTGAGTTACCTCCTTTTGGAATGTGTACAAATATGGATCTTTTCCAATCAGTTGGCCAGGTAGCTGTCTTCCAAGTTTCTTAAAAGATTTTGTTGAAAGATTTCAATTTGTATTCCATCAATTCCTGGGGGCTTCAGTGCACCTTGGACTTCTTCCTTCAGTACCATTGGCTCTTGATCATATGGTACCTCTTGAAATGGTTGAATATTGACCATTTCTTTTTGGTACAGTCTTATTATTCCACTTGCAGATAATGAAATGGAGCAAGTTACCTGATGTTGTAAAACTAATGAGGCAGTATAAATGAGACTTGCACCAAGCAATATTCATTCTTAACCACACTATACTATGAAGTTCATGATGAAATTTTATTAAGTTCTAAAAGGAGGAGACACAACCAGAAATAGAGGAAGGAGTATAGGGAAAGTTTCATAAAGGTGAACCTTGAACTAGGTCATAGAATTTTTATCTTTTTTTTTTTTTTTTTTTCAGAGACAGAATAACAGGTAAGCTGTTCCATCCTGGAACAGTATTCCCAGTTGGGAAGGCGAAAGCAAATTTGAGGAGTAGAAAATTACTTGATAGACAGGGAAGCTGAAGTGAAAGGAACTATTTATGGGTCTTTGACTTTGCACCAATTATTCCTGGATCATTGGGATGGATGTAACAAGTAGCTGAACACAGTGTGATTTTATTCTGTGATTATGACCACTAGTTAGAAAATACTTACTAACAATAATTGTCGTTATTGCTAAGTGTTATGGAATCACTTGCAATTCATAGCAACCCTGTATAGAGTTTCTGAAGCTGTAAATCTTTGTGGAAGCAGAAGCCTTATCTCTTCCTCAAGGAGCAGCTAGTGGGCTCACACTGGAGAATTCACAGTTAGCAGTCCAGTGCTTATCCTACAGAGTAACAACATTATTAATTATTGGTAGAGGACAAGTACTAATTATTGTTAGTGGAGATTGTTATCCACTAAAGGCCTGGTTTGGTGCTGTGGGATTATGCACTGGCCCACAAGGTTGGCATGAACCACATGGGCAGTGGTTCAAATCCAACAGCCGTGTCTTAGAAACCCTACGCAGGGTTGCAAGTTGGAACCAAGTCAGTGGCACTTACCACCACCAATAGCAATCTGTAAATAACATCACATCATTAGCACTGCACCTACCAGTTCTTCGTTGTTTAGTGACGTCCTAATCACCAGAGCCAGCGAGAGTCCGGATTTCCGTGCAGCCAGGGTCTAAAACAGACAGAATGATGCCTTACTGATATGTGGGAGGCTGCCATGTGCATATGACTCAGAATAATGTGAATGTGTTATTGCTCATATTTTAGTCAATAGGAATCTACTCACCTGCCATTTCCAATAGCAGCTCTAAAGCCTCTCTTAGATCATCAAACCCAACCCTTACATTTGACAGATGAGAAAACTAAGCTCCAGCAAAGGAGATTGATCAATACCAAAACTAGCAAAAGACTTTTGGAATGTTCTTTCCGAGGTGGTTTTGATTATTATTACTATTTCTTTATAACCCAGAATCATCGCTACAGTGTCAGTATGACCTATGTGAGGGTCTGAATCACAAATGGTAGTACACGCTTCATGGATTGTCACCCCTCCTTAGAATATGCTTCCATATTCAGCAAGAAGATTTTCTTCTACACAGATACTTTGTGTACAAAATGTGTAAAATCATTTTACTTTGATTTGTTTTCTTTATTCATGTTAGTAATTAGGTGATTGTGATAGTTAAGGTTTTGGGTCCACTTGACTAGGCTAGGATTTTCAGTGGTTTGACAGTTGAGATATAATTATTCCCACAATAAGATCTAATTTACAGTTAACTCTATGATGAGTTCAGTTATGATCAGTCAATTCATTGAAAGGATTCTTCCTCAGTAGTGTGGCCTGCTTCCAATATATTAGACGCTCAGGCAAAGTGTGCTCGCTCCCTGCTACATCTCGATCTTGAATTTGGCTCATCCTCTGACCTCCAATTCTTTAGACTTGAGCCAGTGACCTGCTCTATGACCTGCCTGCCTGCCTGCCAGACTGCCTGACTGGCTGCCATCTGACTTACTGATCTTGGTTCATCTGACCCAGACTTGGGACACTCCCACCTCTACAACCGTGTGAGCCATTTTCTTGATATAAACTCTCTGTAAATCTACATATATATGTTTCACTGGTCTTGTTTCTTTAGAGAACCCAGCCTAAGGCAGTGATCGTAACCCAAGAAACTTTAGTTTTCAATTTATACAATAGAATCATTATCACCTGTTCCTGCCTGAAATACATAAAATATAATAAAGCTGGCAATGCTATAGAGAACTTTGGAAATAAAAAGATTAATATGGGAAATTAAGTCTGTATCCTATTAGGAGCAAACGGAGGTGAAAGTGGAAATGTAATCCTGATCACCTCTACTCCCATCTACTCATCAGTAAATCTCCTAGGGGGCTACAAAGCCAGGTGCTCATATAAAACTGAGCATCCATCTAAGTAAGGGACTCACTCTTCACTTGTTTTTACCTCATCCATGTAAACCTATAGAGAACTTACTTTGTCGAGTTTCTTCAAGGTGATCTTCCAACTCTGACTTATACTGCCCCTAACATAATGTATAAGGAGCTCTGGTAGTGTAGTGGTTATGAATCAGGCTGCTAAACTCAAGGTCAGCAGTTTGAAACTACCAGTTGTTTGGAAGGAGAAAGATGAGGCTTTCTGCTCCTGTAAAAATTTACGGCCTCGGAAGCCCTGTAAAGGGGTCACTGTCAGTTGGAACAGACTCCACAGCACACTACCACTAACAACAGCATAATGTATGCATCTTATTTTAGTCTGTAATTTGCACCTATTGTATATATAATTTCTTTCAGAATTGATTCCTATGCTAGATTCTTGAAGAACTACACTTCTTATTGAAGAATCTCTATTTGAATTTCTCTATCTTTCCGTTTTTAATTCAATGAATTCAGTGTAATGTGCATTTGAGAGACTGGCAAATATTAATTGAACAAATTAAAAACCACTTACCATGGCCTGAAGATTCCAAGAGTGAGAGGGAGCAGAGTGTAAATAATTAGATATATCAAAAGTGGGAAAAGAGCATAATTATGTTAAATAAGTATAACACATTAAAATAGCATCCATATCATAACGTCAAGAATCTGAACTAATTATACAGATGCATCATACTTGTAGTCTCAGCATCAAAATACTGTTATTCTTAATATAAAATCAAAGTGATGGTTTTCAGACGAAGGTTTCCTTAGCAAAATTAACAGCCGTTGCCATCAATAAATTATGCATATTATTGCTAAAAGGGAAAATTCTGTTTTTCTGGGGAAAAGTACATTTTTCATGCTGTAAACTATTAAGAATATGGCTATGTAAAAATGTGAAGAGACTTCGGATGATGGAAAAACAACATTTTTTCCCCATGCTGATGGGTTATTTGTTTTCATGTGTCATTATCAATCCTTTGAATCTCTAGGTGACCCTCAAAGAATTTTACTACAGGGGAGTTTGAATTATTCAGAGTTATGTTATATCCAGAACTAATAACAGCTTTCATGGCTTGAGAAATAGTTTCCTTTAGATAGAATAGCTTATTAATTTAGTTAGACTCAATCTTAATACAACAAGAAGAATTGATTAATGTCTGCTTGCATTATGGAGTAGGAAAGTCTACTGGAGTACGGCAAAGGAAGTTCAAATCAAACCTTAAACTTGGAAATGAAACTACTGTCATTCACAACATTGAATACATCCAAGTCCAGCTGCAGCTGCTTACTGAGCCCGCTGTGTGATTCCTTTTGGCTCAATTATAGAGTCATTTCAACTCAATTTGTAATTTCAACTAATACCAAAAGCTGTCACAAGTTTAGAGTTATTTTCTCCATTTAATAGGTTTTAAGGAGTCCTGATGGGGTGCTGCCTATTAATGTGCTGGACTGCAATGTCAATTTGAACCGCAAAGCCAACACTTCAAGATCACCAGCCGCTCCTCAGAAACCCTATAAAGGGGTGCTATGAGTCAGAACTGACTCAAAGGCAGTTAACAGCACGAATAGGTTTTAAAGACATAATAAATCTAACATGGCAGAATATGTTCTGTTATATATTTTATTCCATGAAATGCATACAGACTGGAGAAAAATACAACACATGCAATCAAAGAGGATTAAGAGGAGAAACTTACCACATCGCGTACAATAGGTAAAGTTTTCTTTCTACGAAGATCTGGCATACTGTCTATACCGTAAAGTCCCCTCCCAGTCCTGAAAGGGGAAGAAGATGAAGGATTTCAATGGGTAAAATGACCTCTTCTAAGAGAAAAACGTACTTTTCATAGTATGTACTCCAAAATAAAACAAAAAAGAAACCAAAGCTGTTTCTGTTAAGTGAATTCGGAATCCTGGTGACCGGACAGCACAGAGTAGAATTGCCCATAGGGTTTCCAAAGTAGAAACTGACCGTCCTGTATTTTTCATGAGGAGCAGACCTTTTGGTTAACAGCTAAGCACTCTAACCATTGTACCACCAGGGCTCCTCTTTCTATCTGTGAAAATGTTTAAATGGGTACCATGGTTTTAAGCTAATTCACAAAGTAGCAAAAATCCAAGACTCTAGGACTTGGTCCAGTGTGGGAGAAGACTGTCTACTACACCTTGTGCTCACTTGCTTTCTTGGATATTTCCAGACACAACCCTTAAAGGACAGATTGCCATCAAGTCGATTCTGACACACAGCCATTCTATATAGGGTTTCCAAGACTATAAATCTGTACGGGAGCAGAAAGTCTCATTTTCCTTATATGGAACCACTGGTGGAATTAAACTGCCACCTTGTGATTAGCAGCCCAGTGTTTATCCTACAACAGCTCCAAGGATCCTAAAAATCATTGTTGTTGTTGTTGTTAAGTGCCGTCGAGTCGATTCCTACCCATAGCAACCCTGTATAGGGTTTCCAAGGAGCAGCTGGTGAGCTTGAACCGCCGACCTCGCAGTTCAAATAGCTTTGCAGTCTGGCGCATTAACCCACAGTGCCACACCAGGACTCCTATATTAAATTATGGGGTCCTGGTGGGGTGCTATTGGATTAGCACTGGATGGCTAACCACGAGGTTGGTGGTTCAAATCCACCAACTCCTCCTCAGAAATGCTATACAGGGTCACTATGGGTCTGAGACAACTCTATAGTACTTAACAACAATAATATATGAAATTATAGATTTCTAGGAAGAAACAGAACCAAGCCATCTTACTGCATGCTTAGTCTGTCTTCATTGGTAATGAAATTTCCTTTAAAATAAAATTTAAATTGTTTTGGTTGCATTCATACAGATTTAATAATGACATCTCAAGGAATCATGGAACAATTTTAGATATCAATGATTAAAGCTAAAGCAGACATTTTAGTTATCCACAGATAAATGCACAGAGTTAACACAATTTATTATACATTGGTGCTCATTGCATCATTTTTGGAAATGGCATCAAAAGTTACGTAGCCTAAATAAGCATGAATATTACATTGTTTAAATGAATATTATAGCATAGCATACAATGGAAAAATACAATTAAAATGAAGGAAATATATATGCATAATTATAAAAATACTCATAATAAGTTAAATGGAAATGGCAAGTTTGTATATTATTAAGTGCATTATGATCCTGTGTGTGTGTGTTTTTATATGAAATAAGCACAGAAAATACCACAAGCCTATTTGTCAAATTCATAACCATTGTTCCTTCTGTGGAATAAAATTGAGTGAAAGAAAAGAGAAGTCTCTCATTATGTTATGAATTTTGTACTGTTCAGTGTTTTTTATAATGTTGTTCTACTGAGACTGATACCATGTGTAATAGAACAATATGTTGTCTAGTCTTGTGCCATCCTCACAATGATAGGCATGTTTGATACTACTGTTGTAGCCAGTGCATCAGTCCATCCTGTTGGGGGTCATTCTTTTTTCTGGTAACCCTCTGCTTTATCTAGCATGCTGTACTTCTGCAGAGATTGGTCCCTCTTTATAACATGCCCACACTATGTGAAATGAAGTCACAGCATCTTTGTTTGTAAAAAGCTTTCTTGCTGTACTTCTTCCAAGACAGAACTGTTCTTTCTTCAACAGTCCATGGTATATTCAATATTCTTTACCAACAACATAATTTAAAGACATTAATTATTTGGTCTTCCTTATTCATTGTCCAGCTTTTATACACATAGAGAGAGAAGTGGTGGTTGGTGGTCATATACCACTGAGTCGTTTCCTACTCATAGTGACCCTGTATAGGGTCCCCAAGGCTGTAAATCTTTATGAGAGCAGAAAGCCTATGCACAGAAGGCAATTGAAAATAACATTGTGAGGGCCAGATGTATTTCAGTCCTCAAATTGACATCTTTGCTTTTAAACACTTTAAAGAGGTCTTTTGCATCGTATTTGACCAGTGAACTATATCATTTGATTTTTGTATTGCTGCTTCCAAGTTGTTGTTAGGTGCTGTCCAATCAGTTTTAACTCATAGTGACCCTGTGAATAACAGAACAAAACTGCATTGCCTGATCCTGTTCCATCCTCACAATTGTTGTGTTTGAACCCATTGTTTCTGACACTGTGTTAATCAATTTCAGTGGGAGTCTTCCTCATGTCCACAGATTCTCAGTTTATTAAGCATAATGTCCTTCAGGGACTGATGTCTCCTGAATATATGTCTAAGCAATGAGTGATGAAGACTCACCATCCTGGCTTCTAAGGAGAATTCTTGCTGTATTTCTTCCAAAATAGATATGTTTGTTCTTCTGACAGTTCATGGTACTTTCAATATTCTTTGTCAACACCATAATTCAAATGCACTGATTCTTTTCTGATCTTCCATATTCATTATTCAACTTTCATATGCACATACGGCCATTGAAAATAGTATGGCTTGGATCAGATACACCTTAGTCTTCACAATTGTGTGTTTGCACTTTAACACTTTTAAAGAGGTCTTTTGCAGAAGATTTGCCTAATGCTATACATTATTTGATTTCTTGACGGCTGCTTCCATCAGCATTGATTGTGAAACCAAGAAATACGAAGTCTTGAATGATATTCACTTGTTTTGGCATGAGATATATAAACTGGCTTGAATTTAGAGA
>NW_006408522.1:18325774-18332072 GCF_000296735.1 Chrysochloris asiatica
CTCAAACCCACCAACTGTTCAGAAATTCTACCAACTTCTTCAATCAGAAATTGATCAAACATGTAATCAAGCTGCATTGATAATTACTGGTGATTGGAATGTGACAGTTGAAAATAAAGAGGAAAGAACAGTAGTTGAAAAATAAGGCAATAGTGATAGAAATGATACTGGAAATTGCATGATAGAATTTTTTAAAAAAGTTTTTACTGTGAATTGAGTGATAATTTACATGGGAGAACATTGGTTTAACACTCATTGCAATGATTACAATCCCCTTTGTGCATCATCATTCAACAATATAAGCTTCTATTCTCTCTGTTTTTTTTGGATATACACAAAAACACTCAGGAATATATATATATATATAATCACTAAAAAATCACTTGGTGATATAATAATGACCATGCCTGAGTGGCACGAGAAAAATAAAACTTAAATGCTGTTGTGTGCTGTTGAGCATAGGGTCACTACGAATCGATACTGACTCGATGACACCCAACAATAACATATATATATATATAATCACTAAAATTTCACTTGGTGATATAATAATGACCATGCCTGAGTGGCACGAGAAAAATAAAACTTAAATGCTGTTGTGTGCTGTTGAGCCAGTTCTGACTCATAGTGACCCTGGATAGGGTTTCCCAGGAGCAGCAGGTGGATTTGAACCACCAATCATTTGGTTAACAGTCCAGTGCTTATTCTAAAGCATCATATGAGGACTCCAAAACCTAAATAGGATACAGCATATAGGCTTGTTGTTTTTGTTGTTAAGTACCATTGAGTCAGTTCTGACTCATGGCGACCCTGTATAGATTCAAAGGAGCAACTGGTGAGTTTGAACTGCCGACCTTGTGGTTCAAACTGACATTGTGGTCCAATGCTTTATCCCACAGCACCACGCCTTGACTCCAGCATATAGGGTACAACATCTTTATAGTCTCTATTCTTGCTCATTCTGGACATGTGTTTCTGGAATAGTAAATTGACATGTTGAATTACCCTTCATTTTTAAAGGGTTTTCTTTCCTTCTCTCTGTCTTGCTTTCCCTGTTTTGCTCTTTGTCTATCATGTAGTAAATTTCTAAATGAGTGATCCCACTGCAGTAAACAAGGATCATGGCTGTTCTGCTGGGGACCTGGAACACAATAGGTATCAGTAAATACTTCTAAAACACCGTCTATTTCCACAAACCCGCCAGCACTTCTAAGCCAATGTGACACTAATTTTAACATAAAATCCAATCTAAAAACCATTTTTAAACTAAGTAGTTTTCTTTACAATTTTTCTCCTTTCAATTTCTTTGTTTCCTATATTATCATCATACAGGTTTAAAATCCTAAATAGCTACTAATCTGAGTTCTATGACTGAGGCAACAACCAAAGAAACAACCTGTTCCAAAATGCTTGTGTTTCAGGGATGTAGAAACTGAGATGCACAGATGCCTAATATACTCAGAGTTTTGGCAGGGAGCTATAATCTATTCAGGGCTACAGACCACCCTGCAGTATTTTCCCGCCCCTCTTCCTCTAATATCTACATGGCTACACATCTTTGTGACTCTTCTTCACAGTCTCTTTCTCTCTCAGTTTATCCCAGACTCAATTCATCTGGAATAAAACTGCTACATTCATTTCCTGTAGTACCTAGCAATGAGAATAACATGCTGAAAGAGATGTGGTAAGAAGACCATTCAGGAAGTGGTGTCCATGATGGAGTGGAGGACAGATAAAGGAGACAGAGAGATGGTCTAAAAGACTTGTTATTTAATCATGGATTCCTTAATCAGTTCTTAAATGAGGGTCTCAACTGAGGTGGTTATACCACCTTCTTTTTCAACCCCTTCATTTCACATTATGAACTCTGATAAATTTTCTAACTCAGACTGCTATAATATTTTAAAGAATAAATGGTCCCATTATCAAGTAAAGATTTTGTATGCTACTAAATGATTTCATCCTTTCCTTGGCGTTTAACCTCTCAAAGCCCCATAATACTCCTTAAGACTTTAAGCAGGCTTTTTCTTTCCTTTCCTTAAGCCTTTGAAACATAGTTTCAGAAATTCTGACTACCTTATTATTCTTCTTTACATTACTGTTTAAAAGCTAATGCCATTTTTAAGTTTTAAAAAAAGATGAAAGAGACATGAATGATTTAGGATACTGATGGGAGAGAGGATTGAAAATTGTATTTCCAGTGATTAAAATTCTTTTTCTTATCAAAACAAACAACCAAATGGTTCTAGGGTTTATTACAATGAGTTGAGAAAGGAAAAAAAATATATGCAGCTTTTAAACAATCCTTTGAAGACTTTCTCAATGTTAGATTTGATGGGACAATGCCATGTGTCAGAATCAACTTCTAACAACTCAATTGCATTATTACTTTCTAGGGCTCATTTGGTGTGGTGGGTTAATGCAATGGACTGCAAAGTCGGTTTGAACCACACGGTCAGTGGTTCAGGCTCATCAACTTCTTCTCAGAAACCCTGTACAGGGTCGCTATGGGTCAGAACCAATTCCATGGCACTTAATGACAACAAGTGTTTCCAGTGCCCTGTAGTAAAAACCTTTCCCGTCCATCCCATAATGCCATTTGCTTATAAATTAACCTCAAAAATTATCACATGCTACAAAACAAAACAAATTAAAAATATAGCCACCAAACTGTCTCATAATTAAGCGCCCATAATAATTTGAGAAGATAATTATCCCTGTAATTAAAATTCACACTTATTGTTGTTATGTGCTGTGGAGTCGGTTCTGGCACATAGCTACCCTGGATAGTGTTTCCGAGGCTGTACAGGGTCAGAAAACCTCATCTTTATTCCACGGAATAGCTGGTAGTTTCAAACTGTTGACCTTGCGCTTCACAGCCTGATTCATAACCGCTACGCTACCAGAGCTCCTTCTCAATTCAGGGGATTTGTTTTTAAATTCCTAAAACATGCTTCTGCGGCTCAAAGCTACAGTAAATATGAAATTGTGTACATTAATGTTCCTTATTTTCCAGTGAATTTTTTCAGTAATCTCTCTCTGAAAATTTCAGCATCCATTTTTGTATATTTTATAAAGTGTAAACATTCATAAGTAAATAAAAGACCAACTTTTTAATATGCTTTGCTTAAATGCCATTTAAAAGAAGCAAATATCCAAAAGCAAAGAACTACATTTCTCAAAGCTGACCCTTGAATTCTTGGTTAATTATATTATTCTTTAGATGTATGCTGCATATTGAATCACCTGAAAATTTTAACAATTCCAATCCTTGCTGTTTCATTGTTGCTCTTTGTGTTGTTAAGTATCATGGAGTGGGTTCCAACTCTACCTTCTATAGAGTTTCCAAGGAAAGACAAGTGGATTTGAACTGCCACCTAGTGGTTCAAACCAATCTGGTGGTCTAGTACTTATCCTATAGTCTGGTACCAGGACTCCGTCCTTATCCTATCACTAATAAAATTAGCATTACTTGACAGCAGCGAAGCTAAAGCTAGTTAGTGGCTGCCAAATTTCCACAGTTCAAGTCTCTCTTAGTTTGGGTAATGCTTCTTGAATTATTTTACTATTTAAAGTTTCTCCATTTCATGGTCACAGAAACATAAAACATGATCCACTAGCTCAGATAAAGGATACAACCTACTCAGTATCTCAGGGTAGAATTATAATATATATATATTTTAAGTAAGTAGATACCAGATACTATCTTAAAGACTTTCCAACTCAACCAGGGATGAGTTTTAGAGGGATTCGAAAGAACAATGAAAAGATAGAATATAATAATAATATGGTATTTATGGCTCTGTAGGAGAAACATGAGTATTCCGGAACACTACATTGTGCCCATAAGGAATCTGTACCTGGACCAAGAAGCAGTTGTTCGAACAGAACATGGGAACAATTAATGGTTTAAAATTAAGAAAGGTGTGCCACAAGGTTGTATTCCTTCACCATACTTATTCAACCTGTATACTGAGCAAATAATCAGAGAAGCTGGGTTCTGTGAAGAAAAACGTGGCAACAGGATTAGAGGAAGACTCATTAACAACCTGCAATAGACAGATGCTACAACTTGCTTGCTGAAAGAGAAGAGGACTTAAAACATTTACTGATGAAGATCAAAGAGCACAGCCTTCAACATGGATTACATCTCAATGTCAAGAAAACAAAAATCCTCACCACTGGACAAATAAACAACATTCTTATCAACGGAGAAAAAATTGAAGTTGTCAAGGATTTCATTCTTCTTAGATCAACTATCAACACTCACAGAAGCAGCAGACAAGAGATCAAACGATGTATTGCATTAGGCAAATCTGCTGCACAAGACCTTTTTAAAGTGTTGAAGAGCAAAGATGTCAGTTTGAGGACTAAGGGGCATGCCTGGCCCAAGCCATGGTATTTTCAATAACCTCATATGCATGTGAAAGCTGAACAGTGGGTAAGGAATACCGTAGAAGAATTCATGGCTTTGAGTTATGGTATTGGAGGAGAACATTGAAGGTGTCATGGGCTATCAAAAGAACCAATAGATCCTTTTTGGAAGAAGTGCAGCCAGAGTGCTCCTTGGAGGTCAGGATGGCCAAACTTTGTCTCTCATACTTCGGATATATTGTCAGAAGGGACCAGTCTCTGGAGAAGGATATCATGTTTGGTAGGGTGGAGGATCAGAGAAAAAGAGGAAGACCCCCAATGAGATGGATTGGCCAAGTGGCAGCATCGATGGACTCAAGAGTGGCAACAATAGTGAGGTTGGCCCAGGATCAGGCAGTGTTACATTCTGCTGCACATAAGGTCGCTATGGGTCAGTACCAACTCAATGGCACCTAACAACAACAACAAGGATAACATTGGACTGTTCACCTCAAAGTTGGCAGTTCGAACCCCCAGGTGCTCCTCTGAAACCCTATACAGGGCCACTATGAGTCAGAATCACCTGATGGCACTTAGCAACTCAATGGCACTTAACAACAGGGTATCAACAATGCTTTTCAAAAAGTCATTGGAGTCTTAGCCAGAGCTATAAGGCAGGATAGTGAAATTAAAGACATCCAAACAGGTAAAGAGGTAGTAAAACTCTGGAGATGATTTGTTCCTATACATAGAAAACCCCAAAGACTCAGCAAAAAAAACCTACCGGACCTCATTTGAAGTTTTAGCAAAGTGACAGGTTACAAGATCAACATATAAAAATCAGTTGGATTCCTCTGTACTACTAATGACAGCCCTGAGAGGAAATTAGGACAGCAAAACCATTAACAATAGCTGCCCAAAGGATGAACTGTTTCAGAATAAATATATCCAGAGGAACAAAGGACTCAGATAAAGAAAACTACAGAACACTACTACAAGAAACCAGAAGAGACCTGCAAAATGGAAGAGTATACCATGCTCCTGGATAGGAAGACTTAACATTGTGAAAATGTCAATACTATCCAAAGCAATCTACATATATGATGCAATCCCAGTGCAGATTGTAATGACATTCTTCAAAGAGATGGAAAAAACAATTACAAACTTTATATGGAAAGGAAAGAGACCTAGGATAAGCAAAGCACTGCTTAAGAAGAAGAACAAAGTTGGAAGCCTCTCACTCCCTGATTTCAAATTTTACTACATGGCTACAGTGGTCAAAACATTGAAAGACACGTAGATCAATGGAACAGAATTGAGAATCCAGAAATTAACGCATCCACATACAGACAATTGATCTTTGACTAACAGCCTAAGTACATTGTATGGGGAGGAGACAGTCTCTTCAACAGATGGTGCAATAGAATGGGAAATCAATATGCATAAGATTGAAACAAGACCTTTACCACATGCCATATACAAAAACCAACTCAGCATGGATTAAAGACCTAATGTAAATCCCAGATATATAAAGATCATCAATGAAAAAATAGGGACAAATTTAAGGACTCTAATACAGGGCACCACCACACATCTGTCAGTTTCTCGTACTGTGGTGGCTTGTGAGTTGCTGTGATTCTGGAAGCTATGCCACCAGTATTTTAAATAATAGCAGGGTCACCCATGGTGGACAAGTTTCAGATGAGCTTCCAGATAAAGACAGTCTAGGAAGAAGGAGTGACGAACTTCTTCCAAATATTTAGTCACTGAAAACCTTATGAATAGCAGAAAAACACTGTCAGATATAGTGCCAGAAAACGAGCCCCTCAGGCTGGAAGGCACTCAAAATGCGACTGGGGAAGAGCTGCCTCCTCAAAGTAGAGTTGACCATTCTGACATGAATGCAGGAAAACCCATGGGAGTAAAGCCCACAGGACCTTCATTT
>NW_006408522.1:18333952-18342379 GCF_000296735.1 Chrysochloris asiatica
TTGAACAGAACATGGGAACACTGAATGATTTAAAATTAAGAAAGGTGTGCATCAAGGTTGTATTCTTTCACCATACTTACTCAACCTGTATGCTGAGCAAATAATCCGAGAAGCTGGGTTATATGAAGAAAAATGTGGCATCAGGATTGGAGGAAGACTCATAAACAACCTGTGATATGCAGATGATACAACCTTGCTTGCCGAAAGTAAAGAGGACTTAAAACATTTACTGATGAAGATCAAAGAGCACAGTCTTCGGTATGGATTACATCTCAATGTAAAGAAAAAAACATCCAGCCATTGAAACTATGTCCAATGGTCATTGTCTGCAAATTTGGGCACCCTTGTGCATATTCCCTCACGTCACATCAGCTGAAAGTGAAGTATCCAGTTGTGTTCAGAACCCGACTAGAGGAGGAAGAGGGCGGAAAAAATCACTACAATCTGATTAACTTGACCTATACTTATGGATGTAGTAGTTTAAAATGCCAACCAAGAGGCAAAGAATCTTTACAGCAAAGACCATTGCCATCCCCTCTGTACACTAGGTTGATACAGATGGGCAACTTAGACATTGGTTACCTAAAATGGGGGAGGGGGCTGTAAAGGCACAAAGTGACCGGCTTACAAGTTTTCAAGAGGGAGTTTAGATTCAGAGTGTGCGGGGTGGGGGGAAGTTAGAATGCCCACTGAGTGGTTTTCATCCTGTCTAGACAGGTCTGGTGAAAGGAGAGGAGGACAAGACTCTCATGATTCAATAGTGAGTAATAGTTATCATAACTAATTGCGATTGTCACAACTGTTAAAGTAGAAGTTTGTCGCAAAATAGGGTAAGTAGTCAATCTTACAGTCCCAGAGCAGAGGACCCTGGGACCATCAAGGGAGAAGAGCGGGAATGAAGCGGCAATGCCAGAGATGGAGGCAGAGATGATGATATGGAGAGATGGAGCAGCTGAGGATTCTAGACTCATGAAGGGAGAGGGGATGCGTGCTAGCAGCCAGGGATCAGGTTGTGCCCTTTGTCTGTTTGAATGATTGTATATTCCTGAGTGTTTTGGTGCACATCCAAAACAAAACAAAATAACCCCAGAGGGAATAGAAGCAAACACTGTTGAATAATGAAACATGCAGGGAATTGTAATCAATGCAATGAAACGAACTGATGCTTCCCTCATGTAAACTATCTCTCAATTCACAATAAAAACTTTAAAAAAAAAAAAAAGATAAAGGAATTTTTCCACAAACTTTTTGAATGCTACTCATAATAAATTTGAAGCCCCCTGGTAACAAATTTGCTTTGTGAAAACAAAAAAGTCGTTGTAGTGACCATTGATTCCAAGTCAAGTTATATATCTTTCACACAATATCTCACTCTATGTCTCTGATTCCTGTTATTATCTCTGATATATGACTTTAAGTCCTGTGGATGGTAGATTTAGGACTCTTCTAGACTTCTCTCACCTATGAAAGTTGGAAGGATTCCTACCTGTGTTGATGGGTAATTGGGAGGTGACTTCCCTAATACATCCATTTGCTGAAAAAATCGTTCTTTTGGAACCCATGAAAGTATTCCGAGTTGTGACCTTCAGGATTTTTCAAATAATCAGACGCTTAGAAAGCTAACAAGAACCCCGTTCAAGTTGTTGGATAACTGTATTCAATAGTCAAAGACCAATTTATGCATTCTATCAGTTCATTCCATTTAGTTCTTTTGCAGCACATTCATTGTCAAGCACATCTGACTTTCCCCCAGATACAAACTCTTCAAAAAAAGAAATGTTGTACATTTTACTTTTCATCCCTAGTATTTATTATTAGACTTTGCACATATGAGATACCTAGAAAATGTGTTTTGGTAAAATCAATGAGTGGGAAGACTTCCTTTATAAAGCAAAACTATATACCTATATGAAAGCCTTCAGTAATTAGAGAGTATTTCTAGTTACTTTTTCCTTTTTGCCTCTGAGTTTAGAGCACAGGTTATTATTCTAACAGGTACATTTCTCTGAAAATAAAATAAGTTCCTTATTTTTCTAATGCAAAATGCTCTTCTTATTGTTGTTAGCATACAAGCATTGATGTAGTCAGGGGTTAACTAAAGATAAGTAACTGTCTGTCCCTCATAGATAAGCCTTGCATTTTCAGGTACATTTGCTGGAACTGAAATGGAGCTTTAAAAAAACAGACACCTAACCAAAAAGTAAGTATAGCTACTTAAACAAAACCAAATCCATCTATGTTTAGCTGAATATGTAATCAACTCTGCTAGCAGACTGTCGAGAAACAGTTTTTAAACCCAGTGTTTAAAAACAACAACAAACAAACATTGAACTAATTAGAGTGCAAGGGCTAAAGAGGGAACCAAACTGTAGATGTGAGGGACTTGGCTGTACTGACTAGAGAAGAAGAAAGAAGAACCATCTTGTTGACTCTGCTCAGCACTTGTAAGAAGCACTTTATTATGAATAGTGTTGTTTCTTCAATGTGTGTTGATAACAGAAATGGTTTCCAATGACTATATTCGATTCATTAGTCTCGAGCAAAAATCACCTGACCAAGTGATATTTAAGTACAAACCCATGACAGTCAAGTCTATTCCAACTCAAAATGACCCTATAAGACAGAATAGAACTGCCCTATAGGGATTCCAAATCTAAGGGCCCTGGTGTGTTATGAATCGAGACGCTAACCACAAGGTCAGCACTTTGAACCCACCAGTCATTTTGCAGGAGAAAGTTGAGGCTTTCTGCTCCCACAAAGATTTATAGCCTTGGAAACTCAATACAGGGTTGCTATGAGTTGGAACAGACTCAACAATACACAGCAGCAGCAGCAGAAACCTTTACAAAAGCAGACTGCCTCATCTTTCTCCTATGGAAAGGGTGGTAGGTTTGAACCGCCAACCTTTCAGTGAGCAGCTGAGTGCTTTACCATTGCATCACTAGTTGTTAAATGTCACAGAGTCAGTTCGGACTCATAGCAACCTTTTATAGCGTTTCCAAAGAGCAACTGGTGGGTTTGAGCCGCTGACCTTGTGGTTAGCAGTCCAGTATCCTACAGTGCCACTCCAGGACTCTACCAGTATAGTAACTTAAAAATTGGCAAGGTTATGAATACACAAAGCTGCTACAAACATCAACCTGAAGTCTCCCTTTGGGTGCATGCCTGCCTGCCATTTGTCTACAATATCTATCAATCACACAGATCTCTCCTCAACAGTTTGGTGTGATGAGATCTTAGCTACTCACCATTTTGTGCTTATTTTACCTTGGGAGATGAGATAAAGAAACCATATGTCCAGGTATTTTATAAATTGCAAGCACTATGAAAACAGAAAAAAAGTAGCAACCACATACCCGTCAGCAAGTAATGGTCACAGAATATATTAACTCCTAGAGTCATAACTTGATCACTTTACCTCCCTATGTGAGCTAAAGTGCTTAAGTTAATGACAACTAAAACCGAATCCATTGCCACTGAGTTGATTCTAACTAGTGGCAATCTACTAAGATGCTGTATAAAATAAGTGGGTCACAGGAGTGAATAGAGGAGCTCTGGTAGCATAGTAGTTATGAATCGGGCTGCTAACCTGAAGGTCAACAGTTCTAAACTACCAGCCGTGGGAGAAAGATGAGGTTTTCTTCTCCCGTAAAGATTTACAGCCTCAGAAATCCTGTGCAGGTTCACTACGAGTCGGAACCAACTCCACAGTACTTAACAACAACAACAGGAGTGAACAAACCAATGAAAACTAAATTCCTGGCTCTTCTCCTAGGGTTATGCATCAGGAGAGAACAAGTTTTGCCCCAGACCATAAAAGTAACACAGGGGCAGAGAACTAAGTTTACATTTCATTCTGAGTCTGCTCACATATTAGGTAGCTACCATGTGTAATTTGATGTTTATATTACAGGATGAAATCCATTCCCTTTGATTTTCCCTACAAAAAGCAAACAAGACTAAACCTGTCAAGTATGTAATATCCCAAGAAGTCTCACTAGCACTAGACCATCATCTTTAGGGAGAAGGTGGGGACTTGGGAGAATGGATGCTTGGTGTTACTACACCCATTTTGTCCAAAGGATCCAGTGGTGTGCTGGAGCAGGGCCCAGTGATGGTGAGCAGATTGTGTGCATTTCCTCCTTCCACATCATCATTGTACAAGAATCTGAGTTCTTAAAAATCATTACCTTTCCCAGCACCTCAACAGAAGGAGAATTCAGCATAGAGGTACATGTAATTGTGACTTTCACTTTAGTGCTGTTTTCTGGTGATTATTGGGTCAAATTAGATCATTTCACTTCAACATCTGAGCACCTATGAATATTGTGAAGTGTTGGGATAAAAGTCTTTGTGGTATCTTCCATTTCTGTCCATCTAGTGAACAGAAGCACTGAAGACCTTTTGTTCTTCACTCAATTTTCACATGTGTTTGTATAGTAGATGTACAGATAGTATCCTCCTATCTAGAGGACAGATTGCATCTCTGTTAACTATAATAAATCTAAGTCTTCTCTGGGGCAAAGGTTGGATTAATTTGCTTGCAAGCTTCTTAAAAAGATAAGAGTTTCATACATCAGAGAATCTTTTTAAACCATAAACCAAAAATATCCTCTGAAGTCTTAAAACCAAACAAGAGTTTAGCTTAACTAGTAAAGCATGTCTAGTTTGAGCATTGTGCTCTTAAGATCTGTCTACATGGGGTCATAATGACAAGACAATTAGAAAGATTAGATTGGAAATTAAGGGTTGGTGAGTTTATATGAAGGGAGGAGGAAAAGCTCCGTAAAGGAGGATGAAAAGGGTTACACAACTTGGAAAACGTGATCAATGTCACTGAATTGTACATGTTGAAATTGTTGAATTGGTATGTATTTGGCTGTGTATATTCTCAATACCAACAAAAATATAAAATAAATTATACATAACAAACACAAAGATTGACATTTCCTAAGCTCAGAAACTGGACAAAGTTCATTGTGTGCATGTATCCACTCAGATTCACCTCTTTTTCACTCTCATGATGCTTGGAAAGCAAGAGGAAGTGATAGACATGAAGTTCGTGTTGCTTATTTATAATAAAATAAGTAATAAAATCCATCACCTCAGATTCTGAAGTCTCATGTGTATGCCAGTACTTATGAAATTGTGATAAGCTAACTTGTTAGCTTGCAAGGAGTGTAAGAAATTTTGTTGTTGTTGTTAAGTGCTGTCAAGTTTGTTCTGACTCATAGCGACCCTGTATAAGGTTTCTGAGAAGTGGCTGGTGAATTTGAACCACTGACCTTGCAGTTCAAATTGACCTTGCTGTCCAGTGGATTATCCTGCAGTGCCACACCAGAGTAAGACGTGAGACCTTCCATAATTCTAGACAGGGAGGACATAATATAACTTTGTTTTGAACTTTCAAAATACTTATAAATTTATTAAAAAGATACATGATATATAATGATATAACATTGAGTTGTATAAAACCAACATATATAGTTATATCAAGTATTTCAAAAAGGCAAAATTTTGTATCATAAATGCTTGAACCTCTCACCATGGAATAATTTATGGTACAACACATTTCATAACAAAATAAAGAAAAATTATTATACTTATTCAATGGGATCATTAATATTCTACTTAGCAACAAAACAACTAATTTAAATAACCAAGATAAAAATGACTTTTAAACAAATCACTTAGGAAAATTAGCACTTGCTTCACAAAATAAAATTTTAAAAATGTATTTTAGTAAGTTCTGCTTGCTTAATATAATAACTGATAATGAACATTTCTTCTGTTTGTTCAACATCAATTATATTTCAGGTACTGGACCAGACATTTCCTAAGCATTCTTTGTACTATTAACTGCAACTCATAAAGTAGGACTTATTGCTTCTATTTTGCAAAGAGGAAATTAGGGCTCAGAGAAGTTAAACCATTTGTTAAAAATTAATACAGTTATTAAAGAGGAGGAAATTGATTCAAATGAAAATGCTTAAAAGTTACAAGACAAATACTTCACAGTAAACATATAGTTAATCACACATGACAGGAACTTTAGTCAATATTATCACATTTCTCTTATTTAATTCACTCTATAAATTAGGAATGCTTGGGTGGTAATAAACAGTTAATGTGTTTGACTGCTAATTAAAAGGTTGAGGTGAGTGTCTACTCAAAGATGCCTTGCGAGAAAGACTTGGAGATCAAATTCTGAAAAAGCACTCATTGAAAACCCTTTGGACAACAGTTGTCTTTTGACACACCTGAGGTCACAATGAGTCAGAGCCAACGCAACAATAACTGTTGAAAATATATAAATTGCACTGATTTGTCTGATCATGCTGACGGCAAAATGCCGAATGTGTATGACGGAGACGGTGAAGTGCTGTGTAGTCCCTTCCGATTCGTAGCGACCCTGTATATGGTTTCCAAAGAGCAGCTCGTGTAGCCTGTTTAACTGATAATTACCAAAGATACAACTTCTTAGGTAGTTTTACTAATAAAACATTTTCATAAAATGTAAAGGGAAATTAAGCCTATACCTCACTCTACCTCTAGTCCATTTGGAGCAGTTTCTAATTTCACCAGAAAGCTGGGACTCCAGGTTGCCTATAATCAAAGAGCAAATGAAGTTACAAAACTTCAAGTGGAAGAGCGAGCATACACAAGGGAGATTTAAAAAGTTCATGGGGAAAAAAATGGAAATGAAAGATAATTCAATTTTTCCATAAACTGCTTTAATCTTCCTCAAACTTCTCCCCTTCTCTTTGCATTTCCCACCCTACCTCCAGTTTTACCTCGAAGCCCTCCTTGCTTCACAGATACTTAGCTGCCTCCACAGTTAGAACTTTCCCAGTAGAGGGCAGAGAGGAAGCTGAGGACTGAGGTTTAAGGACAGGCTTGCATACCCCAGGGACATTTGTTTTCAGTACAGAAATCCTGAGTCCAGATGACAGAAAGAATAAGGTGCTCACGGTCCAATCATTTGCCTCGTTAGCCATAGCTTTGCTTTGGCATAAAGAAAAATCTGCTTTTCTCTTAAAATGAACAGAGGAAGAATCCTTTATCTGTTTTGATTTTAACCATGCAGACTAATGGTAAACATAAATGCATTGGGGACAAAATAATATATAAATTAAAGAATCATTGCAGAATTGTAAAGAATAAAGAAGCAATTTTATTAATTTTCTTCTTGACGAGCAGACATAACAACTTAAAATTGCCTTGCTGTTGTTCATTGCTGAGTCAGTTCCAATTCACACTGATCCGGTATAGGGTTTCTAAGAGCAGCTAGTGGGTTTGAATCACTGAACTTGTGGTTAGCAGTTCAGTGCTTATCCTATAGTTCCATACCAAGACTCCTAAAAGTGCTCTGGTTAGGAGGTGGTTATGTGCTGTGGAGTCAGTGCCAACTCATAGCGACCCTGTATAGATAGGGTTTCCGCCACTGTAAATCTTTACAGAAGCAGAAAGCCTCATCTTTCTGCCACAAAACAGCTGGTAGTTTCAAATTGCTGACCTTAAGGTCAGTAGCCCAACTCATAAGCACTATGCTATCAGAGCTCTTTAAAAGTTCTTTAGCAACGTTATTCACTGTATGCAGTCTTCTGTGTTGATTTAAATATCATCTTTCACTGGGCATTATCTAACATTACTTGTACACAGCCCTACCCACACCCCCAACAAAACCCACCCCATCAAGCACTCCCAAGCTCTTTTGTCCTGCTTTCCTTTCTATTTCCCATGGCTCTTATTAAGAGTCCTGCTGTGGCGCTGAGGGTTAATGCGCAGGACTGCAAAGTTGGTTTGAACCGCAAGGTCAGTGGTTCAAGCACACCAGCCACTCCTCGGAAACCCTATACAGAGTCGCTATGGGTCGGAACTGATTAGATGGCCCTTAACAACAATAACATCAATAGCTATTATTGGCCAACTTAACTAATAAATAACTTAATTACTATGCTTATTTTTTATATTCTGACACATCCAATAGAATTCAAATTCCATGAAAGTAGCGATCTTAGTTTTGCTCCCAAATGCATACAGCAATGCTTGGCATATAGTAATCACTCAATAAATACTATTATAATGAATAAGTGAACAAATGAGTAAGCAGCTTTTAACTGTTCGATAATAATTATTCATTGAGTTTTTACTCTGCGCCAGGTAGTGTTATACTTACTTCATACACATTAACTCATTTATTTGATACAATAAATTTGTGAGATAGGATTATTGTTCTCTTTATTTTATACATAGCATATTGAGGTAAAAAGTTCAGGATCTTACTCCAAAATCATACAACTAGCAAATACAGAACTAAAACTCAAACCCAGGCAATCTAGTCCCAAAGCCCATCCTCTTAACTGTTACAGTTGATGTTGTTAAGTGTAGACAGTTCCAACCCATGGAGACCCTGTATAGCATTTC
>NW_006408522.1:18343659-18353343 GCF_000296735.1 Chrysochloris asiatica
GTCCATGTACAGATTCCTCATTAACACCATTAAGTGTTCTGGAATATTCATACTTCACAATGTTGTCCACACCTGGTCATGATCCACACAATCAAAAGCATTTGCATAGTCAATAAGCACAGGTAAACATCTTTCTGGTATTCTGTGCTTTCAGCCAAGATCCATTGGACATCAGCAATGATAGCCCTCGTTCCATGGCCTCTTCTGAATCTGCTTGAACCTCTGGAAGTTCTCTGTCAACGTATGCTTGCAGCCATTTCTACATTACCTATAGTAAAACTTTACTTGCATGGGATATCAAAGATATTTGTCCATAGATGCATATAAATTAAATTAAATATATTTAATCAAAGTCATTACAGTAAAGTATTTTAATTATTATTTGTTGTTGTTAAGTGCCATCAAGTCGGTTCTGACCTATAGCAACCCTGTATAGGGTTTCCTAGGAGCAGCAGCCATCCTTGTAGTTCCAGCCAACTTTGCAGTCCAGCCCATTAACCCACACTGACACACCAGGACTCCAAAGAATGTGTGTAAAGGCTATACACTGAGGTTTTGCTGTTGTTGTTAAGTACCATTGAGTTGGTTCCAACCCATAGCAACCCTGTATAGGGTTTCCAAGGAACAGCTGACCTTGCAGTTCAAACGGCTTTGCAGTCTGGCACAATAACCTACAGTATAGCTAAAGGGTACTTCCAAGCACACAAGGACAAACTGAAAAGTGGCAAGTCCAATCCTCTCAGAAGTGCTTTGGAAGAAAAGCTTGGCAAAACCTCACAGCCCTAGAAAACCCTAGGGAGACTGATTCTACTTGGAAACACAGACAAGAGTTGGAAGAGATTCCCTGGCAACTGGTTTGCAGTTTTGTTTTTGTTTTTACAGCCGTACTTCCGTCATCTTGATAATTAATTTAGATGGATTAACATATTCCCTGGAAGACTTGATAAATTACAGAATGTCAGAGAACATATGTCTGATTCCATAATTTCTCCTTCTCTTCTTACTGTAATACTTATCCTTTTTTGTGTTTCCCTACTGCCTTCATCTTCTGTAATTCTTCACTGTACCACAGTCACCATCAATGACTTCAACACGGTCTCAGGGCTACCTTAAATGGATACATTGCATTCACAAGAATGCATCCTTGCTGATGCTGTGATACACAAACTCTTAGCCCTAACTTTGATTTAGGAACCAAGTTTTCTTGTTATGTCAGACATCTTGCATCTTATTTTCCTTAAGGAGTGGTTTATATTTTAACAACCCCAGCACAATGATTTGTATTGGGAGTTATACACTTAACTGGAGGTCATCACTTTAGAGTCTGACATTCATGAATTGTGCTCTTGCCAGAGCAATTTCATAAGCCAAGAGTCCTTGCCTTGCAGTTTCACTTTACTGTAATTTTCCAGATTGTGATTGTTCAACTATACCAAGAATCAACACCTTGTATTCAGTAGATGTGTACTTTTTGGAAGCAGTAAGAGATTTCCATTCTTATATTACCATAAACGCAATTACTGTCTGGTTAACCAGAATGATATCCCACTGGCATTTCCTTCCCCTGAGCCTGCTTCACTGTCTAACTGTGAGGATGACCTGTTTTTTCTCAGAAAGTAGAAACACGGTAATAGAGCCTTTAATTACTGTAAGCATTTCTTTAGCACCCATGCTCTAATAACCAGGCATGTTAGATGTCAGAACAAGAGATGAATTAATATTCTCATTATTAAACATTTTCTTTCAGGAATGCTAGGCCATAGTGAAGTCTTCAAGAAGGTAGAGATGATTTAGAAAAATCCCGACAGGAAAAAAATATAAAGTTTGCTATTATGAAAAAGAATCATTTGAGTGCTTATGTAAATGAATATTTAAATTGATTTGAGGATGAGACCTAGGAGGTTTTTGAAGATCAATTTAGGCATGGCAAATGAGTGATAAGTCAATAAGGCAAAGAAAAAACAGACTAGTATAAGACAAAAAAGAAAAATTACCGACTGTAAATATTTCTAAGAAGGTAATTTTTGTTTTCTGTGAAGCACTTAACATCAGACATTCTAGTACCCTTATAAATTCAAATATCAACTGTGAACCCACCAGTTATTAGGCATTAATACACTACTGTAAAAATCAATGATTTCACTATATCCAGTTCTCTTTAAAGATAGTAAATGCTTGAATCTAAAATTAAATAATGTTCTGCCCCCTCAAAGCAAGTACTTAATAGTCAAGCTATAAAAAAAGTGTGACTTCAGATATGCCTAGTTTAATCTTATTCCAGTCATAAATTCTCTGAGGCACAGCTGTAATTTCAACAGATATATTGACTTCATTCTCACCTAATTGACTTCTACAGTTTTAGAGAAATACTACTGTGATGCTCTACAATACACTCAGAGAAAGGCATATGGAAAGGGGAGCAATCTACGCGTCAGGCAAGTGCAGGTTTGAATCTCAAAACCTTGCTGTTCCGCCAGTTTTTAATCCCTTCACTGTTTCCCTTCAGTCTCCACACTTAGCAGACCCATCTCTCATTGCCACACTATTTGTACTTTCTTTCAGCAATGCTTAGCAATACTGTTGTGATGTAAGTGGAAGAGTATTAGAGGATTTTGAACCTAGAGAGAAGGAGTTTGAGTTACATCAATCTTACTTTGACTTGTACCTGTGAGCCTTCATGATATTAACGCTGTGCTGACTGGTTCATCTTAATAGAGGAAGGGCTGCTTGCGTCCTTCTCCTATTGCCCCATTCTCGGATAAAATGTACAGAGCTGACTACTCAATCATATTTACTGAAGAAATAAATAAAATATTGGCACACTCATGACTTGTTAAAACCAATGCCATTTATTATATCCTCAGCCTTGAAACTTGTCTTTTATTTAATGCTGAAAATATTTGATGATTAGAAATATGGATTGTTATTGTTCTTGCTACAAAAAATGTCAAAGAACATTGAAATATTTTTAATACACATGGCAGGTGTTATTATTACCATAAGCATTAAACCACCCCACCAAATGAACACGAAAATTAAGAGTGTTGATAAAGTAGGATTTGGCAAAGAACACTGAAGGACATTCATGACTGAGTTATTTGCATCTACTGGTAGTGCAGTGGTTATGAATCAGGCTGCTAACCCCAAGGTCGGCAGTTCGAAACTACGAGCTGTTCCACGGGAGAAAGATGAGGCGTTCTGCTCCCATAAAGATTTACAGCCTCAGAAACCCTGTGCAGGGTCACTATGAGCTGGAACCGACTCCATGGTACTTAACAAAAACAACAACCATCAAATTCTAATGAGCTCTGGTAGTGTAGTGGTTATGAATTGGACTGCTAACCTCAAGGTCAGCAGTTCAAAACTACCAGCCATTCTGTGGGAGAAAGATGAGACTTTGTGCTCCTGAAAAGGTTTATAGCCTCAGAAAATCTACAGTGGTCGAATTCACTGTTAGTCAGAACTGACTCCACAGCACACCACCGCTACCACCACCACCATGGACCACCATGGCCCGATTCTAAATCATTGTTCCATCAAGGGTGGAGAATTGCATCACTTCTGAAATAATCTCCACACAGCAGTCAGAGTAATCTCTACAAAAACATTTGTCAGATTCTCAATTAAAATTCCCTCATTATCGCCCACTAAATAAAATCTATATCCTGTAGGGTAGCCAGCCTGGCCCTCGGTGATATGGACTTTGCCTCGTTCCCACTTCCTGTTCAACTACTGTTTCCCTAGTTGTTGTTATCATCAGATGCCATCAAGATAGTTCTGACTCATGGTGACATTACGCACAACAGAATAAAATATTGTCCAGTCCTGGGCCACACTCACAGTAGTTGTTACACTTGAGCCCATTGCTGCTGTCACTGTGCCAGTCCATCTCATTGCGGGTCTCTTTTTTATTGACCCTCCACTTTTCCAAGCATGAGGTCCTTCTCCAGGGATTGCTATCTCCTGATAACCTATCTGAAGCATGAGAGATGAAGTATTGCCAGTTGTACTTTTCCCAACACAGACTTGTTTGTTCTTCTGGCAGTGCTTGGTTTGCTGTATTTCAGCCACATTAACCTTCTTTCTGCTCCATTTAAATGTCATCTTCTTGACTTGGGGACTCCTGAGACTATGGACAAGGACCTAGTCATGGAGGGCTAGAGCAAAAGTGAAGTGTCCAGCAGATATGAAGTGAGGGGAGATGCACAAGAACACCCAAATTTGCAGATAGTACCCATATAACTTAGCTTCAGTGGCTTGATGATCAGAACTTGGCTAGAGTAAGATAAAAAAAAATTGGTAATGGAAACAAGTGTAAATTGCTACAGTTTGATGAACTTGGCCTACATTTATGGATATAGTAGCTCAAAATACCAACAGAGAGGGAAGGAGTCTTCACTTCAAGGATCAAACCTATCCCCTTTGTATGCAGGGTTAATAGGGATGGGCAATTTAGTCATTGGCTACCTAAAATGGGGGTAGGGGGACTATAAAGGCATGAAGTGCCTATAAAACCTATAAAGGCTGGCTTACATATTTTCAAGAAGGAGTTTAGTTTCAGACTGTGTGTGGGAAGGTAGAATCCACACTGAATAGTTTTCATCTTGTCTAGATGGGTCTGGTGAAAGGAGATGGGGATAGGATTCGTTGATTCAATGGTGAGTAACTGTTATCATGATTAATTGTGATTGCTAAATCAGTAAAGGTAGAAGTCTTGTAACAAAAAGGGGGGAGTAGTTAATCTTACGTTCCAAGAACAGAGGACCCTAGGACCATCAAGGGAGAAGAGCATGAGCTGAACTGGGGACCCTAAAGAGAAGCAGTGACACCAGAGATGGAGGCAGAGGTGATGGCATGGAGAGACTGGGCAGCTGAGGACTCTAGACTCATGGAAAGAGAAAGGCTATGTGCTGGCAGCCAGGCTTCAAGAATGTGACCCTTGGTTGTTTAAACAATTGTATATCTTTGTGTGCTTTTTTGTTTTTGTTTTGTTTTGTACATTAAGGAAAAAAGAAGGGGAGGGAGTATTTCTTGATAAAGGAAATAATCTATAATGTTTTAGGGGGTAGGAGGCAATGATACATATGCTAGACAGTAGGCACATATTGACCTGGGTGACCAGGCAGGCAATATACAACCAGAAGAAAGTTGGCAGAGGAAAGATGGGGGTGGAAGGAGACACAGGGAGGAATGCAGTGGTTAAAGTGAATAGAGGTAAATGCTGTTAACTGATGGTACATGGAGGGGATTGTAACCATGTAATGAAGCAAAGTATAGGATTTGTTGTAAATAAAACAGATGATCCGCTCTGTAAACCTTCACTCAATTTACAATAAAAAGTGTTGTTTTTTTAAAATGGCATCTTCTTGAAAAACATTCTGAAAATCCAAACTGACTCGCTCTAGTACATTTTCCTGTTTTATTTCCTCCTCAGCACTTAATATTATGATAATTTCTTCTTTTCTTCTTCCTTCTAATCTTCCTCCATGCCTTCTTTTTTTTCTTCATATATTAGAATTTAAGTTCCCTGAAAGTGACATCTTGCTTGTCTTATGACAGTTATAATAGAAACTAAAACAGTGCCTGAAATATTATAAGCAGTTAATTATTATTTGTTTTCTGAGTGAATAAATAAAATAATATTCTTTAAGAAGCAGTTGAGAACTAATCTAGTTTCTTGAGCAGGGAATGATATGACACATTTTTCACACCCATAGCTGTTTTGTCAAAATCTGAATAGGTTTGGAAGGGACTGTAAACAGAAGGACTATCAGAAATCCATGGTAAATTACAGTATTAAACTATATTAAAAGGAATAAAGACCATCCAGAAAGTTTATAATGTCTGGAAAAGAAAAAAATGGAAGAAAGTTTAACAGATGGAGGTTGGAAGAGACTCATAGTGATCCTGTATAGGGTTTCCAAGAAACAACTCGTGGATTTGAACCACTGACCTTTCAGTGGTGGTGGTTGGTGGTTATGTGCTGTGGAGTAGTGACCCTGTATAGGGTTTCTGAGGCTATAAATCTTTACAGGAGCAGAAAGCCTCATTTCTCCCACTGCATGGCTAGTAGTTTCAAACTGCCCAACTCATAATCACTACATATCAGAGCTGCTTTTTCAGTTAGCTGTCCAACACTTTTCCTATGGTGCAATACCAAACTGTGAGTATGAGCAGGATCTTAAAATTTAGGAAGAAATTAGGAGAAATTGTCTTTGATAAAAAAGCAAAGTAAGATAGAAAAAAAAAATATATGTATATATATATTTGTATGGAAAGAAAGTAAAGAAGAGAAACAAAATCAAGCAAAAAAATTTTTTTTCACATATAATACAAATCATTAGTAATTCATTGAAAATCATGGAAAGCTAAGTGGGAATAAGAAATTAAGTAAAGTTACCAGTTGGGCTGCTAACCTCAAGATCAGCAGTTCAAAACGACTCCATGGCACACCACCACCAAGCACATTTAGGAAAAATTGCTGTACAGATAACAGAGAAATCTTTTGCAGGAGGTGGATTTTTCATAGAAGAACATTTTGCATTAAAGTCAGAGTAGATCACTTTAACTTTTTACTACCTCAGTTTCTTTCTCAGTAAAATGTAAATCACCATGAGATAGATGTCCTAGATCTTCAATTCATTTCAATATAAAAGGAAAATTGAGATAGCAGGATAACCTGAAGTGTCGGGGAAAATAAGCACCAGTCTTTAGGCAGGAGGAATAAGAGGTAACCTGATTGGTAACCCAACATCAGGGGAAGCTTCAAGGATGGAGACGGAGGCTAAAAAAGGAGCAAGAATAAGAAAGCGGTGGGAAAGGACAGGCTTAAGGACCTTGGCTGAAAGCAGAGAATATCAGAAGGATGTTTACCTGTGCTTTATTGACTACGCAAAGACTTTCGATTGTGTAGATCATGACAAGCTATGGACAACTTTGAGAAGTCTGAGTATTCCAGAACACTTCATTGTACTTCTGAGCAATCTGTACCTGGACCAAGAAGCAGTTGTTCGAACAGATCATGGGAACACTGAATGTTTTAAAATTTGGAAAGGTGTGCAACAAGGTTGTGTTCTTTCACCATACTTATTCAACCTCTATGCTGAGCAAATAATACGAGAAGCTGGGTTCTATGAAGAAAAACATGGCATCAGGTTGGAGGAAGTCTATTAACAACCTGTGATATGCAGATGATACAACCTTGCTTGCTGAAAGTAAAGAGGACTTGAAACATTTACTTATGAAGATGGATCAGTATGGATTGCATCTCAATGTCAAGAAAACAAAAATCCTCACCACTGGACCAATAAACAACATTCTTTTCAGTGGAGAAAAGATTGAAGTTGTCAAGGACTTCATTCTTCTTGGATCAACTATCAACATTCGCGGAAGCAGCAGTTAAGAGATCAGACGATGTATTGCATTAGGCAAATCTGTTGCACGGGAACTTTTTAAAGTGTTGAAGAGCAAAGATGTCAGTTTAAGGACTAAGGTGTGCCTGTCCCAAGCCATGGTATTTTCAATAACCTCATATGGATGTGAAAACTGGACTGTGAATAAGGAAAATCGTAGAAGAATTGATGCCTTTGAATTGTGGTGTTGGAGGAGAATACAAAATGTGCCATGGACTGCCAAAAGAACCAATAGATCTGTTTTGGAAGAAGTACAGCCAGAATGCTCTTTGGAGGCCAGGATGGCTAAGCTTCGTCTCTCAAACTTTGGACATATTGTCCGGAGGAAACAATCGCTGGAGAAGGATGTCATGCTGGGTAAGGTGGAGGGTCAGAGAAAAAGAGGAAGACCCCTAACGAGATGGATTGGCCAGGTGGCATCATTGATGGACTCAAGTGTTGCAGCGGTAGTGAGGTTGGCCCAGGATTAGACATTGCTTCGTTCTGCTGTGCAGGGGTCGCTATGAGTCAGTTCCGACTCGATGGCACCTGACAACAATAACAAGGATAAAATTAAGAGGATTGTTGCAGTTAAGTGCTATCGAGTTGGTTCCAACTCATAGTGACACTGTGTATGGTTTCCAAGAAGCAGCTGATGGGTTTGAAGCTCTGGCCTTGCTGTTAGCCGTCTAGTGCTTATTCTAGAGTATCCCGCCAGGACTCCAAGAAGGTTAAATCTTTAAAAGAAAGAAGTGTTTCCTCAATGAGAAAGAAAAAATGTCTAAGGTATGTTGTTTAAGAATTTTTTTTAATGTAGATAATGTGTATGATATTATAACACTTGCTTTTTTTCTACACATTTAAAGTTAAAGATAAAAATGCTTAGAGGGCATAGAATATCACTTGTTATTGTTTTTATTAGGTGCCATCGAGTTGGTTCTGACTCACAGTGACCCTATGCACAGCAGAACCAAACACTGTCAGACTCTGTGCCATTCTCACAATTGTTGTTAAATGTGAACCCTTGTGGCTGGCACTGTGTTAATCCATCCCATCTTCCTATTTTGTGCTGTCCCTCCACTGTAGCAAGCATGATGTTCTTCTCTAGGAACTGAGCCTTCCTGACAGCATGTTCCAGGTACAAGAGACAAAGTCTGGCCATCCTCCCTTCTACTGAGCATTCTGCCTGTACTTCCTCCAACACAAATTTGGTTGTTCTTTTGGCAGTTTATGGTACTTTTAATAGTCTTCACCAGCATCATAATTCAGAAGGATAAATTTTTCTATGGCCTCACTTATTCATTATTCAACTTTCACTTGTGCATATGAGATGACTGACAATATCATGGCTTGTGACAGTTATAATAGAAACTAAAACAGTGCCTGAAATATTATAAGCGGTTAATTACTATTTGTTTGCTGAGTGAATAAATAAAATAATATTCTTTAACAAGCAGTTGAGAACTACTCTAATTTCTTGAGCAGGGAGTTATATGACACATTTTCCACACCCATAGCAGTTTTGTCAAAATCTGATTAGGTTTGGAAGGAGGACTATGAGAAATCCAGGGTAAATTACAGTATTAAGCTATATTAGAAGGAATAAAGACCATCCAGAAAGTTTATAAAGTGACATCTTTGCTCTTTAACACATTGAAAAGGTATTTTGCAGCAGATTTACCTATTACCTAATACAATACATTGTATGATTTCTTGACCACTGCTTCCATGAACACTAACTGTGGATCCAACTACCCTGACAATTCAAACCTTTTCTCTGTTTATCATGATGATATTTATTAGTCCACTTGTGAGTATTTTCAACTTCTTTATATTGTGTTGCAATCTATACTGAAGTCTGCAGTCTTCGAACTTCAAGTCCTCTTCACATTCAGCAAGCAAGGTTGTATCATCTGTATATCACAGGTTGTTAATGAGTCTTCCTCCAATCCTGATGCCATGTTCTACTTCATAGAGTTCAGCTTTTGGGGCTATTTGCTCAGCATACAGATTGAGTAAATATGGTGAAAGAATAAAACCCTAACTCATATCTTCCCTGTGTTTAAACCATTCAGTTTCACCTTGATAATTTAAACCATTCAGTTTCACCTTATTGAGATCAGATGACAAGCCTCTTGGTCTGTGTACAGTTTCCTCATGAGCATAGTTAAGTGTCTGGAATTCCCATTCTTTCAGTGTTATCCATACTCTGTTATAACCAACACAGTTGATTGTGTTTGCGCAGTCAATAAAGCACAAGTATTCTTTACTTTCAGTCAAGATCCATCTGACA
>NW_006408522.1:18355029-18362741 GCF_000296735.1 Chrysochloris asiatica
TGGATGGGGCTCAATATTCCACCTAAGGTCCCATACACTGAAAAGTCTCCGCAAGAGGCCTTTGTCACTGGGCAAGTTCTAGAACCCCTTGAGGCTGTAACTCTTTATGGGAGCATAAAGACTCATCTTTTTCCCATGGAACAGCTAATATTTTCAAACTGCTGACCTTTGCTGTTAGCAGTCTGACTTGTAACCCACTACACTAACAGAATTGACTAGGTAGCTGAATGAAATTTCTCGATATACATGAGTGAATGCCGGCAGTGCTGAATAATTTTGTTACATTTCAATTTGTATTTCATCAATTCCTGGATCCTTGTTTTTCACCAATGTTTTTAGTGTAGCTTGGACTTCTCCTTTCAATACCATCACTTTTTAATCATATGCTATCTCTTGAAATTTTTGAACATAGACCAATTCTTTTTGGTACAGTGACTATGTATTCCTTCTATCTTCATGCATTATTCATTATTTTATTTTGTTGTTGTTGTTGTTGTTGTTAAGTGTCATCGAGTAAGTTCTGACTCATAATGACCCTGAATAGGGTTTCTGAGGAGCAACTGGTAGGCTTGAACCACTGACCTTGCAGTTAGCAGCCCAATACTTATCCTATAGCACCACATAGAATCCCAAGGCTGGACTTTTTTATTCAATTATTTCAGCTTGAGAAATGCTGAGCATGTTTTTTCCTTTTGGTTTTCTAACTCCAAGTCTTTGCACATTTCATTATAATAATTTACTTTACCTTCTTGAACATTCTGTTCAGCTTTTTTGCTTCAGCATTTTTTCCAGTCAGTCATTTTAGCTTCTTTATATTTAAGACCAAGTTTCAGAGTCTCTTTGGACATCTATTTTGGTCTTTTCTTTTTAATGACCTTCTACTTTCTTCATGTCTGATGTTCTTGATGCCATCCTCAACTCTTATGGTCTTCGGTCATTAGTGTCTAATTCATAAAATCTGTTCTTGAGATGGTCTTTAAATTCAGGGTTGATATATTCAAGGTCATATTTCATCTTTCATGTCATTGTTTTAATTATCTTCAGATTCAGTCTAAACTTACATATGAGCAGTTGATGGTCTGTTTCACAGTTGGCCCCTGGCCTTGTTTGATTGATCTTCTTTATAATCCCCTTATATTGTTGTTGTTGTGAAGTACCAAGTCGATTCTGACCCATAGCGACCCTGTATAGGGTTTCTGAGGAGCGACTGATGAGCTTGAACCACTGAACTTGCAGTTCAAATGGCTTTGCAGTCTGTCACATTAACCCACAGCACCACTATCCATCAGTAAGGGCCACATGTGTAGTTGTTGTTTATGTTATTGAGAACAGGTATTTGCAATGAATAAGTTGTTGGTCTTACAAAATTTGATCATATTATTTCTGGCATCCTATCTATTTTCCAAGGCCATATTTTCAAACTAAAGATCCTTCCTCTTTGTTTCCAATTTTCACATTCTAATCAACAGTAATTATTAATGCATATTGATTGCATTAGTTTTAAATCAATTTCAGACTGAAGAATTTGGTAGTATTCAATTTCATTATCATTAGCTTTAGTGGTTGGTGCATAATTTTGAATAGAAGCGATATTAACTGGTCTTCTGTAGGCATATGGATAGTATCCTATCACAGGCTGGATTGTACTTCAAGACAGATCTTAAAATTCTCTTTTTGACAATGAATAAGACTCCATTCCTCTCTAATTTTTTGTTCTCAGCATAGTAAACCATAAAATTTTCTGATTCAAAATGGTCAATATCAGTCCACTTCTGCTCATTAATGCCTAAGATATTGATCTTCATGTGCTCTATTTCATTTTAATGACTACCAATTTTCCTGGATTCACACTTAGTACATTCCACATTACCATTATTAATAGATATTTGCAGTTGTTTTTTCTCATTTTGAGTTGTGCCCAGCAGCAAATGAAATGTCCAGTTAACTTTGCTCCATTAAGATCAACTGTACTTTGAGGAGGCAGCTCTTCCCTAGTGATATTTTGAGTGCTTAACAACCTGAGGGGCTCATCTTCAGGTACTATATCCGACAATGTTCCACTGCTATTCCTGGGACTTCCAGTGACTAATCTGGTGTGGCGCTGTGGGTTAATGTGACAGACTGCAAAACCATTTGAACTGCAAGATCGGCGGTTCAAGCTCACCAGCTGCTCCTCAGAAACCCTATACAGGCTCACAATGGGTCAGTATTGACTTGACGGCACTTAACAACAACAACAATCTTTCAGAATGGTCCACCTCTCCTTCTTCCTGAAATATCACTAGGATACATAAATAATGAGTAAAAGTGTTTGTTTCTAAGGAAAAGAAATATCACCAGAATTAGGGGTGAGAAAAAGATACATTTTTCACTATGTACTTTTTTGTATCTTATGACTTTTTATTATGTTTATTATATATATATTAAAGTCTTTTAAGCAGTGGTTTCTCTAGCTGGAAATTCCTGGATTTGAATTTTGGTTGGCTACTTACTGGTTGTGCAAATTTGAATCAGTTTTCTTATCACTCCAATTAATCTACTATAGGATAACTGTGAATATTAGTGAAATAGATGATAAGATGGATGGATGGATGGATAGATAGATTAATAGATGCAGTTGTTTTAGATTCCCTTTCATAGGGACAAGAATACCAGAAAGCTTAATCTCATATGTTAATCTCACTTAGGAGTAAGGTATTGGCACACTGGACAATTTTGTAGAATCAGTTCCATTCCCCACACCTTCTTCTAAATGCAAAATCATTAGCTAAAAACAGAGCATTACCTGAAATGTTAGACAATACAATTTTCTGAATATTTTCCCAAATTATCAACACCAGTTCTCTCCTTCGCTGGAGCGTTCTTTCCATATAATAGGATTTGGTAATGGGTTTCAAGTGGCATCAAAGAACAAAGATCCCACAACAAAGCAGCTGTGCGTGGCACTCCTCCCCTTTATGAAAACTGGATCTGAATATGGCCCTTTTTTTCAGAACTATGCATAACCAATACTGAGTCATAATCAAGAAATCTCTTGAGTTAAATAATTCAATTTTGCACTTATCTTGCTTCTATTTTCCCAAAATATCTAGAAAATTACCTCAATTGTCTGTTTCATCCTGCCTCTGCTGATGTAGCCCCACTGTAATATATTCTTGGAACCCTGGTATGGCCCTGTGGGCTAATGCATGAGACTGTAAAGTCATTTGAACCGCAAGGGTCAGTGGTTCAAGCTCACCAGTGGCTCTTTGGAAAGACCCATACAGGGTCTCTATGGGTTGGAATCAACTCAATGGCACTTAACAACAATATAAAATGTCCTAACAACTTGTATTGACGTAGTTACTACTTATAGGGCTCCTTCTGCTAATAGTTATCAGTAGGCAACTGGTGCTAGGAAGGTGTTCCTTTTCTTGTAAGAGCTATTAAAATAAACTGAATTTTTAAAAATGGTAACATCAAAGAGCTCATTTTATAAGAAAAGAAATTCTAAATAGAATATGAACAAGCAAGCTAAACACCCACACCAACTTATTTCTCCCTTGTGTGCCCAATGGATGCTTATTTCCTGGGTGAACAGAAGAAAATTTCCTGAGCCACTTTTATGCATTTTGGTGTGCTTCCAGATATTGATCATTGATTAAAAAAAAAAACAAAAACAAGCTTTTCAGACACAGAAAACAGATTGTTGTTGTTGTTGTTGTTAAGTGCTGTTGAGTCGATCCCGACCCATAGCGACCCTGTGTAGGGTTTCCAAAGAGCAGCTGGTGAGCTTGAACCACCAACCTTGCAGTTCAAACAGCTTTGTAGTCTGGCGCATTAACCCACAGCACCACACTAGGACAGATTACCAGTCCTCAAAAATAGCTAGTGGAATACCAAAGCTATTTATTTTTTAAGCAGAAATCTGTGAATCTCCTATTAGTATCTAAAATTTTTGGAATATAATCTGGTTTTACCAAAATATTACATATATAGCATATGCTAGAGGATTTGTAAATTACAATAATGGAAGAGTGAATTTGCACTGCTTCCTGAAGAAAATTTTGATTTGTAAAAGACAAGAAGATTTAAGTATTTGTGAGTTTCACTACTTATAACTGAGTTTTAAATTTCCAATAAATACAACTACATTAACATAGTATCTAATAATTAGAAATATTAATGCAAACCCGTCCAGCTATGGGAGTCCTTGTGTGGCACTGTGGGTTAGTGCACTGGACTGCAACTTCAGTTTGAACCTCAAGGTCAGTGGTTCAAACTCATCAGTCACTCCTTGGAAATCCTATACAGGGTTGCTATGAGTTGAAACCAGTTCGATGGCACCTAACAACAACAACAACACTCCAGCTATGAGGAACAAGTGGGATCATAAAGCCTTTAATAGAGTACCTGACACATACTAGGTTTTTAACAACTGATGGCTAATACTACATGCATAAAACGGTCACAGTGCAGAAATAAAATAAGTATGAGCAGCTGAAGATCTGGAGTTATTTGGACTGGCTTTGAATTCCATTCACAGTTGAACTCATAAAAATTAGAATAGATAATATTTGAAAATTGCTGGGTTAAGTACTACTCATATAATGAATTAAAAATAAATGTATTTCTCATTCTATCATCATCATTTTTCTTTTCATAATGCTCTTTTATGAAAATTCATTTATTTGATAGTAAGTAAAATATCTTTTTATATAATTACAATTTGTCTGTTTCCAGTAGCTAAGTGCAATAAAAACTCAATATACCTCAATTAAACATTCATATACCTCAAAACTGGAAAATCAGTTAACACATTTTCAGTTTATCTAAAACAAACTCAGTTTGTGCCATCTTATACTACTCGGATTAACTTCAAATGTGATGCCTTTCTACTTCGTTAAGTGGTATACGAAGATATTGAAACAGGTACATATTTATGAAGTGTGGCGCTGTGGGTTAATGCGCCAGACTGCAAAGCCATTTGAACTGCAAGGTTGGCGGTTAAAGCTCACCAGCTGCTCCTTGGAAACCCTATACAGGGTACTATGGGTCGGAATCGACTCGATGGCACTCAACAACAATTATATGTGGCTCCGTACGATAAGCACTGGACTGTAAAGTTGGCAGCTCAAACCCACTAGGATGGGTCTCCAATAATACTACGAGATGCTTTTCTCATCTCACTATCTCTACTGCTTGGACTTCTGGTGTGGCGCTGTAGATCAGCACTGGACTGCGAACTACAAGGTCAGTAGTTCAAACCCACCAGATGCTCCTCAAAAACCCTGTGCAGGGTTGCTATGAGTAGGAACTGACTCGAGTGCACTTAAAAACATCAACAACAACCTTCAGTGCTAAGAGACTACCATATGTATTTCTAGTTAGGTTATAAATATGGTTCTTTAATTAGAGTCTCCAGATATCATTTGAATAATTCATGTACCTCAATTTTATGAATTCACTATATAAACATTGTTTTTTATAATATATTGGTTCCTAAAGAGCTCCGGTAGCGTGGTGGTTACAAAAAGGGCTGCTAACCTCAAGGTCGGCAGTTCGAAACAACCAGCTGTTCCGCGGGAGAACGATGAGGCTTTCTGCTCCTGTAAAGATTTACAGCCTCGGAAACCCTATACAGGGTCGCTATGAGTCGGAACTGACTCCACGGTACTTAACAACAACAAGCCTAGGGTGTGGCACTGTAGGATAAAGCAATGGACCAAAACGTAACTTTGAACCACAGCGTTGGTTGTTCAAACTCACCAACAACTCCTTGGAAACCCTATATAGGGCTGTTGAATCAGAATTGACTCCAAGGCATTTAACAACAACAATAAAAATAGCCTTGTCCGTGAGCACAGCGGCTCTTTAGGATAAGCATTGGACTGCAAACCACAAGGTTGCTGGTTCAATCATAGCAGTCACTCTATATGAGAAAGATTATTCTCTCTGCTCGTGCAAAAATGTACAGCCTTGCACACCGTATGCAGGGTTGCTATGAGTCGGAACAGATTTGATGGAATTTACCAAAAACAGGAACAATATCCTTGTCACTACATAGAGAAATGTGGGAAAGAGAAATAATAGTAAATATTTCTTCAGAAACACTGATAAAGAATCAGAGATATGTTCTAAATGGAAGATTTTTTCAAAACATTTTTGCTTTGCGAAGAAAAAATGTTATCTGTTGGTTAAATGGACAGTTAGTAGCATGTTCAGTATTGGATCTAGTTTGCCTAAGTCCACTCCCCTGTGATACTTAGTGTGCTAGTATAGGACCTCGATACAAGGTAACTACAGTTTGGAACCAACTCGATGGCATTTAAGAACAACAAAATATTTTCCAAATTTCTATTATCAATGTACAATCCAGTAGTCTTTCTATTTTTCCTTAAATCAACTTTTTTTTTTAAGTTCAGTATATTTATTGAAAAAATGTATATTGCTATAAAAATGGAAAACAAATATTTATATCATAAATTTTATCTCTATGAATATTTGATACATGTGTATCTCAATGGTCAACAAGTTGTTAATAAATGATCTTATAGCTTAAAAATCATTCCTGAGGAAGAGACACTTAGATTATTGTCTCTGAAAACATTATAATTTTTCTGTTTAAAAGAAAAATATCCTGGTGGATGTTAAAGGGAAAGGAGGAGAATGGTAGGGTACACTTATTTTTTATAATAAAAGGAGAAACTACGTAAGTAATAAAAGTTAAGAGTAATAAATTTATGTAGGTTCACATGCCACCAGTTATTACAGGAAATGACAAATAGAGGAAAAGAAAGAATGTTTAATAATTAGACTCCTGGTGTGGCACCGTAGGACTTCTAACCACCAGGACAGCAGTTCAAGCCTACCTCCTGCTCCTCAGAAACCCTATACAAGGTCACTATGAATTGGAACCGACTCAAAAGGCACTTAACAACAACAACATATACAATGAAAGGAGCTGAATTTTGACTGTTACAATAGAAAATCATTTTCTTGAGAATGAAATAACACAATTATTACATCTTATAAATTCCAAAAGAGGTTGGCTACAATTATAATTAAAATTCCTATGAACTTTTTCTATATTAAAAAAAAAGCAAGGTTAAACACTATTTTCATAATCTTTAAGTACCATACCACCAACTCTATAATACACAAATTTAACAAAAGAATCTATCACAAATATTGAAATTACCCAGTATTTTTCTGTCAGATTGTTGTACTGTGGTGAGTTGAATGTTGCTGCGAGGCTGGAAGCTATGCCATGGGTATTTTAAATGCCAGCAAGGATACCCATGGTGAACTGATTTCATCTGAGCTTCCAGAAAAAGACAGACTAGTATGAAGGAGAGACAGACTACTTCTGAATATTTAGACATTGAAAACCTTGTGAAAAGCAGCTGGAATACTATCAGCACCAAAATATTGAATATTGAAACATTGTGAATAGCACCAGAATATTGTCATTTACAGTGCCAGAAGATAAACCCCTCAGACTGGTAGGCACTCAAAATATGATTGGGGAAGAATTGCCTCATCAAAGTAGAGTTTACCTTGATGACACAAATGGAGTAAGGCTTTTGGAACATTCGTTTGCTGATGGGACACAACTCAAAATGAGGAGAAATAGCTAGCTTCAAATAACCATTACTTATTGGGGCATGGGATATATGAAGCATAAATCCAGGAAAATTGGAAGTTGTCAAAATTGAAATGGAACACATAAA
>NW_006408522.1:18363726-18364883 GCF_000296735.1 Chrysochloris asiatica
ATCATTTTAAAAATTGCTGCAACAATATATTGACAGGGAACTGCCAGAGGTTCAAGCCAGATTCACACGAGGATATGGACGAGGGATATCATTGCTGATGTCAGATGGATTGTAGCTCAAAGCAGAAGATATGAGAAATGTTTGTTGTTATTGTTAAGTGCCGTTGAGTCAGTTCTGACTCATAGCAACCCTGTGTGGGGTTTCTGAGGAGTGCCTGGTGAACCTGAACCACTGACCTTGTGGTTCAAACTGACCTTGCAGTCCAGTGCATTAACCTGCAGCACCACACCAGGCTTATTGGGACTTTATTGACTACACAAAGGCTTTTGACTGTGTGGATCCTGTCAAGTTATGCTCAATATTGTGGAGTATGAATATTCTTATCACTGAATTGTGCTCACGAGGATTCTATACATAGACCAAGAGACAGTTGTTTGAAAAGAACAAGGAGGCACTGAATGGTTTAAAATCAGTTTAAAAATCAGGAAAGGTGTGTGTTTCACCATATTTATTCAATCGTGTGCTAAGCAAATAATCCAAAAAGCTGGATTATATAAAGAAGGTCATGGCATCAGGATTGAAGGAAGTCTCATTAACAACCTGCAATATGCTATAACCTTGTTTGATGAAAGAAAAAAGGACTGAACATATTTATTGATTAAGATCAAAGAGCACAGCCTTTGATATGGGTTGCATCTCAATGTAAAGAAAACAATAACCCTCACCACTGGACCAATAAACATAAAGATAAATGGAGAAAAGATACATGTATCAAAGGCTTCATTTTGCTTGGATCCGCCATCAACACTCATGAAGTAGCTAATCGAACTACATATTTCATTAGACAAATTTGGATACAAGACCCCTTTAAAGTGTTTAAGAGTAAAGATGTCAGTTTCAGGACTAAGGTGTGCCTGAACCAAACAATGGTATTTTAAATAGTCTATCTGCATGAAGAACTGAAGGAAAAATTCAACCCTCAACTATCATTACTGAAGGATTCTATGGACAAATTATTGATTGAAGCAGAAAGCATCAAAAGAAGATGGAAGGAATACACAGAGTCACTGCTCTGAAAGGAAATGGTTGATGTTCAACTGTTTGAAGAGGCAGCATATGATCAAGAGTGAGTGATACTGAAAGAAGAAGTCCAAGGT
>NW_006408522.1:18365868-18369738 GCF_000296735.1 Chrysochloris asiatica
GACCTTTTAAAAGTGTTGAAGAGCAAAGATGTCAGCTTGAGGACTAAGGTGCACCTGACCCAAGCCATGGTGTTTTCAATAACCTCATATGTATGTGAAAGCTGGAGAGTGAATAAGGAAGATCGTAGAAGAATTGATGCCTTTGAGTTATGGTGTTGGAGGAGAATACTGAAAGTGCCATGGGATGCAAAAAGAACCAACAGATCTGTGTTGGAAAAAGTGCAGCCAGAGTTCTCCTTGGAGGCCAGTATGTCCAAACTTCATCTCTCATGCTTTGGACATATTGTCAGGAGGGAACAGTCACTGAAAAAGGTTATCATGTTTGGTAAGGTGGAAGATCAGAGAAAAAAGGAAGACCCCAGCGAGATGGACTGGCAAAGTAGTAGCATCAATGGACTCAAGCGTGGCAACGATTGTGAGGTTGGCCCAGGACCAGGCAGTGTTGCATTCTGTTGTGCATAGGCTTACTATGAGTCAGTACCCACTCGATCGCAGCTAACAACAACAACAGCAGCAACTGCATGTAAATGTTGGGTAAAGTATAGGGAATAGAGTAGAAGAACTGATGTGTTTGAGTTTTGGTGTTGGAGGAGAATATTAAAAGTACCATGCAATGCCAAAATAACAAATCAATGTGTTTGAAGAAGTACATTCAGAATGCTCCTTAGATGCCAGGATGGCAAGATTTTGTCTCTTCAGACGAAACATCAGGAGGGACCAGTCCCTGGAGAAGGACATCTTGCTTGGTAAAGTGGAGGGTCTTCGAGAAAAAGGAAGACACCCAAAGACATGGATTGCACAGTGGCAGCACCAATGGTCTCAAGAGTAACAAGTGCATGCAGACCTTTCTCAGTCTGGAGAAGTTGCCCCAGCCACTTTGTCTTACTGCCATCAAGTCAACATAACCATGTATAGGGTTTCTGAAGCTATACATTTTTATGGGAGTAGACATCCTCATTGTTTTACATGGAGTAGATGGTGTGTTTGAATTGCCAACCTGTGGTTAGCAGTCCAGTATTTTTCACATAGCACCACAACCATAGTTCATACATACGGAATATACAGTGTGTTTATATATTCTGTATGTATGAACTATATATATGGAGTTCTGGTGTGGTGCTGTAGAATATGCACTGGACCAAAAGTTTGGTTTGAATCTCAAGGTCAGTGGTCCAAACTCACCCAATAACCCTCAGCAGCCCTACTTAGGATCACTGAGTTGAAATCATCTCGACAGCACTTAAAAACAGTATATATATATGTATATATACAATATATGTATATATATTGTTGTTAAGTGCCATTGAGTTGGTTCCAACCCATAGCAACCCTGTATAGGGTTTAGAAGTAGTGCCTGGGGAGCTTGAACTGCCGACCTTGCAATTCAAAAGGCTTTATAGTCCAGAGCATTAGCCCACAGCACCACATCTGAACTTTATAATATACATCAGCGTAGTGGTTATGAGTCGGGCTGCTAATCTCACGGTTAGCAGTTCACAACTACCAGCTGTTCTGCGGGAGAAAGATGAGGCTTTCTGCTCCCGTAAAGATTTACAGCCTCAGAAACTCTGTAGAAGGTCGCTATGAGTCGGAACCGTAGAACATAACAACAACAACAACAACAACATCCAATGGGTCAAGGTTGTCATTATCTCCATCTACAAATATATCTCTGATAAATATTTTTAACACCATCATCATTTAAAATTATTATTATTATTATTTATTTTTATTGATGTTATTATATTACAGAATTATACCTACCTAAGATAATTTCTCTTTAGTAGAGTTACCCCTTATATATGTACATAGCATGAGCCTAAAATTTAACTCTTTGTATTGTTAGACATGGCTGCTTTTTAAGAAGATTCTTCAGAATAGTTGGAAATATTTTAGGTTTTCATGTTTCTAGTTTATAACCAGCAAGAGCTGTTCATTTGGAAGGTTAGCTCTAGGCAAACTAATCACATATTCAATCTCCTAATCTAAAGATAACTGAGTAATATTAATCTCAAGACTATTGATGTTCACTAGAGAAATATTAACTCTATTGTCATCAATCTGATAATTCTTCTTTAGTAATATTTATACTTCTTTTATAGTATTATAAAATGTCACCTATAAACCATTCATCTTTGTGCTCCACAGAGCAATATGGGAATCATGATTGTATGGTAAAGCAAAAACTTAATTTTAGATTTAATATCTCAGTGTTCAATTAGTAAAATCATATCATATTTGTACATTTAAGGTATTATTTTATAATATCAAATGTACTCATTAATATCCAATTTTCCTGATAGGGTTATAGGTTCAAATGTAAGTATACACATATATATTGTTGTTGTTGTTAAGTGCCGTCCAGTCAGTTCTGACCCATAGCGACCCTGTATAGGGTTCCCAAGGAGCAGCTGGTGAACTTGAACCACCGATCAAATGGCTTTGCAGTCTGGCGCATTATCCCACAGCACCATACCAGGACTTCATGTACATATATATATATATGTCTATGTAATTCTCTCTTATCTTTAACGATATGAGTTATAATTTTCTCCTTAAGAGCTTTTTAATACAGGGCTTATCTTTCAAATTTTGTTCTAACCTCATTTTTTCCATGTAATATTTGTAGAAAAAATATAAAAGGTTAAAAGGGTTACAGTAGCTGTTACAAGAGGTGACTATAGATTAAAAAGTCAAGGTAAATTGGATCCCCAAACTCAAAACATTGAGACAAAACCAGAATAGACAGCCCAAGGTCAGAGGCATATCATTTATTTGATGGAAGGTAACAATGCAAAAACATTCACAGGGAGTAGCTCTTACTTACCAGAAGCCACAAGCTCATTGTGTAATTAAGAGATGCTATGTAAAGTGAGAAACACTTTCTTATACACCATTGGAAACAAACATCATAAAATTTAACAGAGAAAAAGAATCTATAACCTTGAAGATGAGAGTTAATATTGGACTATCAGCCACATTAATTCTGTTTTAGTATGTTTCACTGTATGATTCCATGAGATTGAAATGAAAAAGAATAGTATTAAAAAAATTGGTACTGGTAAAAAGTATCAACCGCAGCAAGTGGGTCTGAATGATGGGCTGGTGGGGAAGTGAGATCCTATATATGGAGGCCCTCAAAATAGGTTCTACAGTTGTTGTTAAGTGCTATGAAGTTGGTTCTGACTCATAGTGACCCTATATTGGGTTTCTGAGGAGCAGCTGTGAAGTTTGAACCTTCAACCTTGTCATTTAAACCGACCTTGCAATTCAGTGCTTATTTTACACCACAATACCAGTTCTCCTATAGTAGTACTTCTCAAACAAGTGGGTAGATTTAACAAACAGAATTTATTTTCTTACTTTTTTTGTTGTTGTTAAAGTGCCATAGATTCAGTTCCAACCCATAGAGATCAGGATAGGGTTTCAGAGGAGTGGCTGGTAAGTTTGAACTGCCAACCTTTTGGTTCAAACCTATCTTGCCACCCAACACTTATGCTACAGCAGGCCAAACTATGGTTCTAGAAGTCCAAATTCAGGGCATCAACTCTAGGGAAGGTTTTCTCTCTCTGCAGGTTCTAGGGGAAGGTGCATCTTTTTAGCAGCTATTTCTTGGTTCCCCGTAGATCTTGCATGACATAGCATCTATCTTCCCTAAACTGTCCTTTTGGCTACCTGTTCCTTTATATCTCAAAATAGATTGACTAACACCAAATCCACACAATAGAGCCTCATTAGCATAACCAGAGACATCCACTCCCAGATGGGATTGGTTATTATAGTTGTCACAGTGCCTCAGAGGAGTCTGTTGCAACTCACAGCAACCCTATATAGGATTTCCAAGGAGCGGCTGGTGGGTTTGAACTGCTG
>NW_006408522.1:18369953-18372229 GCF_000296735.1 Chrysochloris asiatica
GTCAGTATCCAGAAATCTTGCAGAATGAAAGGATTTCATTTCCTTGACTGTGTCAGGCAAATGCGGGAAGAATCCCACAGTGCCACACCAGGCCTGTCAACCAAATGGGATTATAGCCACCAAAAAATCCAAAACCAAACCTGCTGTCACCAAGTCGATTCCGATTCATAGTGACCCTCTGTAAGGTTTCTGCAGTAGTCAATCTTTACAAGAGCAGAAAATCTCCTCTTTCTCTCAGAGTGACTGGTATGGATTAGAACTGCTGACTTGCGGTTAGCAGACCAATGTGTAATCCACTACGCCACCAGGGCTCATAACCACTATGTTGTTGTTGATGATGTTGCAATTTCTGTTAAGTGCCGTCAAGTCTGTTCCTTCTCATAGCAACCCTGTAAGTAGTTTCCACAGAGCAGCTGGTGGGTTTGAACCACCGACCTTGCAATTCAAACTGACCTTGTAGTCCTTGTAGTCCCTGTAAAGGATTTCTGAGGAGCAGTTGATGAATTTGAACTGCCAACCTTGCGGTTCACACTGACATTGCAGTCCAGTGCATTATTCCACAGCACCACACCGGGACTACGTTGTTGATGTTAAGTGTCATCAAATCAGTTCACTCATAGTGACCCTGTAGAAGGTTTGAACAACCAACCTTGTGGTTAGCAGTCCAGTACTTATCCTACAGGGCCACACCAGGACTCCATAACCACTATAGGGTTGAGAATTTATAAAATACATTTTGGTGGGCCACAATTTGATTCATAACAGCACAGTAGTGAAACTAAAACAAGACTAGTCCTCCTCTCGCCTCTTTCACTTGTATATCGGACTGTTCACCACTTCCAAAGGCAACATTCTTTTGCTCATGAAAAGTTGTTACTTCAAAGGAAAAGAAAGGCTTTCAGGGTCATGCCATAATTTTCTTATTTTTATTATTTCTTAATGAGCCCTACTGAACTTTTAGTGCTTAGGTAAGTGGAACTCAGGAAATACGAGTGCTTAATTAATTTAATGCCTAAAAAGGAACTAACTGATTTCAGTGAAAGATGGCCTGGGCTGTGGATCCCGTAGAAGGAACCCACACTGCACTCAAGTATCTGAAACTGCCTGTCAAGCAAATCAAACCATGCTAATCATGGATCGAGAAAGGGAGGATTTTGAATTTTAAGAAATGAGGAAGTTCTGTTTCTACAAAGAAAGTAAAGTACCGTTTTAGTTTTAATTTTTCTCATGGAATTTAATAATGAGAGTTTATGGTACAGTGCTGTGGGTTAATGCACTGGACTGTAATGTCAGTTTGAACAGCAAGGTTGGTGGTTCAAGCTCACCAGCTGCTCCTTGGAAACCCTATACAAGGTCACTATGGGTCATAACCAATTTGACAGCACTTAACAAAAACAACAACATACTGTTCAGATGTAGAGTATTTCCGTTTTATCCTTTGGATTCAGTTGTCTTTCAGTCTTTATTTTGTTACATTCTGATTAATGGAATCCCAGTGTGGTACTGAAGGACAAGCAATTGACTACTAACTGCAAGGTAGGTTGTTCAAATCCAATAGCTATACCTCAGAAACCCTATACAGTGTCGCTATGAATCAGAACTGACTGGACAGCACTTAACAACAATAATTAGGTCAGATAATATTATTAGGCATTATTAATATGCGTGATTCTTTGGTAAAGAACATAGACTGGCTATGGATTTAATTCAATATAACCCCTTTCACTGGTCCAACTGGAATGTAGTAGAGCCTGGATATATTTTGGGAGAATAGCCTCATAAATGTGAAAACCAGATCCTAACCTAATTTAAACTTAAATTTTAATCTACTGGTTTAAGAGAAGAAATAATGAGAAATATATCCAGAGGGGGCCTTTTATATACTTCCCTTTTATACACTTCTCCAACTTTGGTGTGGCACCGGTGTAGGATAAGCACTGGACTGCTAACCATAAGATTCAACAGTTCAAATCAACCAGCTGCTCTTAGGAAACCCTATATGGGGTTTCTATGAGTTGAAACCAACTTGACAACACTTAATAACATCAACCAGCACAATTTCCTTTCACTTCGCTTTGGGAAGCACTGCTGCTAACCTGATTAGTTCGATTAGAAATGAAAACATTTATTGGGTTATGTCTAACAGTGAGCTCGATCAACATGTACTTTTGAAAAAAAGCATTTGTGTGCTTATAACTTCTCCAATTCTCTTCCATGGGATTTAGTGGATTAATTTGGGTAGGCTCAGTCTTCTGTAGCAAATGGTAGGACTCTTC
>NW_006408522.1:18372965-18377361 GCF_000296735.1 Chrysochloris asiatica
TGTAAAATGGAGTTTCCCATATGGATAGTGTTGCTGTGAGGATTAAATGACAGACTGAATGAGTGAGAACATATGTGTAGTCACTGTTGTGACTGCTGATGCTGTTGGTACTGCCCTACTTTGTCATCAGCGCTCCCTAATTGTGCTTTTAATGAATAGATCTCATTGGGATGTATTGGTTATTAGGTAATTTTTTTTTTACAGTAAATTTTAATTTTTCTTTCATGTTTTATGCTATATTCTTACAAGCTTTAAAGTCTCACCTGTGCCTCTTACTTGGCAGAACAGGGCTAATTCACCAGGCTTTAATATGACCTATAGCCAGAACCAACTTAATAGCACTTGACAACAGATGGCCTTATCTCGAGATTAGCACTTTGCAAAAGACATATGATGTAATCACTATTTAAAAGGAGTCCTTGAGTGGCACAAGTGGTTCTGTGTCCAGCTGCCAGCTAAACTTCTGGCAATTTGAGCTCATACCTCAGGAGACAGAACTGGCAATCTGGTTCTGAAATAAGACAGCTTTGAGATCACATGGGGTCACCGTGTGTCAGAATTGACTTGACAACAACTAAGGACAACAACAAGCAACATAAAAGAAAATGCATTTTATTTATCCAAAATATTATCCTTTTAATGACACTGATGCGGTACTGTAGGATAAGCCCTGGACTCGTAACTGCAAAGTCCGCAATTCAAACCCACCAGCTGCTCTCCAAAACCCTTTACACAGACTCTGTGAGTCAAAACTGATTTGACAGCATACAGCAACAACATAAAGTTATTAGAATAGTTTATATTCTTTTTCATCTTTCAACAAGTCTTTGAAATCTAATGTGCATTTTACACTTACTGTTGTTGTTACTGTTAAGTGCCATCAAGTCAGTTCCGACCCATAGTGACCCTGTATAGGGTTTCCTAGGGGAGACTAGTGGATTTGAACCACCAGCCTTGAGGTTCAAACTGACTTAACAGCCCAGCACATTAGCCTACAGTAACATACCAGGATTCTTTATAATACAGCTCAGTTTGAACCAGCTGCATCTCAAATGCTCAATAACCACTGTGGCTGGTAAGTGCTGTTGAGTCGGTTCCGACCCCTAGCGACCTTGTGAAGGGTTTCCTTGCGGTTCAAAGCGACTATGCAATCCAGCTGATTAACCCATAGCATTGTGGCTAGTAGCTGTATGGATAACATACAGGTATAGAACATCCAGCTCACATTGCTCTAATTTAATCCTTGGCAATCAACTTTCTGATTATTAAGCCAGTGTTCTAGATCTTCCAATATAAAAAATAATTCTCTAAATATTTCAATGAATGTTTATCATCCAATTTCCTAGAATAAGTTAGTTTCAAATTAATGTGGATGCAATGATCTGAGCTTCCCAGTATGCACTCACCTTAAAGGATAAACACTGACAAGCCCAGAAAACACATCTTGCATAATAAAAACCTCACCAAAGCACAAAGATATCTGATGCCCAGACCTAGACAGTCAAACTCTTAAATGAACTCTTGTTGGAGGCAAGTGATTGAAAGCAAAAGCAATTTAAATTTTCTACTGAAGTGTAAGAAGACTTACCAGTTTAAATCCATTCAACAATTTAGCTGCACCACAGTAGAATGTTTATTAACAGTGAGATATAAGAGTACATAAAATTACATTACTTCTTACATTGGGGGAATTATCTGACTTTACTTAAAATCCTAATTGCCCTAAAGAAATCTGTGTTAAATCTCTTGCTACAATTCACATTACTGAACAAAGATGAGCATCCAGACTGCTGAACCATGGAGCCAAATCTTTAGAGTAACCATAAAATACAGCATCTACACTGGAAACCCCTCTGACAATGATCAAGATGTGCTGCTGATTATATAGAAACCATACTAATTAAAAAGATCCCTCATCAACTGAGATGTGTGCCCACATTACAAATCTTGAATGCAAATAATGATACTAAGCAAATCATGCAATGAGAGTGAAAAATAACCTTTGAACAAAAATTTTACTAATATAGCAATAATAGATTATTTATTGCTGTTGTTAAGTGCCATAGAGTCAGCACCGATCTATAGCAGCCCTGTCTACAACAGAACGAAACACTCTCTGGTCCTGGGCCAACCTCAAAATTATTGCTAGACCTGAGCCCACGGCTTCTGATACTGTACCAATCCATCCCGATGGGGGGGGGGGGGTCTTCCTCTTTTTCTCCAAATATGATATCCTTCTCCAGTGACTGATCCCTGACAAAATGTTCAAAATATGAGAGACAAAGTCTGTCCATCCTGGTTTCCAAGAAGCACTCTGGCTGTGCTTCTTCCAACACAGATTGGTTTGTTCTTTTCAATAATCTCCTCAAATACCCTAACTCAAATGCAACAATTCTTCTATGGTCTGCCTTATTCACTGTTCCACTTTTGCATGTATATGAGGTTAATGAAAATACCATGGCTTGGGTCAGATGCACCTTAGTCAACGTAAGCTGACATCTTTGCTCTTCAACACTTTAAAGAGAACTTGTGCAAAAGATTTGTCCAATACAATATGTTGTTTGATTTCTTGACTGCTGCTTCCAGAAGTGTTGATGGTTGATCTGAGCAAAATGAAGTATTTGACAACTTCAATTGTCTCTTCATTTGTAAGAATGTTGTTTTCTTTACATTGAGATGCAACCCAAACTGAAGACTGTGATCTTTGACCTTCATCAGTATTTTTAGTATTCTTTACTTATGATACAAGCAAGGGTGTATTATCTGCATCATGCAGGTTGTTAATGAGTCTTCCTTCAATCGTGACATCACAGTTTTATTCATATAACCCAGCTTCTCCGATTATATGCTTAACATACAGATTGAATAAGTATGGTTGAAAAACTACAACCCTGGTGCATACCTTTCTTAATTTTAAACCATTTGTTGTTCCCTTGTTCTGTTTGAACAACTGCCTCTTGGTTTATGTACAGATTCCTCATGAGCATAATTAAGTGCTCAGGAATACTCATATTTCTCAGTGTTGTCCATAGCTTGTCATGATCCACACAATCGAACATCTTTGCATAGTCAATAAAGTGCAGGTAAACATCTTTCTGATATTCTCTGCTTTCCGCCAAGATCTATTGGACATCAGCAATGATATGCCTCATTCCACGTACTCTTCTGAAACCAGCTTGGACCTCTGGAAGTTCTCTGTCAATGTATGGTTTCAGCAGCTTTTGTATTATCTTTAGTAAAATTTTACTAGCAAGGGAGAGCAATGATATTGTCTGATGATATCCACATTCCATTGGGTCACCTCTCTTTGGAATGGGCACAATTACACATCTCTTCCAGTCAGTTGGCCAAGTAGTTGTCTTCTAAATTTCTTGGCATAGATGAGTGAGTGCCTCCAGTGGTGCATCACTTTGTTGAAAGGTTTCAATTTATATTCCATCAGTTGCTGGTGCCTTGATCTTTGCCAATGCCTTAAATGCACCTTGGATTTCTTTTCTTCAGGATCATTGGCTCTTGATCGTGTACTACCTCTTGAAATGGTTGAACATTGACCATTTCTCTTTGGTACAGTGACTCTGTGTATTCCTTCCATCTTCCGTTGATGCTTTCTGCATGATTCAATAATTTATCCAGAGAATCCTTCAATACCAGAAATTGAGGCTTGAATTGTTTTTCTTCAGTTCACTTAGCTTGAGAAATGCTAATTGTGTTCTTCCCTTCTGGTTTTCTAACTCCAGGTCTTTGCACATTTCCTTATAATATTTGACTTTGTCTTCTTGAGCTGATCATTGACATTTTGTGTGCAGTTCTTATCTCTGCCTCACTTCTTCTATTTGCTTTAGCATCTCTACACTGAAGAGTAAGTTTCAGAGTCTCTATGACATCCATTTTGGTCTTTTCCTTCTTTCTTGTCTTCTCAATGACCTTTTCCTTTCTTCCTGTATGATGTTCTTGATGTCATCCCACAACTCTTCTGGTTTTCAGTCTTTAGTGTCTGATAAATCAAATCTGTTCTTCAGATGGTCTCCAAATTCAGTGGGGATATATGCAAGGACATATTTTGGCTCTCGTTTACTTGTTTTAATTTTCTTCAGCTTCATCCTGAATTTGCATATGAGCAATTTGTGGTCTATTCCACAATCTGCCCCTGGCCTTGTTTTGACTTATGATATATATCCTACTCTTTCTCCCATAGTAGGGAATGTTTTATCCAAAGGAAGAAATCAAAAGAAGACTAACAGAATTAATGTAAGAAAAATTAATTTTAAATAATATTTTAAATATGATAAACTGGGAAATTAATTATTATATGATGGTGGTAGTCATGTGATGTAAAGTTGGTTCTGACTCATAGTGACCCTGAAAAGAGTTTCTGTAGCTGCAAATCTTTATAGGA
>NW_006408522.1:18377591-18378870 GCF_000296735.1 Chrysochloris asiatica
GAGTGCTCCTTGGAGGCCAAGATGGCCAAACTTCGTCTCTCATACTTTGGACATATTGTCAGGAGGGAACAGTCACTGGAGAAGGATATCATATTTGGTAAAGTGGAGGGTCAGAGAAAAAGAGGAAGACCCCCCCAATGAGATAGATTAGCCAAGTGGCAGCATCAATGGATTCAAGTGTGGCAACAGTAGTGAGGTTAGCCCAGGATTGGGCAGTGTTTTGTTCTGCTGTACAAAAGGTCACTATAGGCTGGTACCTACTTGATGGCACCTAACAACAATAACAAACAATACCAGAATTGCTTATTATATATAAATAAAAAATAAATAAATACCACTGTTAATATATAAGTAACTCATACAAAGTTTAGTATAAAAGAGTATTTACTACAAAAGATCAATGCAAAGAGAATGAAAGAAAAATCACAACATTTGAATAAAGGAAATAGCAAGGAACAGAAAATTTGTTTCACTTCATTAGTAATTGTTGTTGTTGTTCTTAAGTGCCGTCGAGTTGGTTCTGACCCATAGCAACCCTGTACAGGGTTTCCGAGGCTATAAATCTTTACAGGAACAGAATGCCTCATCTTTCTCCCGCGGAGCAAACAGCAAATACAAAATGAGGTGTATTTTTTACCTTTCAAATAGTGAAAGAGAGACAGGGCCAGGGAGAGTGATAATTACATAGTACAGGAAGTTTAAAAAAAAAAAAAAAATGCCTGTCAAGGACAAAATTTAGCAATACACATCAAAAGCCTTTAAAATGTGCATACCATTTAATTCCATAATTACACTGTAGTAATTTTGGCCCTGTGGGATAATGTGCCAGACTGTAAAGCCCTTTGAACTGCAGGGTCAGTAGTTCAAGCTCACCAGCTGCTCCTCAGAAACCCTATACAGGGCCGATATAGGTCAGAACTGACTCTACGGCACTTCACAACAACAATGATTTATGATAATGAGAAATACATAACCTACATATTCAATGATAAAATACTGGTTAAATACATTTTGATATCTTATTACATTTGAATACTGTGTTGTTGTTAGGTGCCATCAAGAGTGTCCATCTCACAGTGCCTCTATGCACAACAGAAGGAAACTGCCTGGTCCTGCACCATCCTCACAGTTGCTATTGGTGCTACCACTGTGTTAATCCATTTTGCTGGAGTTCTTCCTCTTTTCTGCTGACCCTCCCCTTTTCCAAGCAGGATGTCCTTCTCTGGGGACTGCTCCCTCCTGACAAGATGTCCAAGAACAAGAGACAAAGTTTTGCCAT
>NW_006408522.1:18383045-18392155 GCF_000296735.1 Chrysochloris asiatica
CAGTAATAATAGCAAAGATCAAAAAAGTAGAGGACAATAAATGCTGGCAAGGATGTGGAGACACTGGGATGCTCCTGCATTTCTGGTGGGATTGCAAAATGGTCCATCCACTCTGGAAAGCAATATGATGCTTCCTCAGAAGGTTGGAAATAGAAATACCTTATGATCCAGCAATTTCTCTACTTGGTATTTACCCACAAGAAATACGAGCCATACACGAGTAGATACATGCACACCAATGTTCATAGCAGCACTATTTACAATAGTAAAAAGATAGAGAGAGACTAAGTGCCCATTAATGGAAGAATGGATAAACAAACTGTGGTACATACACACAATGGAATATTATGCTACCTTGAAGAATAACAAGGAAGATGCAAGCCACCGCATAACATGGCTAAACATTGAGGACATTACGTCAAGTGAAATTAGCCAGTCACAAAAGGAGAAATGCTGCACAGGACCACTACGGTAAAACACTAAGGAAAAGAACCCATACTAAAGAGGGTGTGGGGAATTCTTTGCTGGTTACCAGGATCTGGGGGGTGGGTGAGGGGAGGGAGAAGAAGGTGGAGCACAGGGTAGGGAATAGACACAAGAAGGTAAGGGAAATACACAAGAAGGGGGTGGGGAAAATTGGAAGAAAAAGGCAGATGGGAAAACAATTAGGCAGGTTTTCATGGGCTAAGTGGGAGAGAGGTAAATAATGATATATGCACAACCTTGGAACAACTGGGCTCTGGGATACAGGGATTGAGACATTGTTGGAATGGGCAAAACAGGGGAAATAATGTTAAGATGCTTGGCTGCCTTTTGAATCTTGGTTTCCCTGGCATACCATTATAAAATAGACACTTGAGGGGTAGAGAAAGGAATGACCAGAAATATCACCATAGAAAGCTTGTAAGTCCATCTTCTGCCTATAACTGATTGGAATACCTATAATGGGGCTACAACATGCCCAGTGAAGGAGGCTTCCTGTGGAGCCTCTGCATTACATAAGACGATAAGTGGAATCCTGAACTCCAACCAGAATCTTCTGAAATCCGAAATTTCCACTGGAAAGGACAATCAGACCAGCTTGTAGCAGCTAGAAGAACAGAAGATACTTCTTGAAAGAAAGACCAACAGTAAAAATACAAAACAATAATGGCAGTCCAACTGACTACTACAAGAACAAGCAAGTTGATCGCCCAGGAGACATCAAGGCAAGCAGTTTGGTCCCATCATGGCAAACCCCCTTCCAAGACTGAGACTCAATGGAATACACGAGCAGACATGTGCTCTGACTGATGACCACATTGGTACCTGATAAGGGGAAATGAGGGAAAAACAGCAATGAAGCTGTGAACTAAGTCCAACCACGTTCAATAGACTCCTGTGAGCCCGGCTGGAGACCTGGTTGACCAGCAGTTTGTCAAGAACTGGGGACTCCTGGGCCCAGTGTCAGTGACATAGCCACAGAGGACTGGAGTGAAGAATGAAGCATCCAGCTGATAAGAGAGGGCATATGCGTAAGAACACCCACACTGGCAGATAATACCCCCTTGACCTGGCTTCAATGGCTTGATGATCAGAGCTCAACCAGAAGAAGAAAGTAGAAGAAAAAAAAGAGTAATCTGATACAATTTGATGAACCTGACCTACACCTATGGATGCAGTAGCTCAAAATAGGGAACAAATCTTTACAGCAAGGATCATTCCCACCCCCTCAATACACAGGGTAGACAGTGATAGGCAACTTGGAAATTGGCTACCCAAAATGGGTGGCATGGGATGGGGGTGGGGGGGTGCTACAAAGGCAAGAAGTGACTGGCTTACAAGCTTTAAAGAGGGAGCTTAGATCCAGAGGGCGCGGAGAGGAAGGTAGAATCTCCACTGAGTAGTATCCAGTCTGTCTGGGCGGGACTGATGAATGAATAATTACTATCAGGACTGACTGTGAGGGTTGGAAATGTAAAGATATTGTAGCAAAAGGAGGGGAGTGGTTGACTTTGCAGTCCAGCAGCAGAGGGCCCTGGGACCATCAAGACATCAAGGGAGAAGAGCGGAGTGTGGGACTCACAGAGTAACAGTGATGCCAGAGATGGAGGCAGAGACGATGACGTGGAGAGATGGAGCGGCTTGGCACTCTAGACCCAGAGATGGAGGGGGACTATGTTCTGACAACCAGGCAGCAGGCTTCCGGGGTGTACCATTTGGTTGGTTGATGATGCATGGAGGGGATTGTAACCAAGGCAATGTAACGATATACGATAGGATGACTGTAAAGCTAACGTTCTTCCATGTAAATGATCGCATAATTCACAATAAAACGTTAAAAAAAAAAAAAAGCTAACTCAGGTGATTACTTTGAATGCTTTTTGGTCTGTCCATCCATGACTTTATGATATCATAAGCTAAGGGAGTAGAGTCCCAGGTTCTGCAATCATAGGGATGAACACTTTGTTGTTGTTGTTATGTGCCGTGGAGTCGGTTCCTACTCATAGTGACCCTGTACAGGGTTTCCGAGGCTGTAAATCTTTACGGGAGCAGAATGCCTCATCTTTCTCCCACGGAACAGCTGGTAGTTTCGAACTGCTGACCCTGAGGTTCACAGCCCGATTCGTAACCACTACGCTACCTAGAGTGAACCAAACAAGGAAATGTAAATTGTAAATTGTTGTAAATGGTAATCTTCTATAAGAAAAACAAAACATGTCATAAAGAGTTGATACTTGTCATTCACAAGTATACACATACAAATGTACAAATTTACAAATAATAATGAAAGCAACAACAAAGTGACTATCCTATGTAATTTTCTAATGATAAGGGTGCAAAGTATAATTACAGTGTTGGATGAGTAACATAAAAGTTGTCTTTCTGTAAAGTTGCACATTCTTGTTTGGCACGGGTATGGAATTATTTGGAAAAAGTAACAGCACAATGACAATTAACTAAAGCCTACTGTATCCAATATGAAACAAAACCGATGGTTCAATAGCAAGATAAACATAATTATTGTCACTGAACTGTACATGGGAAAGAATATTTAAATGGAAAATAAATTTGTTACATATGTATTTACCACAAGAAAAGAACTCTGAGCCTATAAAACACATAAGAGATTTACATTTCCTAATAAAAATGTGACACTATAAAAATTAACTTTCCTAATTTATTAAAAGGGAAATAAAATAATAATTAAAAAAAAACAAAAACATTTAGTCTGCTATACACTCTTTGGACCAAACCATTAGCTTTGTTGTTGTTGTTATTGTTAAGCACCAGGCAGAGAGTTCTGACTCATTGCGACCCTGTATAAAGTTACCAAAGAGCGGCTGGTGGGTTTGAACCACTGACCTTGTGCTTATCCTACACACCAGGACCATTATACCATTGTCATGCTAGTCTATGTGCTAGGTAGCAAGTCATAACTTTCTGACTAATACCAACCTAAGACTTCTATTCTCTATACTCAGATTAAGCAGTTTAATGTTCCTCTCTGTTATTTAATTTATAGAATAATCCTGACACACAATATAAATCAAGCAGTTATTTATGACAATCCATTTAATGTACACTATCTACACTTTTATTTAATTGTGGTGTTTTTCCTGTTTACTCTCATGGGCCTTTCTGTGTTTGATGCATTATAGCCCAATCTGAATATGCAAATTTAAAGTTTTCACATTATAAATATTATTCATGGTGTCAGCATTTGAATTCTCATTAAAAATAGTTTGTTTTTTAGAATCTGACTCATTATCAGAAAGACATCAGAGATGTAAATATTGCAGCATGTTTGAAAACTTGGAACAATTATTAGTGAACAACATATAATAAACATTTGTTTCTATATGTCACACAAGATTCCAAATGCCTGCATATATTATTTAATACTTATAGCAAATGTATGAAGTGAAAATTATATTTATTTCTTTCTTCAGATGAAAAAAAAACCCATCATTTAGGAGAGATTAAGCAATTTGCCCATGGTTAGACCGATAAAATATTATGTTGCTAGAATGTAATCTCAGGCAATCTAATACCAGAATATTAAAGCAAACATAAAGTTCATGAATTCCACTTCTAAATTTAAAAAGAGAATGGATGACTATAGATCTTTATAAATTAGTCTTCTCAGAACATGAGAGTCAAGAATATCTTGAAGTAATCAACAACTTACCTCTTGAATCACAGTTCCTCTGACACACTATGTGACTTATAACGTGATGTTACTTGATATAGGGAAGAAAGAAGCAGCATGTATTATGAGGAGGCTGTAATAACATCCTTTTTCTCTTAGTCATTCAATCTTGGTATCTCTACTCTATGTTACTTTCATAGATTTGTCTATCACTTTTATTGAGTTAAATCTGAAATCTCAGTACTATTCCTAACCTCTCACCCCTGGTTTAAGACCATTCACTCCTAATGAGCTACCCACTATTTCTATTTGACTCTCCATTCCATATCTGCTCCAAGCTGAAGATACTTAAAGCTGAATTCATCTTTTATTCTAATAAAGTCACTCCTAAGCTCTCTCTTTGTTAATGGTGTGCCCAAAGTCCTCCAATTGTTTGTCCTCCAATATATGTTATATAATCTTTCCACCTTAATCTTTACATAACAAATATTTAATATTTTTTAACATTCTATTCAAATGCATTCATGGCTCCTGATTGCCAAAATTGGTTTTGTTCAAGGAAAGGTGGGATATGCGGGTGATTAAAAACAAGGAAAGAGGAAGACGTATGTGACTCCTATCATGACTTCCTGAGATCTTGGTACTTTGGACAGCACATCATCACTGCCATAGTGGTGAGCCAATGTATCTTTTAGGTATTTGGATTTATGAAAACTGCTAGGCTAGGAAATACAGGCCAAACAATCCACGCTTCTTAGATCATCTTCAAGGTCCTTCCTAACCTAGCCCTGAACTATCTTAAAAAAACAAAAACATGTTTCATTATTCCGCTCATGAACCTCATGCATCTACCAAATAACATCATTCATGCCAGAAGTGAAGCCTTACATGCCAGGATACCATCAATGTAGATTTAGGCTACAGGGTCACCTATATTTCATCCCCATATGCTTCTTTTAATTTACAGGTCTATTTTTTCCTCTCAACATGTCAACCTCTGGTATAATTTTAAGGGACCCATGGAATGAACAGTGTTTTTGCATTTGGTGTACCCTTGTTAAATGTGTTGACTGACTTCTATTAGAATGAAAACAGTCTTCTTCCTTTAGTGTTCTCTCCTACTCAAATCCATTGATACTTACATTGAGTAAGACTTTTACTTTGTTCATTCTCCTTGGTTCAGTGGTCTCAATAGGATTTGTATGTTGGAGAAACTTGGAATATATTACATCAGTATGTTTACTAGACAGTTCTGTTGTAAGCAGCATGAAATAGCTAAAGTGTAATAAGAAAGATGCATTGCCACTAAGGAGATGCTTAATGGTGTGAGGCAGGAAGTTTCAAGTTTCTAAGAAGAGGCAAGATCTGTTTTCAGCTTTAACTCCAATAAGAAGATGGCCTTTCATATCAAAGTTCGTGAAATAAAACCCTCTCATGCCCATGTTATAATATTAGGAAGGAAAGGATTCTTTCATTGGAGAGGATAAAAATAAGTCAATATTAAAACAGAAAACTATATTATAATACACACTGAAAGGGAACATTTTTATCAATATTTAACATGTTCTCCCTCAGACACCAAAGTTTTAGAAAAGACAGGAGGCTTTGTTTTCTAAATTCTGTGTACCATCGGTTCCTCAGGGGTTACTTAGCAAACATATCTCTTTTCTACCCATGTTTCTCCTCTATGCTACTCAACTCAGTCCAGAAATGTAGTCGCCATTCTAGCTCTTAAGAACTCTCTCGTAGCTGTCTCTTTGTATTTCTGGGAGAGGGGCTGTCCTTGACTTGGTTGGATATGAGCTTTCTATTTTCAAGGGACAAACACTTAATGTCTAATATAATATGGCATGAAATAAACCATTATGCTTCTAAGATGAAATCTTTGCATTTCTTAGGCAAAATATCCAAAGAAGCAAAGTTACACAGATTATTGTTGTTAAGTGTTGTCAAGTCGATTCCAACTTATAACAACCCTGCTGAGAGTTTCCAAGGTGCATCTAGTGGGTTTGAACTTCCAACCTTATAGTCAGCAGTCCATTACATATCCTATAGCACCACATCAGGACTCCTAAATTAACAAGAGCATTATGGGTGGGATTGCAGTGCTAAGTGTCATGAAGTTGGTTCTGACTCATAGCTACCCTGTAAAGGATTTCCAGGAGCAGCTCATGGGTTTGAACTGCCTACTTTGCAGTTAGCAATCCAGTGTTTATCCTATAGTGCTACATCGGGACTCCACTACAAAGATAGACTATTATATAGAAGATTTCTAATTTAATCAGATAAGCAAAGAAGTTAATCTTCTCAGTGGTTAGTTTCAGCAGAGTTATCCCCAAGACCCCTAGAGCAATCACTTCATCTATGTTTGCCTGGGACTTTCTCATCTTAGCACTGAAATTCCTGTGACCGAGGGAAGCCCAAAGTCCCAGAAAACCCTTTCCATAGCCACCAAGAGCAAATCTTTTCTTGTCTATAATGTATCATAAAACTATTGTTTTCTATGTGTCCTAGATTTAAAAAGTTGGGAAGTACTAAACAATCATTTGCTCTAATTATTACGAGTGTAATTTCCATTTTTTTAAATGAGATATTAAGACGCAAAAGTTAAATGACTTACCAAAACTCATATACATGGTGGGGTCAAGACTTAAAAATAAGCATTCTAATTCCAAGTTCTGTGTTTCCCACTGACATAGCATATTACTTTCTGTCATTTCCTCAGAGGTAATACATGTTTTTTCCTCTTCAGATTTCCAATGGATTGAATGTAAAAAAGTGAAGACATTATTCGTCCTCACTTAATGTTTTATTTCTGTTTTAATTTATAAATTTACTAGTTTTGCATCCAGTTGGTGAGAGGAAATCTCAGTACTTTTGGACGAATCTCAAAGAATCAGTTCAAATTCATATTAATTCCCATTTTCTCCAAAGCATCTATACAACCAGACTGGTCGCATCAGGAGAACTATAAACACACAAATACACACACTGGAATAAGAATTCCTTCTATACGATGCTCAGGTCTAACTTCTAAGTTGAAATTGCCATACTAGGTTCTTTGCTCCTATATGAAAATAATTTTCATGGGTCTTACTGTCTTTACCTGAATTCTGCCTCACATCAATCTTCCTGCTAACCCAGTCTTCCATCAGATATGTCTAGATCTGTACCCCAATTTTGGGCACTGTCTAAGTGCTGTCTTCAGACTCTATGCAAATGAATGGAGACAAATCAAGAACTTTTCACAGATTTCATCTCATGGAACAAATCTGCATCTATGGTTGGATTCTATTATGTTTAATCCAGGGTGTTTCAGTGACTCTTACCCTATAGCTTTGGTACTTCATAAAGTTGACATATATAAATGCATCTTACCAATAAACTTGGGAATTGTGTCAGAGCAAACATTTCCTAAGGGAACTTTTATATGTAAATATTAAGTGGAAGATGGTGTCACTTTGTGTGAAAAGATTTGTAGTCAGATTATTCTTAACAGTGACAGCTTCTACCAATCTCATGCTTTGGCCTTTGCAACCTGGGACCTTACAGTCTAAACATCAAGATAATGAGCAGGAGTTACAGTGATGTTTATAGTGGTTGACAGAGTTCTCTAAAAGTTCTCACAGCAAAAGTGATGACTGCTTTGCCTGAATGCACTTGCTTCTAAAAACTAATATCTTCCTAAAAACTTAAGTTTAATATGTTTTTGGCAGATGACTCTGCTCTGATTAATAAAATGTATACAATGTTGTGAATATGAATTAACCAACTTTTTCCTTTTGTATTCATTGTATTCATCATCATCACTGAGTAGCTATTGTTCAACCACTATGTTCCCAGAACACCTGAGTCAAAATTGACAGGATGTAGGTATTCCAAGTTATAAACATATTATTCATATTATTCGTATTAATCATATTAATATCCTATCAATATGACTAAAGATTAATATGAATAATCAGATTATTCATATTAATCTTTAGTCATATATTCAAACCTCCAACATATATGTCCAAACACATCTTCCATTCTCCTTCACGTGCTCTGACACACTGTTGTTCAAAACGTTTTCATGCTTATGACATAACTAAAATGTTGATATTAATAGCCATCCTTTTCTTTTCCATATCCACATGGCAAAATTCTACCCAAACTTCAAATTCTGATTCAATGACTCCTTCTCAACAGTCTATCCTGATAACTCTAAGACAGAAGTATCCTCCACTCTTAAAATTTCACAACATTTTATCCCCTTTTCTAGGAAATAAATCATTCTTTACTCAGTATTGTAGCTAATTGGACAAAGACCAAAAATGAGAGTCTGATATTTTCTTGGTAATTGCTATTTTTATTATTTCATATACATAGAACAATTTCTTGTAAGTGGATTAAATATATGAAATCATATAATTTCCTTCTAATTATGAAAATAAGCTATTTTGAAGAATTTTCATTGTAGATATGATTATGATTAAACCACTAAAAATATGGCTTTCTTCTTTACTTGTCCCACAAAGAAGCAGAAGTGTTTTTTTTTTGTTTTGTTTTGTTTTAATTATTATTTCTTGAATATGAGCTAGCCTTATGACTTGCTTTAGATTACAGAATAGGCAATGGTTGTCAGTCCCTGCCTTGGATTCAAGCCTTCAAGTATGCTTTCCCTCATTTCTTGAATTCTATCACTGCCTTAGGAACAAGTTTGTGCTGGCCTGCAATGTTTGATGGTGGCTACTAAGGATAGAAAGGGGACAGACTGGGAATCACTCTTCTAGATAGTAGATATTTACTCTTTTCAGTGATGGGAAAGGCAATGCCAAATATGGGTGAAGTCTGAATAACTACTAAGGTATATGATGACCCTAAGAAGTACACACGAATAAAATGATTTTGATAAATGGTATAACACTGTAGGATAAGCACTAAACTGCTAAGCACAAAGTCAGTGGTTCAAACTCGCCAACAGTTTCTTGGATAT
>NW_006408522.1:18400650-18403179 GCF_000296735.1 Chrysochloris asiatica
TCATTTGAATTGCAAGGTCAGTGGTTCAAGCTCACCAGCTGCTCCTCAGAAACCCTATACAGGGGTGCTATTGGTCAGAACCAACTCAACAGCACTTAACAATAACAACAATGGAGTCCTGGAGCCATAGTGTGGTGCTGTGGGTTAAAGCACTGGACTGCAAGGTCAGTTGAACTGCAACATCGGTGGTTCAGGCTCACCAGCTGCTCCTCAGAAACTCCAGAAAGGGTCACTATGGGTCGGAACCAGCTGGAAGGCACTTGACAACAACAATGTGGTCCTGGTGTGGCATTGTACAGCATTGCACTGGAACAAAAGTCTGTTTGAACTACAGTCAAAGGTTCAAACCCACCAATCTCTTAAGGTTTGCTATAAGTTGAAACTGACTCTATCACAATTAACAGCAAATAGTAATGAAGTCCTGGTGTGCTGTTGCAGGATAGGCACTGGATCACAGCGTTGGTTTGAACTGCAAGGCTGAGGGATCAAACCCACCAGTTACTCCTCGGAAACCAGATACAGGTCACTATGAGTTGGAACAGACTCAGCTGCACTTAACAACCACAACAATTATCCTGTAGTGAAGTCATGTAAGCATGATGCTTTGAGATGAAGTCTTTGTCTTCCTGGATCCCTTAGTAATTATAAAGATCAGCGTGCATAACCACCATACCCAGCATCAATGTGCATTCAGAACGTAATAAAAGAGAAACAAACAAATATTTATTTCATCAATCCACTGTACCATAGCCTAAACTATCCTGACTGATAATAACACTTATACTTCATCTTGTATGATGTGACTCTACAGATTTTGAGTGTCTTATTAATATTAATTAAACCATCCAATTGACTAGTTATCTTGTATATGTCACTCCCAAATTCTACAAGCATATCTTTTATCGTCCTATTTTGTTCTACTAAAACGTAATTTGTCTAAAGGAAAATAATTGGTAGAATACTTCAGGAGGAGTCCGGGAAGTATTCTACCAAGAGTCTCCCAATAAGCACAAAATCAATTATGGATGATTACAATTTGGGTCTATTCATACAACCAGTCAATAATTTATCATTTGGAGGGTGTTTTATTTAGCTGATCCTCATCTGGCCTTATCCTGAACTGATACTACTGATTTTCTCAATTGTCTTTTTCCCACAGATGTAGTCAATTTCAGTACTGTGCATTCCATTCAGTGAGTTCCACGTGTATGCTCGCCATTTATATAGGTGAAAATAGGCATTTCCATAGTATAAATCATTGGTCTTGCAAAATATTATCCTGAGACAATAACACCAAAGTGACATTTTCCAGCTACTGGTCCTTGTTCTTTGTTTCCAACTTTTGCATTCTAATTATCAGTTATTATCGATACACCTTGATTACATGTTTGATGTATTCGCAACTGAAGAAATAGGTAAAAATTGTCCATCTTTGGCATTAGTGGTTGGTGAGTAAATTTGAATAATACGCATATTAATCTTCCTTGTGTCACAGGGTTACTATCCTGTCACTGACAGTGCTGTACTTCAGGAAAGATCTTGCAATGTTCTTGATGATAAACACGGCATACTTCCTCTCTAATTTGTCAATCTGTGTATAATAGACCAAATATTTGTCTGATACAAAATGACTTGTAACAATCTATTTCAGCTCACTAATGCCTACCTAGAATATTGATCTTTATGCATTCTATTTCACTTTTGATAATTTCTAATTTTCCTAGAGTCATACTTCATAATTTGACATCCTAATTATCAATGAATTTTTGAAACTGTTCTAATTTTGAGTCATGCTAAATCAGCAAATGAAGGTCCTGAAAACTTTACTCTCTATTCATCATTAAGGTTGACTCTACTTTGAGGAAACAGCTCTTCCTGAGTCATATTTTTTTAAGACTTTTCTAACTTAAGAAGGCTCATTTTCTGGTACTGTATCAGACAATGTTCCAGTGCTATTAATGAGGTGTTCACTGGCTGATTTTTTCAGTATTAAATCAGGTCCTTCTTCCTGGCCTATCTCAGTCTGGGAGCTCCACAGAAACCTATCCACCATGGGCAACCCTGCTGGTGTTTGGAATAATGGTGGCATAGCTTCACAGTACAACCAACTGAAAGGCTGTATATCCTGATCACTCATAACGTCTTTAAACCTCACTTGCCTCATCTGGAAAATAAGAATAATTATTATAATATAGCATTAAAAAGTTTCATGAAAATTAAAGGAGATACTTCAACTTATTACTTATACACGGAACTAGCACATTGTACTGCTTTGAACATTTTGTTATTGTCCTTACAATAATTTTGAATTTGACACATTTGTTGTAAGGTGCCATCGAGTCAGTACCTACCCATAGCAACCTTAGACACAGCAGAACGTAACACTGCCCAATCCTGGGCCAACCTCATTACCGTTGCCACGCTTGAGTCCATCAATGCTGCCATTTTGGCCAATCCATCGCGATGGGGATCTTCCTCTTTTTCTCTGACCCTCCACTTTACCAAGCATGATATCCTTCTCCAGCAAAT
>NW_006408522.1:18403344-18404242 GCF_000296735.1 Chrysochloris asiatica
CGTTGAGTTGGTTCCGACCCATAGCGACCCTGTACAGGGTTTCCGAGGGTATAAATCTTTACGGGAGCAGAAAGCCTTATCTTTCTCCTGCAGAGTGGCTGGTAGTTTCAAACCGCTGACCTTAAGGTTCGCAGCCCGATTCGTAACCACTACGCTACCAGAGCTCCGTACCAATTACATTTGGTAAGAACCAGCAGTTTTAGGAAGCAGGGTATTCATTATCATTGTTATCTTGATTTATGGGCTATTTTCAATGTTTTTTACATAATAGCTGATGATTTTCTAACACAAGTGATTATTCTGCTCAGTGTAACAGCTGATAGCTTTTTGTAGCTACTGAACTGACACTGTTTTATCTGACTACCTGAATATTATATTCATCAAGAGTGTATCTGTGATTTTAATTTGCCACTCCTGAAACTTAGATCTGCAAGATATTAGAAGATTACACTTGATTCTATGCAGTGTTAACCCCAAAGATTAATTGAGTTCCTAATAAATTTAAGCCAAGCCAGATATGCACAGGTCATAATTAAGGATCTGCTTTAAAGAGCTGAAGATGTATGGTAATATATAAATATTCAAGAAGCAAACTTAATACAGAATAAGCTTTAAAAGAATGGTTTGCTTCTATATCGATCTTTTTCCTATAACAATATACTGCAGAGTCCCCTAGATTTATTCAATCTGAATTTTAGTTTTATGATGCTCAATCTGCCCCAATAGTTGCTACAGGATTAGAAGAGACTATGAGTAACACCAGACAGATAGATGTTTATGGCTTTTTAAGGTAGGGTCTAAAGAGCTCTAGGAGTGTAGTATTGTGAGTCAGGCCGCTAACCTCAAGGTCAGCTAGTTTGAAACTACCATCAGTTCCACAGGAGAAAGATGAGGCTTT
>NW_006408522.1:18404342-18407001 GCF_000296735.1 Chrysochloris asiatica
CTGACTCATAGCGACCTTATGGCGCTGTGGGTTAATGCATCAGACTGCAAAGTCATCTGAACTGCAAGGTCGGTGGTTCAAGCTCACCAGCTGCTCCTTGGGAACCCTATACAGGGTTGATATGGGTCGGAATCAACTCAACGGCACTTAACAACAACAACAATATACAACAGAATGAACACTTGGTCCTGTACCACCCTCACAATTGCTGTTATATTTGAACTCATTGTTGTTGTCACTGTGTCAATGCATCTCCTTGGGGTCTTCCTCGTTTTCACTGATCTTCCACTTTTCCGAGGATCTTTTTCGAGGGACTGGTCCCTCCTGATAATGTGTCCAAAGTGTGAGAGATAAAGTTTCTGCATCCTGACTTCTAAGGAACATTCTGGTTGTCCTTCCAAGACATTTTTGTTGTTCTTCTGGCAGCCCATGGTACTTTCAATGTTCTTTTCTAACACCATAATTGAAATGCATTGATTTTTCCCTGGTTATATTTATTCATTGTTCACATACATATGAGACCATTGAAAGTACAATGGCTTGGGTCAAGTGCATCTTAATCCTTAAAGTGACATCTTTGTTCTTTAGTACTCTTCTAAATCTGTCTTAAATTTTGGCTGCCCCTTATCATTCTGTAGCCATTTAAAAATGATCTTCAATAAAGTTTTACTTGTATGTGATATTAATCATACTGTTTGGTGATTTCTGCATTCCATTGGGTCACTTTTCTTTGAAATAGGCACAAAGATCTCTTGTAGTTGGTTGGCCAGGTAGCTGTCTTCCACATTTCTTAGTACAGACTAAGGGAGTGCCTACAGAAATGCATGAGTCTGTTGAAACATTTCAATTTGTATTCAGTTAATTCCTGGAGTCTCGTTTGGTTTGGTTTTTGCCAATGCCTTCAATACAGCTTGGAATTTTTTCCTTCAGTACCATCAGTTCTTGATCATATGGTACCTCTTAAAATGATTTTACAGCAGCCAATTTTTGTTGAATGACAAAGGAAGCATCAAAAGACGAGGTAACGAATACATATAGTGACTGTATGTATTCCTTAGCTCTTCTTTTAAGCTTCCTTTCTCATTCAGAATTTTGCCCACAGAATCAACCTGAGGCTTGGATTTTTTCTTCAGTTTTTTTCTGGTTGAGAAACACTGAGTGTTCTTTCCTTTTGGTTTTCTAACTCCAGGTATTTGCACATTTCATTAAAATACTTTACTTTGTCTCCTTTGAATATTTCTGTTCAGCTCTTTTACTTCATCCTTTCTTCTAGTCACCTTAGTTTCTCTATGTTCAAGAGCAAGTTTCATTTTGTTGTTTTCTGACATCCATTGTATTCTTTTCTATCTTTTGTCTTTGTAATGACCATTTGCTAACTTTATGAATGATGTTCTTCATGTCCTCCTACAACTCCTCTGGTCTTAGGATATTAGTGTCTAATGTATCCAATCTGTTCTTGAGACATTCTCTAAATTCATCTGGGATATATTCAAGGGCATATTTTGAGTCTCACAGATTTATTTTAATTTTCTTCAGCTGCAGCCTGAACTTGCATAGGAGCAAATAGTGGTCTCTTCCACAGTCAGTCCCTAGCCTTGTTTTAGCTGATGATATTGAGATTTTCGATCATCTTTTTCCACAGATGTAGTCAATTTGATTACTTTTTTTTTTAATCTGCTAAAGCACATGTGTATAAAAAAAGTATTTGTAATGAATTAGATATGTTGTTGTTAACTACCGTGGAGTTGGTTCCAACTCATAGTGACCCTGCACAGGGTTTCCGAGGGTGCACATCTTTACAGGAGCAGAAAGCCTCATCTTTCTCCCATGGAACAGCTGATACTTTCAAACTGCCGACCTTGAGGTTAGCAGCCTGATTCATAACCACTATGCAACCAGAGCAAAATTCTATCATGCACTCTCTGTCATCATTTTTATCACAAAGGTCGTATTTTTCAAATATACATCCTTCCACTTTGCTTTCAACTTTTGCATCCCAATCATCAGTATTATCAATGCATCTTGATTGCATGTTTGATCTATTTCAGAATGGAGAAGTTTGTAGAACTCTTCATTTTCGCCATCACTGGCTTTAGTGGTTGGTGGGTAAACTTGAATAATAGTGATATCAATTGGTCTACCTATGGTGGTGTTGGTATACCTTCAAGTCAGTTCTGACTCATAGTGACCACTTTATAAGGTTTCCAAGGCCATAATTCTTTATGGGAGCAGAAAGCCTCATCTTCTTCTGCATAGTAGCTGGTGGATTCGAACTGCTAAACTTGCAGTTAGCAGTCCTACCATATCACCTTATACATATATGGATACTATATTATCACAGACTGCATTGTATTTCAAGACAAATTCTGAAATGCTCTTTTTGAAGATAATCATGATGCCATTCCTCCTCAGTTTGTTGTTCCTAACAGAATAAGCCACATGACTCATGCAGAATGGCCAATACCAACCTGTTTCAGCTCATTAAGGCCGAGGCCATCAGTCTTTATGCATTCTATTTTATTTGTGATGACTTCCAAATTTCCTGGACTCATATTACATACATTCCAAGTTCTGATTATTAATGAATGTTTGGAGCTGTTTCTTCTCATTTGGAGTTGTGCTCCATGAGCCAGTAAAGGTCCCATACGCCATTCACATC
>NW_006408522.1:18416936-18422702 GCF_000296735.1 Chrysochloris asiatica
CACCACCACCACCACCACCACCACCACCAAGGTGAGGTCTGGAGAAAGAAATGAAATCTTAGATGAGAGTCATCAGGGTAGAGGTAGAAGTAGCAGCATGCTTAAGTTTGGTTTTCTAGTTACAAAAATATTGAGCCTCAAGACCTGAGCGTATGATACAATTGAGCACTAAAATTGAGGTGTGTCTTTTAGATAGTACGTGATTTGGGACTCCTTTAAAGAATTCCAAGTCCTTTTAGGTGGAGTTGTTTTTGTTAAGTGCCATCGAGTCAGTTTTGATTCTTAGTGATCCCTTATAGGGTTTCTGAAGCAACCGGTGGGTTTGAACTGTTGTGTTGTTTATCTTACAACACCAAGACTTCAAGGTAAAGTTAGATGACAGCAAAGACAAAGAAAGATGAATTTCTTGGTTGATACTTTTGACAGGCAGTCATCTAAGGAGAAGGGGAAATTCAGACCCTTGCTGAGCAAACCCACTAGTCAGAATGAACAGTTTTTGGAACGTTCCAGTGCCAAACACTAAAGGAAAGTGGTCAGAGTTGAAGGTTGTGGTCTCTCCTTCCCGGAAGGAGCCACTGTCTATATATATCCTGGGTTGACCAGGATATGGTATTGAATACATCCTGTGCACCTCAAACAAAAACCTATCTTCTTTAAAAATGAAAGACTGACCTTCAAACAACAAGTCAATTTGTGGTTTTCCCTTGTTTGCAGAGATAGGAAGATCCATATTCTTATGTATTATTAAATAACATAAGTGAAAACACGATTTGGGGAAAGACTTTAATTTGATCTGTCTCCCAAGAACAGAAGATAGGTTCTTTCAATGTAGATGCTAGGTATTTTTGTGGGTGTATGAGGACAGGGGAATCTGTTCTGTAATATCATTACCAGAAGATGGGAGAGTCTTAAACAGTATTCCTGGATTGACTGTGGTTAACACTTGGGCATCTTGGATGTATAATCTATTGATTAGTAAAAAGAGCCCTGGATAGTGTAAATGATTAACATACTTGACTGATAAAAAAAAAAAAAAAAGAGTGTGTTTACGCCCACCCAAAAGCACCTCAGAAGAAAACTCTGGTGATCTACTTCTAAAAAAATCAGCTTTTAGAAACTTTATGGTACACAGTCTACTCTAATATACACAGGATTGTCTTGGGCCAAAGTAAAAGAATTTCCATGAGTCAAGATAAACTCAACAGCTATTGGTTGCTTGCTTTGAATTAATAAGAGAGAATGTTAAGGTGCAAACCAGGCCAGGTAATGAAATGCTGAAGAAGGTGTCAATCTATAATTTTGTGCAGAACTTTCCATGAGTCCTTAGCAGCTAGAGCATGAAGCCCAATGTTCTCACTACTTCAAACTAGTTCTGTGAATCCTCTGTTACCATCTAGATATAGAAAACAAAAAAATACACTCCAAGAAAATGATGGAATTCTTAAGCCTGGTGTAGACTTTAGTTAGTAAATGTTGATCTTACTTCCACAAATACCAGGTTGCATTTCTCCATAAAGTGACCACAGTGTGGTCCTGATATCTTGAAATACGTACATTAAAGGAGTCAATGATAGTTCCTAGCTTCTTTGGCTAATTTCAAATTTACTCTAAATGGTCCATAATTTGCTAATTAGTGTTTCCTGAGAATTTCCCAGAGAGCCTATTGAAACATTCAGCTTACACTGAACTGAAGAACAACTGATGGCATTACAAAATCAGACAGGCAATGTTTTTTGGCTACAAGAAGCTAACAGCTTAACAACTAGCTCTTGATGCATGGACCAAGCTCCTAAGCTTAGTGGCTATACTGCTATCAGCTGTTCTAGTTAAGAGGCTCTCTGCTAAGGTCAAGTTGGTGCACAGGGTATAATGTGTGTGTTCTGTGAAAGGACCACAAGTGAGGTTATTGTTTTTGTTGCTAAGTGTCATTGAGTTGATTCCAACCCATAGCGACCCTATATAGGGTTTCCAAGAAGCAGCTGGTGAGCTTGAACCACCGACCTTGCAATTCAAATGACTTTACAATCTGACGCATTAGGCCACAGCGCCACACCAGGACTCCCACAAGTGAGGTTGCTGTTATTGTTGTTAAGTGCCGTTAAGTCAGTTCCGACCCATAGCAACCTTGTATAGGGCTGGAAGGACTAAAAGGCATGGCACAATCAGTAGTTCATGGCAGAGTTAGAACTTCCCTGAGGATCAAACCAGCCTCCTTTATAGATTTGTAAGTACTTTATGGTATGAGTAGGTCTGAATTAGCCAAAAGATACCAGGAATTGTTTTGCATTGTTTTGCCTATAGTGGTTTAAGCAAGGCAATTCCCATTCATTGCTTTTATAAAGAGCAAGGTGAAAAAGGTTCTCCAATTAATGAATCACAAAAGGATTCCTTCCTAAAGAACTGACTGAACTAATTGGAGGAAATCTCCATCTAATACATTGTGAATTGATATCTAGGGTGATCGAAAGTACTGAACTATTAGAATAGGAGAACAAAAAGATAAAATTCATATTTTAATTCAATTACTGTATTATTTTCAATAGCTTTGCTCATTACAACCTTCAAATTTTCCTCTGAACTAGAGAAAAGAGGATTCATTGTCAAAAGCAGAGTGGCCTCTTGATCAATGGGGGTTAGCTCTGATGTGAGAAAAACCTCTTGATGTTTTTCCTTGTAAGTGCTCAGTAATACCCGGATGAGGAGGAATGGGGGTTAGCTGCATTTAAAACACATGGTGTTTCCTATGTATGTCTTTACCTAAGTCCTTGAATGTTTCAAGAAGTATTTTTCTTAAAATGCATATACTAGAATATCCTCAGGTAAGTAACTGTAATGAAGTGTTCTAAGAAAATTGTCCTTTTAAATTAACACGCATTCACAAGTGAGGTCCTAGTATGAGGAAACAATGATCATAAGCTTTATGGAAGGAAACTTAAAGGAAAGAGACCTTCTCTCTGCACGTAAGCCATTTACAATCAAGTTGGAAGATAAGAATCGTGTTAATATCATGCAATCTAAGAACACATCTCAAGGATCCACAATAATATTCACGCCAAAAACACACTCTCCCCAAACTGCTAACAGCCAATGGCTGAGCATAGTGGAGGTAACAAACTGGACCCTTTATGCCTAGTGTGGAATGCTTATAGCAGGCTATCTTTTCTCTAGGACTCCCCAGTAGCCTGAATGACTGAATGAGAATTTCTCATAACCTCACTACAATTAAATTGAGGTTTTTCAGCTCAATCCTCCTTCCTTTCTCCTCTTCTTTCACAGGTGTCAAATCCTGTGTCTTTTCACTGATTCCTGTTGTTTCTCCATTTTAACTTTCAGAGGTGTTTGCTCAATAAAGTTCTTATACTTTTAATACTGTACGATGTGGGGAGCATGGTCATTCCATATGATAGACACTGGACAGTGAAATACAAGGTAAGTGGTTCAAGTCTTCTAGTCACTCCATGGGAGAAAGATGAAGCTTTCTGCTCCGGCAAAATTTTGCAGCTCCAGAAACTCTGTGCAGGGTCAGTATGAGTCAGAACCTACTCAATTGCACTTAACAGGAGTGATGTACATGCACACTGAATGAATCTTAACTGATATATATAAAGAAAAATGTCAAAACTATAGAAATCCACAAAATGGCAAAAAATTGTTTTTATTCACTGAAATATGTATCTTTTCAGTGTTCTTTCTTTTCTTTCTGTTAAACCTTTCTGTCTTCCACTCCTGATTTGTTCCCCAGAATCAATCTGATTTGTGTGTGTGTGTGTGTGTGAGAGAGAGAGAGAGAGAGAGAGAGAGAGAGAGAGAGAAAGAGAGAGAGAGAGCTTTGGGATTTATAGAATGAAGCTTAGCATGTCTTTTCCAGCAATATTTACAGGAAATAGGCAGAGGGTTGAGCAGAAATCAGAGTGCGGCAATGTCAACTCCATTATCTGTTTTCAATGTGCATAGATTGTTTTTTCATTGACACTTGAGAAGAGGGAAGGAAGGATGAATGTGGTTTGACTCTGAACTGATTAATGATGTTCAGGTAGAGAAATGGATAGTCACATTACCATGGAGTAGTAATGAATCTTGATCTTGAAAGTCAGCTCTAGTTTCAGCTTTCCAGGACAATAGAAGTTATGATATTTAGAGAAATAAAAGTAGTATTTTGTTTTATAAAAAATATAATAATATTCATAGTAAAAGTAAAACAAAAACAAACCTTTCTGAAAGAACTTGTAACCGAAAGTTCAGAAAATGAAAATGATCATCCCCTTCCCATAGTAGGACCTATACAATTAAACACTGAGATAAGAATCCAGGATCATAACACATATTATAACAACTGTGTATGATTAAATAACAAGTTCACTTGACTTTTTCAAAAATAATCATTATTTTCATTGTGAAGTTATAATTTTTTAGTAAACCTAAAGAAAGAGGCAGTGTTTATGGTATAAGGAAGAGAGAGTAGCTCGTTTCTTACCTGATTTTTCTATGGGTAATTGATAGTGAGTTCACATCATAGTTGAATTGCATAACATATCAAAATCCTGATGACGTTACAATTGAAATGTGAGTAACTCAAATATTTAATTTAAGGACTTTGACGAGTTAAAAAAATAATATATAAGTGACTTTTATTGGGCACAATCTAAACAAATAGTATGTATATCACTTTCCAGAAATTTTTAATTTTTAAATCTTAAAAATATTTAATTTAAAATTAAGTAACATGTAACTATAGCTTACAAAAATTAATTTCCACAGAATGAGAGTATTACAGCATTTCAAAACTGTATTTTTGCCTAAAAACAACTTTATTGTATTTAAAAAACATCCATCTAAATTTCCTGTCAATTTGTAGGTAGTCCTCAGATTACAAATGAGTGCTATTCCTAAATCTATCTTTAAGTCGAATTTATATGTAAGTTTGAACAGTTAGGCATAGTTTTTACTTAACATACCAGTTAGTCAAATGTTTATCTTAATATATAGGTTACCTTCTGTATGCAGAAAAATCATTAAAGAAACACTTCCAGATATACCAAAACATTTTGACACACTACAGTAACAATGATAATGTTTTAATGTGTGTTGCAAAGTACCACCTGTTTGTTATTACAAACTGCTGTTGTTGTTGTTAAGTGCCATTGAGTCAGTTCTGTCTCATAGGAAACCCATATAGGGTTTCCAAGGAGCACCTGGTAGGTTTGAACTGTCAACCATGGGGTTCAAATCGATATTGCATTCTAGTGCATTATCCTGCAGTGCAACACCAGGACTCCACAAACTGCTGTATGTACTTCAATTTTAAAAATATAATAGCCTTTATGAGGATTGCTTCATAACTACAGGCTATATGTAAATAAGATCTGCACAAGCTAGAAATTACCTATATATTACATTTAAATGTGCTCAAATTTCAACACTTACAAAACAGCACATACATATATGAGGCCTTCCGATGTGGCACTGTGGGTTAATGCACTGGACTGCAAGTTCGGTTTGAACTGCAAGGTCGGCGGTTCAGGCTCACCAGCCGCTCCTCGGAAACCCTATACAGGGTCCCTATGCCTCAGAACTGACTTGGTGATACTCAACAACAACAATCTATTACATGAGGATCCCTGGTGACAAAATGATTAAAACATTTGCTGCTAATCCACCAGCTCCAAGGGAGAAAGATGTGGCAGTTTGTATCTGTAAAGATTTACAGCCTTGGAAGGCCTATGGGGCTTTGGGGCTTTCTTTCATTGTCCTACGTCCTATAAGGTT
>NW_006408522.1:18422802-18424567 GCF_000296735.1 Chrysochloris asiatica
TCCGCGGGAGAAAGATGAGGCTTTCTACTCCCGTAAAGATTTACACCCTCGGAAACCTTGTACAGGGTCGCTATGGGTCGGAACCGACTCAACAGCACTTAACAACAACATATATATATATACATAAAACAAAGCCCATAGGGTACACAATTACAGATACTTCCTAGACATAATCAAACAAGTAATAGAATTGGCTACTGAGTTTTAAGGACCACGGGACAAATTGTCTCATGGGACAATTCAGGTAATTAATGTATAACATAGTTCATAAAGATAATGGTCTACATCCGAGTTTGCTAAGTAGTATTTAAGTTCTTAAAAGCTTGTGCATAGATACCTAAGATACAACCATTATTCTGTAACCATCAGGAGCAAAACAGGAAGAAGGAAACCAAAGACTAAGAGAAAACAAATAAAACAAAAACCGTCTAGAGGACTAATAATCCACAGGAACCAGACCTTATCTATCCTGAGTCCTGAATTAGATGGTGCTGGCTTCTACTATTAACCATTCTTGTCAAGGAGGGCTTCAAAAAGTTCATCAAAAATGGAATTGAAAGGTAACAGTTTTCTCCCATGAACTTTTTGTAGCTGTCTCAGTTAGAATGGGACAAAATTGTAGTGCAAACTTCAAATTCCTAACAAATCAAGACTTACTGGACCAGTAGAAACTAGAAGAACCCCAGGGAATATTAGGGTAATCTTTTAACTTAGAACTAAAGCCACTGTCAGACAATAAAATACTGACTCATAAAATAAGCAATAACATCCATGAGTACTGTGTTCCTTTAAATGATACCAAATCATCAAAATTTGCCCTAAAGCAAAGATGAGGAAATAAAAGGGGGGGGGGGGAGCAGAGATGCTAGATTTATGGAAATAGAACAATCAGAATGAAGATCATGAGAATGTTGACACATGGAAAAAAATGTAACCAATATCACTGAACATGTGCATACAAATTATAAGGTGCAAATCGAATTTACGTGTGTCTTAGTTAAACAGTGCTGGCATACCAGAAATACCATAAGTAGAGGACTGTAATAAACAGAAATCTTTCTGTCACAGTTTGGGAGGCTAAAAATCCAGATTTAAAGTGGCAGTGACTGGGGAAATTTTCTTATTCTGTTGGATCTGAGGGAAAGTCACTGTCATCAATCTTCCTCAGGGTCTAGGAGATTCTCAGCACAAGGACCCTGAGTCAAAGACATGCACCACTCCCAGCTCTTCTTTCTCAGAGCAGAGGTCCCTATTTTCTGCTTTCTTCTCTTTAATTTGATCTCTTGTAAGACAAAAGGCAATGTGGGCCACACCTCAGGGAAACTTCCCTTACACCAAATCAGGCCTGTGACTTGATTAAGGGTGTTCCATCCACCCTAGTCCAATTGCATCAGATAAAATGACGGGGATGACTACATCCCTGCATAACTGAAAATTATATCTTTACCTCACTTCCAAATCACTGAGACTCACAGCCCAGCCTAGTTGACACATATTATTTGTGGTTGTTGGGGACACAGTTCAATGCATGGCACTATGTAAACTTTCACTAACAATACAGGTAAAATATTATATATAAAAAAGAAATATTCCAATACTTTTCTCCTTACGTATATGTGATATAATTTAATTTAAATTCTCTCTTTTAATCTAGGTATTGCCATGGTATTAGCTTTGCCCAATGTAACATGAACAAAATGAGGTATGTCACTTTACAGAGGAATCTTTGAGAGTTAGACTCAATTTACCACATCCTAATAGAGAC
>NW_006408522.1:18436351-18441552 GCF_000296735.1 Chrysochloris asiatica
GTAGACCTAACCTTTGGCTCATAAATTATACATTAAAGAATCTATTATGTTTACAACAGTATCATTTACAACAATGAAACTTAGAATTGACTTTGAAAATCCATCCTCAGAAGAAGAGTGAGCAAATTAATATAATTTTTTGAACTATTCACATCAGAAACAGTGGGGTGAAATTTGTCTAAGACAAGTTCTCAAATAGGAAACACCAAAAAATATATATAAATTTATTTAAAAATTGCATAGGTTATTAATAACATAGACCCTGGCACTAGATGAACTGGATTAGAATACTGACTTTGTCCCTCCCTGGCCATACGGCAGAAGAAGTTTTTTAAACCACATTATATACAGTTTTCTCATTTGTAATAAGGAATCAAAACAGTTCTTACCTCACAGGGTCATTGCAAAGGTCAAGTAAGTTAATATATGTGAAACCTTTAAGGCATTACCTGGCCCAAAGTCATTACCTGGCACTAAACCTACATTTACTTATTTACTTGTGGAATGACATAACTTACGTTAAAATGCAAAGATATGCACCAAAGAAAATTACTCAATTTATGTGACATAGACATGTATGCAAGCACACAGAAAAAGGCCTATGAGGACACATAGCAAACTGTTACTAGTGCCTGCCTGGATAAAAAGGGAATCTTATGCTTTGTTTGACTATTTTGTATGGAGAATATAGTTTGTACATTGCTTTAGAAGTAAACATCAAATACATTGATACATTCATTAATATCATACTCTGCAACTGTTTAGAGTCCTTGTGTGGCACTGTGAGTTAATGAGCTAGATTGCAAAGTTGGTTTGAACCACAAGGTCGGTGGTTCAAACTCACCAGTCACCCCTCAGAAACCTGACACAAGGTCGCTATGGGTTGAAATCTACTTGACAGCACTTAACAATAAGAGCAATGCAACTGTTAAAATGATATGGGTTGGGTTACATTCATTGATTTATTGGAAGGAATGATGTTCATGCACATATTGTCATAGTAAAACACTGGTTTTACTATGTTTTAGAGACACGATGCACTTTCTAGTAATATTTTTGTAAGAAAATTCAACAGTGATATTGCTACAATATCAAGAGACATTGTCCATGAGATTGGATGCTACTCCCTATGAATTGAAACATTATACCCTGTTATATGGTGATTATTAAGGGCATTAAGTGCATATAAAAGTAGATCACAAGATAGTAAGAATTATATTGATAAGACATTCCTTTATGTGAAATCATGCAGTTATATTTGCCTATTGAATGATAATGGTAAATCTGGTTAGGTGATCTCTATATACGCATATATATGAGGAGACTTTAAAAATTCCATTTTTCCATAAAATTTTGAAGCCCCCTCATACATATAAAATATGTATGTATGTATATAAAATGTATGTATATATAAATATATATATATGCATGCATACAGTCATAAGTCGTGCATCACTTAATGTTTACAGTATGTTTTGCGAAATTCAACATCATGTGACTTGGACAGTGTGTGAGCAAAAAATCATAGTCTGGGCCTGCTTTTTCCTTAAGCACCTTGAACAAGCTTTGTGCCTTAGCAGTTATCCTAATGTGCTTTTGTGTTTGGTCCTCCATCCACATCACTATTAATGTTTCCAATGTAATATAGGTCCCTCTCACATTTTCCTTAGCCTTGTAAACTGTCTGTGGAGCTGGCCTTCTAAGAATTTTTTCTTTGGTTTTGAATTTCATCTTGATTGTTGATGGTGACATATCTAAATCTCAAGCAACAGCATTAACTAATTTTCCACCTTTGTGTTTTTGAATAACCTTTTGTTTCATTCCCAAATCTATACTTACCCATGGTCTCTTTCTGTACTATTACTAACACTGGTTTTACTATGTTTTGGAGAAACGATGCACTTTCTAGTAAAATTTTTGTAAGAAAATTCAACAGAGAGATATTGCTACAATGTCAAGAGACATTGTCCATGAGATTGGATGCTACTCCCTATGAATTGAAACATTATACCCTGTTATACGGTGATTTTTTTAGATACAAAATGCAGCACATTATGTACATAAGCTAGTAACATGGTTGTTTATTACAACTATTAAGGCATATATATTACAGGTTATATATGTACTGTACCATTTACCTAAGGAAAATTTCAGAAGGGTTGGGAAGAAGGGTGGAATGAAAATATGAATCACAAGAAGGCAGTGGATAACGGTTGGTACCATGATGTGTCTGGTAGTGCAATCACTTTGTATAGAAGAAACATGAGATACACACACAGTATGCAGGAAGGTGCTGCATTCACTCTGTTTCATTCTCTGATTGGGATTTCTGACTCTAATATAATCTATGGGACCACACATGTATATGCGGTTGGAGGTTGCTGGAACAGACGTTATGTGGGCCATGACTGTATGTATGTCTATACATACATGTTGTTAGAAAAGTTTGCCATGAGAATATGCAGACCTTTTTATTGCTTTAAAAAAAAAAAAAAAACAACAACTATAAAAGCTACCTTGTACTGAAAAAGGAAAGCAACAGTTACACAAATTACTATGTAGCTTGTATAATTATAATCATGCACTTTGCATTCAATATGTATGTTTTGAGAACACAGCCAAGTACCAGCAATGGATGGGATGAATTAGAAAGCTTATGAATGTATACTTACCCGCCAAACGCCTGGAGTGCAGAGAATTTGGAAGCATCCAAATTATTCCCACTTACTATTCGAGCCTTAAATGAAGAATGAGAAAAACGAAACAAAACAAACAAACAGGCTTTTAGCATAATACAGGTTTATGAACATGAATTTTGAACAGGGGTCAACTGCACTAGACATGTAACACCTAGTATGACAAATGCTAAGCAGGGTCAGCTGCAAGTCAAAGCTATTGTATTTTTGTGAGTGGAGGTTTTGAAATTAGCTGTCAGCATTTAAAGAAAAGAACTGGCAGAGTCCAAGACAATATATTCCAAATACTATTTGCCCTTCAAAGTTGAATGTGCAGGGAAGATCATGAATCGGCCAGGAAGGTTATGATTAAGCAAACTAAAGAACAGATGCTGAGTTTGACTGTAGCAGACCCCCTAGATTGGCAAGTGTAAGCTAAAGAAAGAGCAGCTGGCAAAGTATAACCTCTTCATAAACGCAACATATTGGGGCACACTTAAAGGACAACCAAAGAAGGAAAAGCCAGGACAGCATGCACATTTCACAACTAAAACAGAAGAACCAAAACAGATCTAATATATCACAAACAAACAGGTACAAAAGACAAGATCCCTCGGGAGGGAAGAAAAAGTATGATTTAAAACCTTTTCATCCACAGAACTGCTATCTGAAAGAGAATCAGGAAAAGAAGGAATACATGTTAGATGGAATAGTTTACATGAAATCATTTAAACATATACATGAATAAAGTGTTATTATGTTACAGGGGCTAAAATCATAAATGACCCGAGCTTCAAAGGATCAGGGCTGGTTGCTCCTCATAATATCAAGAGCTGGGAAACATGCCAGAATGTTTGAACAGTATAACGGGGTGATTACAGGACTTAATGAAAGACAATGTGGCATATAAAGAAAAAAAAATGCAGTTGAGAAATCAGAAGTCCTGGGCTCCAGCTGGGGTTCTGCCACTTACTAAGCAAGCACACTGGGCAAACTATGGAATTCTCTGGAGTCTAGAGTATAGACTCAACTCTGAAATAAGGACACTGATACTTTGCCTGTTTGCCCTGCAACAATATTTACAGGATCAGGTAAGTTCAATACAGGTAAAAGTAAACCACAGTTGACACTAGAAATTAATGATATTTTATTACAGGATTGATTATTTATTCATGGCTTCCCATATTATATTTTACAAATAAGAAAATAGATGCCCAAATGGGCTAAATGAGTTGAGTAAGATCAGAAAACGAGTAAATGGCAAAAGTCGACACTAATATCCAGCTCCTGAAGCCCCACCCACGGTTCTGTAGATCCAGTGTTTCAGGTGAGCTGAACAAAATAGGTGTGGGTAGGCCACAGTTTTCCAACACACTTGAAGATAAAGCACAAGATAAACATGTTTCGGTTCCAATTGCTCAAGTGTCCAAACAGATAAACAATGAACCAATAAACTTTAGTTTTTACTTTTTTGCTTGTTTAACTTAGGTCTAAGTCTACCAGGGTCATAAGGACACAATCTAGTCCTACCTTTCATAGTATAATTGCTATTAAACTTAAACATCTATTGCGGTTAGTAGCATAAAGCTAGAGGAACTTCTTTATGAATACAAGTGGTAGAATGCTAAAGTTGGAGTAATCTAGGACCTCATTTAGTCCAATTCCCTTCTTTTTAGAGATAAGCCTAAGGGAGGAAGTGATTTAACCTACGTCATGCAGTCCAAAGATAACTCTTGCTGATGAAAATCTGAAATGTATTAATTTATCTGACTCATTATTATGGACTGATTATTTACCATAAAAAATTTTATGTAGATTTTCTTTTATATCAGGGTTGTACCATTAGATGTAAAACATACTAGATTTCAGTAAAAAGTAATAATAAAAAAGCTTACTTATGGTCATAAATATTTTAAATGCTGTATAAAACATAGAAAATAAAACATATCATTATTGAAATAATAATATGCTTATGAAAAAAAGATTTACTACCAAGGAGTAATTAACATGAAATAGCTGGTTTAATGTAACATATCAGTTGGCCAAAAAATATGCACAGTATGTGAATTTCAAAAAGGTACTCAAAAGCTATTTGATAAAATTCAAAGTGTCCTAAATATATATTTTAAAATTTCTTTAAAGTAGGACTATTCTTATACTTATTCATTAAGTTTAATATAATTGCTTTAAAGACCAACAATGTAATTAATAAATATTAATTAAGGGCTTTTCCATTATTATTAAAAGCAAATCAAAAATGTCTATACCACTATCACTGTTTTAACTATTTTATCTAAATTTCAGTGAAGGTATTTTAAAAGGAACTAGAAACAATTAATATAAATACTAGAAGGTAAGATACAAAGTGGTCATTATTTTTGAAATTACAGCTTTATACCCAAGAAACAAACAACGTATTTTGATACTCCTTGGAAATTCTATACAGGGTTGCTATAAATCAGAACCAACTCGATGGCACTTAACAACAACAATGACAACAATGTACGTATTAGAATCCTGGTATGA
>NW_006408522.1:18449550-18450714 GCF_000296735.1 Chrysochloris asiatica
ATTCTGGAGAATGTTTCATGTGCACTAGAAAAGAATGTATATCGTGCTGTTGTTGGGTTGAATGCTCTGTGTACATCTATGAGTTCAAATTGGTTGATTGTGCTGTATAGTTACTCAGTAGTTTTATCGAGTTTATTTCTGGTTGTTCTATCCCTTTTCAAAAGTGGCATATTAAAATCCCCCACTATAATTGTAGATTTGTTCTGTATGCCTTCTTGTGCTGTGTTCATGGTTTTTTCGGGTTTTTTTGTTGTTTTTTTTGCTATTTCTTGTCGGTTTCTTTGTTTTAATGTTTCCTTGTTCTGCTTGGATCTTCATTTTCATGGTAAGTTATGAAATATTAATTTTCTTTGGAGTTACCCTATAGTCTGTTACATTTTCCATGTGCTTAAGACAGCCTATTGTATCCTGCCATCAATTCGACCTCCTCCCCACCTGGATCTCTGTTCCTATATTTTCCCCTTCTTTGACATTGTGAGTATTTTGATCTTTGGTTGGCCTCACAGGTCCTCTGAATTCATTGCTGTAATTTTGTTCTGTTCTGAACTCTGCTATCCATAAACCAAGTTCCAGGTGGTGTTGCCATGTCTGTCACACTCTAGTTGTTGTCTGTTCTTGCTGGTTTTCAATCCAAAAAACTCCTTTTAGGATGTTTTGAAGCACTTGATTGGTTTTAACAAAATCTCTTAGCTCCTGGAATGTTTTGATTGCACCATCAAATTTGACTGACAGTTTTACTGGATAGACGATTCTTAGTTGGCAGTTTTTCTCTTTTAGGGTTTAATATATGTCTCCCCATTGTCTTCTAGCCTGTATGGTTTCTGCTGAGAAGTCAGAGCTTAATCTGATCTGCTTGCCTTTGTAGGTAACACGTCTCTTTTCCCTGGCTGCTCTTAGGATTCTTACCTTGTCTTTGATTTTGGAGAGCTTGATCATGATATGTCTCAGTGAATTTCTTTTGGGGGGCGTCTATCCTTCCTAGGGTTTTCTCAGCTTCTTGAATGTTTATCTTTTCATCTTTCAAGATATTAGGAAATTTTTCTTCGAGAAGCTCTTCAACTATCTCTTCTGTGGACTTCTGTGATTCTTCCTGTTTTGGAATGCCAATAATTCTTAAGTTATTCCTCTTCATGTTATCCAGCATGAATCTTAGACTCTCTTCAA
>NW_006408522.1:18450872-18454454 GCF_000296735.1 Chrysochloris asiatica
ATTCCATGGCACATAACCACCACCAAAATAGTATACTAAGAGGATACAAAACCAAATTGTTTTAAAAGGGTTAAAGAGGTAACAGATATTTCAGAAAAAGAAGTTATAGGAATGGCCAGAAAGCACACAAAGATGCTTTCCAAAAGTCATAAACATACTCTCAAAATATGTCACAGTAGGAAAAATGTAAGTCTACACAAAAACTTAAATACAAATATTCGTAGCAGCTTTATTAATGAGAACAAAATACCAGAAACAACCCACATGTCAATCAACCAAACAACAGATTCTGTTTTATAAAGTGCTATATCCATGGACCCCTGGTATAGCACTGCAGTATTAGCACTGAACTGCGAACCACAATATCAGCAGTTCAAACCTACCACCTGCTCCTAGGAAATCTGACATTGGGTCGCAATGTGTTGAAATCAACTCAGTGGCACTTAACGACCATAATAACATGTCCATCCTAAAAATACTTGTGGTATAGTGGGTTACATGTTGGACTGCTAACATCAAGGTCAGCAGTCCAAATCTATCAGCACTCTGCAGGAGAAAGATGAGGCTCTCTGCTTCCATAAATATTTACAGCCCCTGAAATCCTATACAGAGTCCCTGATCTGATATGAGATCCCTGATATGAGTTGATCTGACTGGACGACATACAACCACCACCACCACCATATCCGTACAACAAGAAGAAAATATGCAAAAGATGAAGTGAATATGACCTATACTTATGGATGAATTAGCTCAAAATACCAACTGAGAGAGAAGGAGTCTTTAAGTCAATTATCAATCCTATCCCCTCTGTATGCAGAGTTGCTAAGGACAGCCAACTTAGACATTGGCTAACTAAAATGTGGGGGCAATAAAGGCGTGAAGAGACTGGCTTACAGGTTTTCATCAGGGAGTTTAGGTTCAGAGTGTGTGAGGGAACGTAGAATCCGCACTGAATAGTTTTCGTCTTGTCTAAATGGGTCTGGTTAAAGGAGATGGGGATAAGATTCTTATGATTCAATAGTGAATAATTTTTATCATGACTAATTACTACTGTTACAACTGTAAAAGTAGAAGTTTTGTAAACAAAAGGAGGGAGTAATTAGTCTTACATTTCAAGAACAGAGGACCCTAGGACCATCAAGGAAGAAGAGCATGAACTGAATGTGGGACTCTATCCAGAGAAGCAGTGGCACCCGAGATGGAGGCAGAGATGATGGCATGGAGAGAGAAAGCAACTGAGGACTCTAGACTCATGGGAAGAGAAAGGCCGTGTGCATGCAGCCAGAAAGCAGGCTTGCAGAATATGTCCTTTGGCTGTCTTAATGATTACATAACCCTGAGTGATTTTACATACATCCTTCCAAAACTAAAACGAAACAGAGGGAATAGAAGCAAACATTGCTGAATGATGATGCACGGAAGAGCTTGTAATGAAATGATGAGTATAAAACTGATGTCCTTCCATGTAAACTGTCACTCAATTCACAATAAAAACTTTTTAAAAGAAAGAGAGGTAAAGTAAATAGAGATAAATATTGTTAATTGATGGTACATAGAGGGGATTGCAATCATTGCAATGAAGCAAATGATATGATTTGTTGAATGTAAAACTAATGATCTGCTCTGTAAACCTTAACTCAATTCACAATACAGGTAAAAAAATTTAAAAAGCAAAATATTACTGATATAACCATATTGATAGATATTAAAAATTTATGCTGAGCGAAAACATTCAGATACAAATACATGTACATTGTATTATTGATATTTACTTGACGTTCAAGCAAAACCAATCTGCAATAACAAAAAGTTCAGCAGCTACCTACATGGCAGTTTAGGGGCAGTAACTGCAAAGAAATGAGGAAACTTTTGATGATGATGGAAATTTTACCTATCTTGATTTTGAATGTGTGTCCAATAGTCAAAATATATCATTGCACATTTCAATTAGATGTATTTTACAACATATAGATGAGAACTCAGCTTTGTTGACTTACAAATATCCATTAGTGCAATTCGCCATGTTAAATAGTTAAAAAAAATAGCCATAATAAAATTGCCTAATTATATAAATAAGTAAACATATTTTTTCTTAAATTAAGCATTCAGTTGTTACTACCAAACACAAAACAAACTAAAGAATTGAAGCAGAGAAAAACGATAGTAGCAAGCTAAGGATCTTCAGCAATTTTTTAACCTGATAAAAGCTATTAAAAATATATAAACCCTCAAGTTCCCCCCTCAAACAAGAAAACAAAAATACACCTTGCCATGATTCACAGCAACCCGATAGGACAGAGTAGAGCTAATCCTTTGGTTTCCAAGACTGTAAATCTTTACAACACTAGACAGCCTCATCTTTCTCCTGAGGAGTGGCTGGTGGGTTTGAACCACTGACCTTGCAATTAGCAGAACACCACAAGGGCTCATTATTAAAAGTATATCCCCAAATCAAACCAAAACCAAGCTTATTTCACCACTGCCATCAAGTCAATTCCAACTCAAGAGAGACCCTTGAGTATAGATTCCCAAGACTGTACATTCCTCAGGAGCAGAATTGACTGCTCTCCATAAATGGTTGGTTAGGAATTGGTTAAAAAGATAATGGATATCGCCCCTAAGTACTCTGCTCCTTTTAAAAAATTATCGACATTAGACTAAATGATCAATAATTACTTTAAAACAAAGATGAGACTATAAGGAGCAAGAAAACTAGATTGATGAAATGGAATAACCTGAGCAAAAATAATGTGAATGTTCACACATTATCAAGAATGTAACCAGTCAATGAACAACTTGTGTAGGAGTTGTTCAATGGGAACTTAAATCACTGTGTAAAACTTCACTAATAACATAATATAATATTATTAAAAAAAGACAGAGAGAATAAAATCCACGGATTACAGGCATTACCTTGTTTCTTTGTTAGAAAGCAGTAAAATAAGGTCATTTTCTACCAAGGTGACATACCTCTTTCATGTCTATCTGACTTTATGGTTACAGAAGAAATCTCAGTACTAGGGGAAGCTTTTGAGGAAGATATACTGGAGTCTTTGGATTTTAACGACCGTACTGTCACACCATTATAAACAGGAAGATGTTCTTCCAAATGTCAAATTAGAAGTAAAGGGATCATTTTTAATTTCCCAACACAGCAATTCTGGTTTAAAGCCAGAGAGGAAAGACAAGGTCAAATTTACTCACTGAAATTCTACCATGTGAATCACGTCTTGCTTTAACTGTCAGAAAAGTGAGAGTTGTCATCAAATTGTATGAGGTTGTCACTTATATTCGTTTAACATAGCTGTAACTCTCTAAACAACTCATTAAAAGAAGTGTAGTAGTAGTGGAGGCCAGGAGGGCCAAACTTCGTCTCTCATACTTTGGACATAATGTCAGGAGGGACCAGTCACTGGAGATGTTTGCTAAGGAGGGTCAGCTCTGGTAGCGTAGTGGTTACAAATCTGATTGCTAATCTCACGGTCAGCAGTTCGAAACTACCAGCTGTTCCGCAGGAGAAAGATGAGGCTTTCTGCTCCCGTAAAGATTTACAGCCTCGGAAACTGTACAGGGTCACTA
>NW_006408522.1:18461038-18466426 GCF_000296735.1 Chrysochloris asiatica
CAGATCCAGAGCCTGCTCTTCTACTGGAAAGTCTGTGTCTGCTTCTAGCTCATTTGTCTCAATTACTTTTTTTCTGTTTTTGGACATGTGTTGATATCTTTAATTGTGTTTTCTTGGACATTTTCAGCAGTCATGTGAGCTTTTAATGCTTAAATGGATGTATGTTGCTTTGTTGTTAAGCTTGCTAGGTGTCTCCTTTTGGATATGATCTGGAGATAGGCTTCGCTTTTCACATGTAATGTGTAGCAACTGGTTTTGGCTCTTATCCAGATAGTGGGGTATTACAGGGTATGCTTGTAGCTTGGCTATATGGGCACAGTTGCTGTCTCTTCTTGGGTAAGGTAGGGGGAGAAATCTCCATCCCCTGTGAGAAGAGTGAGGCCAAAAAGGACCAAAGACAGAACCAATATAATAGCAGAGACAGAAACCATCAATCAAAAACAAAAATAAAATTGTGATTGACTCTGTCCACTGGCCTTTGCTGTATAGGCAGGGATAAAGGTTCCCACCCAGGTCATCTTTGGGGCTGGTTCCCAGGGTCAGAACATCATAAGAAGCAGCCTGCAGGTTTCTTCTCTGTGCCTTTGGAAAACTGTGGGTGCAATGCTGGACCCTTTTGGGGGTGTACTTCCATCTACCTGATGGTGTCTGGGCTGTGCAAAGAGGGCGCGATTGGGGTGAAGATGAGAGATACATGAAAAATGAAAAGTGAAAGATGAAAAATCAGTCACACCTCTCTCTCCAGATGCACAGCCCAACAGCTTCTAACGCTGGGTCACTGCCTCCATTTGGCTGTGTCGTTAAGTATTATTTTTACCTGATGTAGCCACAGTGAAAAACCAACTGTAATCCTAAGTGCTATTGCCTTTGTTAAGGGCCATCGAGTTAGTTCCGACTCATAGCAACTCTGGATAGGGTTTCTGAGGCTTTAAATCTTTGCGGGAGCAGAAAGCCTCATTTTTCTACTATGTAGAGCTCGATCCAGACACATTGTGGTTTGCAGTCCAGTGCTTATCCAATGGAATCACTTTATAGGAATCATTTTATAATGCAGAGAATTCAGAGGATAGAAGAAGCAAGCAGAGTCTCTTAATAGGTAAGTGGGGATGCCCTTCACAGGTAAAGGAACTGAATGCTTACACCCATACCTCAGATTCTGACTCTTTCTCCACATACCAAAACTCTTATCAGCTGAGAGTATAAGGAGTAAAATTTCAATTCTCTGAAGACTAAAATCAGTCTTTTAGTGGGAAGTTCCCTTTAAGAGGATGTTTGAGCCCTTTTTCATGCAATATTAGGATCAAAATAAAAAGAACTTTCATATGATCTACTCTATTCCCATGTCTCTGTAAAAGTAGTAGTAAAACCATCTCTAAGAAATGGGAATTGTGCTACCTAATAAAAAGTTTGAAAAAGATTCTTCCACTCTTCAGCAATATATATCATACTAATTCCCTGTAAATTAATAGCTGAATTTCATAGTTCTGTATAAATACACAGTGCCACTGAAAGGAATTTTCTTCCTGTTTTCAGTTGTGTTTCTGAGTTGAATCAATAACTTAAAAATGGAACTTGAAAACAGAAGCCAGTTTGTTATATTTCCTACCAGTTCCTTCAGTCTAGCACAATGCCTGGCACATATTATACACTGAACAATACAGGCAGATTCTTAAAGTACATCTGAAACTAAATTGACAGAAGTAGAAAGTGTTTATATTGATACTTGAATGATTAATATTTGAAATATAAAAAGAATCCTTTTTTGTTATTGCCTTCTCCCTTGTACCTAAGTAGTTCTTACAATCCCTGAACTTTATTCTATTATGTTAAAAAATTTTTATTCTGACAAAGGCTCAGGCACTCCTTGTAATATGGGATTAAGATTTTTAAAATGAAAGTGTCAAAAGTAGTAGTCATAATTTTATCTTCATACAAGTGAAAATAGATATTGCAGTAATGCATGTGCTAACTTTCTGTTTCATTCTATAATGTTGTTGTTAAGTGCTATTGAGTCAGTTCTGATTCCTAACAAGCTTGTATAGGGTTTCCAAGGAGCGACTGGTGAGTGTGAACCAGTGATCATGTGGTTCAAACCAAGCTTGTAGTTCAATGTTTTATTCCAAAAACACCACACCAGGACTCCACAATGTAGCTAGGTGCTGTCAAATCAGTTCCAGATCATAGCTGCAAATTGGTTTCAACTCATAGTAACCCCATGTACAACAGAATGAAGCAATGCCCAGTCAGACACCATGAGCACAACTGTTGTTATATTTGAACCATTGTTGTAGTCACAATCCATCTCAATGGAGGGCTTCCTCTTTTTCAATGATCTCTAATTTACCAAGCATGATAGACTTCTCCAGAGATTGGCCCCTTTTGATAACATATCCAAACTGTATGAGACGAAGTCTCTTCTTCCTTGCTTCTATGCTACATTGTTAATGTACGTATTTCAAGAGAGATTTGTTTGTTCTTCTGGATTATTAATGGATATTTGCAGATGTGTCTTCTCATTCTGAGTTGCATCCATCAGCAAATGAAGGCCCCAGGAACTTTGCTCCATTTATGTCATTATGGTCAGCTCTACCTTGAGGAAGCAATACTTTCCCTCTTGTATTTTGAGTGTCTTCCAACATCAGGGGCTCATCTTCTGGCACTACATCAGATAATATTTTGCTGCTATTCATAAGGCTTTCAGTGGCTTTTTTTTTTTCTTGTTCTTCTTCTTTTTTTTCAGAAGTAGACCTCACCCTTCCTCCTAGTCTGTTTAAGTCTCGAAGTTCTGCTGAAACCTGTCCTCCATGGGTAATCTGCTGGTATTGAAATTCCAGTGGCAGACTTTTCAGCATCACAGCAACACAAAAGCCACCCCAGTACAACCAAGTGACAAACTGACAGATTCTACATTATGTTTAATTTCAACATATGACGCCTACTGCATAGTAACATGTACAACAAAATTATTTGCAGAATATATGTTGCCAGGAATAAGGCTCCATTCTAAATTTATCTTTTGTTTTGACACTTAGGGAACATAGGTATGCATGTAGAGCATTCTTTGAGACAAGGTTTTGTGTAGGGTTTAGTCTGTAGGCTCTGAAACCAGAAAAATGGTTTCTCTGGATAGCCTGACTACCAGCTGCTAGTGACACCACTGATTCAACTTTCATCACTGTCCAACTAGCACTGTGCTGTTGTTGTTGTGTGTCATTGAGTCAGTTCTAACTTAAAGTACCCTGTAGAGGGTTTCCAAGGCTTTAAGTGCTTGCAGAAGCCAAAAGCCTTATCTTTCTCCTGCAGATACCTTTAGGTTGATTTCATGTTTTGTCCAGTTTATTCCTCAATCCCATTGTTGTTGTTTTTAAGTGTTGTTGAGTTGGTTTCAACTCCTAACGACCCTGTTTAGGGTTTCCAAGGCTTTATGAGAGCAGAAAATGTCACCTTTCTTCAGCAAAGCAATTGGTGGGCTCAAACCATAGACCTTTTGATTCACAGTCCACTGCTTCTTGTATGGAACATAGTAGGTACGTACTGAATTATCTCTTCAGAAAAGGGATGGAAGAAAAGAATGACAGCAGATGGGAAAACATTCAAGAGTTAGATGATAAGGAAAAGGTACCTCACAGATCGGAATATGAAGGATTGACTTTACAAGAAGTGATAGCTTTTCTGTTGAAATTAAAGAAGAAAAAGAGAACAGAAAATGTGTGAAATGATGCATATATGATATTTTTAGATTGAGCTAGTCCATCTGAATTGTTCTGAGCAAATTTACAAATCTGAATCACTTTTTAACAGCAAATCTGAAAATATTCTTACTTAATGAGGTTTTCAAATGTTTTTTGGAGAAGTTTAAGTGGTCACCGGGGTGTTTAAAGTTGTTGTTTTAATATTTTTTTCACCACAAGATAACTTGAGGATCAGTAATGATTCATTTCTATAAGAAATAAAATCATCTACTCTGACAAGCCCACATTCTGAACTACGAATTTTGTTCTACATATATTATTTCCTATTTCTCTAAGCATAACTCTCAGAGGTCTTATAATTCGTTCTCATTTCAAATACAGGCAACAACTTCTGAATTGGAATAAATGCTTTACTTATATCTGCTGAATGAGTTACGGGACCTAGAAATTCTGCTACATCAACAAAATAGAATGATTAGTGCTCATTAGATCTGTGTCACTGAGGCTGACTCCCGCACACACTGTGATCACTTCTGTTCATATCTCAAGAGGTTCTACCCAATGACCATTCCTACTTGGTCATTTCTGAAACTTACTAAATTTAAAATAGCACTGCTGTTTTCCCTTGCCAATGTTTTTCCAGTCTTCTCTCTGTGGACAGGTGATAAAGGCTTCTATCCAGTTAATAAGCCAAAAGCCTCCAGGTTATCCTAGAATTATTAGTTTCATTCACACTCATATTCAACTAGTCACTGGTTGAAGGCCTTCTCACTCTTCTTTACATTCCATAGGTCAGATTTTTAGTTAATTGCAATAGTTCAGATGGTTGTCCTGCCTCTGGATTTTTATCCCAGAATAGTAAAAGTGTTTGTTGTTATCTCAATTTGTTTTTATAGTCATTGTTGCTGCTTTATTTACAGCTTTCTTGTGTGGCACTGTAGGATTAGCACTGGACTGAAAGTCAGTTTGAACTGCAAGGCTGGCAGTTCAAGTCTACCAGTTGCTCCTCAGAAACCCTAAACAGAGTTGCTAGGATTGCTATGAGTCAGAACTATCTCAATGGCATTAAAGAACAACAACAATTCCACACACATATATGGAATATACATATATAAACACAGAGAGAGAGAGTGTGTGTCTTGGTGTGATAAAGTACTGGCCAACAAAGTTCAAACCAGCTGCTCCTCAGAAAACCCTACACAGGGCCACTGTGAGTCAGAACCAACTTGATGACACTTAACAACAACCTGTTGTTAGGTGCCAGTGAGTAGGTACCAACCCATAGTGACCTTATGTACAGCAGAATGAAACATTGCCCAGTCCTGGGCCAACCTCACTACTGTTGACATGCTTGAATCCATCAATGCTGCCTCGTGGCCAATCCATCTCATATGGGGTCTTCCTCTTTTTCTATGACCCTCCATCTTACCAAACATGATATCCTTCTCCAGAGATTGGTCCCTCCTGACAATATGTCCAAAGAATGAGAGACGAAGTTTGACCATCCTGGCCTCCAAGGCGCAATCTGGCTGCACTTCCTCCAAAATGGATCTATTGGTTCTTTTGGAAGCCCATGGTACCTTCAATACTCTCCTCCAACACCATAATGCAAAAGCATCAATTCTTCTACGGTCTTCCTTATCCACTGTTCAGCTTTTGCATGCATATGAGGTTATTGAAAATACCATGGCTTGGG
>NW_006408522.1:18466526-18467891 GCF_000296735.1 Chrysochloris asiatica
GTGGCAACTATTTTAGGCTCTGAAGCTTATGAGGAAGAAATTTCATGAAAACCAACTTTGATATCAACTGCAGGCTCTAGCTTAATGGACTGGAAAACTAATAATCATTAATTTTCACAAAAAGGTGCCACATTACTAGTGCTATATAACCTTCAAATAACATGCAATTATATATTTTCTTATAAATGGGAGCTTTCATCATGTTAAAATAAGCTACCACAAATGCATTGTATTATTGCTGGAAAATCTTCACCACAACTCTTAAAGACACGATAATCTCTGTTTCAAGGATATATACTGAAGATACTGGAACTTGATTTTGCATTCAGATTACATTCTATCCAACAAACAGAATAAAACCAGTGATTTTCTCTATCCTTCTGGTATAGAATTTTTGAAAAGCACTGCTTTTCTTTTTTGAAATTTCCTAGGTTAGGGTCCATCTATGAATATATCTATCATAACAGAAGGATTTCTCTTCATCCATAACAAGGGATCGTTTTTACAGTAACTCTCCTTTTTCTGTCAGTGTTAGAGGCATATGGGGTAGCACCAGTGATTTGATGGTTGAAAGAGTTGTCACAGTCTGCCCAAACATTATGGTAGGAAGATTTTGGGATAGGGGATCCTCATCTATAATATCCCTACAAACTCAAAACCGACATTATTTCAATGAGAGCTGTACACATAACTTTTGTGAGATATTAATTATTCTGAATGAGGATTATGAAGGACTATTTGTATTATAAAATAGTGTAGATAAAACTCAACTGTGATGACAAAAGGATGCTAATATAATTGTTAGTCTTCAGTTTTGTGACTTTTTTAATAGATTTGTTTTATTATTATTGTTATGTGTTAGTTTGCATAGGTGAACATTATCTTCATACTCATCCTATCATATTTTGTTTCATTGCAATAATCACAATGCCCTGCATGCATCATTAAACACCCAAAGGGTACACCCCACACACCTGCCCCCCAGCCACCAGCACACAACCCCTCTCCCTCCCTGAGTCCAGAGTCCCCAGCCTTTCTTTCTGTCCAGGTCATTGCCACTGCCTCCATCCCTAGTGTCACTGCCTCTCCAGACAGGGCTCTCCGCTCCTGGACTGCAAAATCAGCCACTCCCCTCCTTTTGCTACCAAACATTTACGTTTGTTTACCTTTCCAACACTCACTGTCAGACCTGCTAGCAATCATTTCCTATTGAACCACAGGAGTCCTTTCCCCTCACCTTTTATCAACCCCATCCAGACAGGTTGGGAACAATTCAGTGGAGGTTCTACCTTTCCCTGTATCCTCTGGAGCTAGGTTCCCTGTTGAAAGCTTGGAAGCAAGTCACTTTTTGCCTTTGTAGTCCCC
>NW_006408522.1:18468787-18475042 GCF_000296735.1 Chrysochloris asiatica
GAACCTCTGGAAGTTCTCTGTCAATGTATGATTGTAGCCGTTTATGTATTGCCTTTAGCAAAACTTTAGTCGCATGGGATATCAAAGAGATTATCCGATGATTTCTGCATTCCGTTGGGTCAGCTCTCTTTTTAATGGGCACAAATATGGATCTCTTCCAATCAGTCGGCCAGATAGTTGTCGTCCAAATTGCTTGGCAGAGATGAGTGAGTGACTCCTTTGCCACCTCACTTTCTTGAAAGATTTCATTTTTTATTCCATCAATTCCTGGTGCCTTGTTCTTTGCCAATTCCTTCAATGCACCTTGGACTTCATAGTCCACCTAAATTTAGAGACCATTTCAAGAACAGATTTGATGAAACAGACACTAATGACTAAAGACTGGAAGAGTTGTGGATGACATCAGGAATAACATATGTGAAAAAAGCAAAAGGTATAAATGAGTGAGGGCCTCCATGGCTGCATCAATTTGTTGAAAGATTTCAATTTGTATCCCACCAATTCCTGCAGCCTTGTTTTTCACCAGTCCATTCAGTGCAGCTTGAACGTCTTCCTTTAGTACCACTGGTTCTTGATCATATGCTACCTATTGAAACAGTTGAACAAAGACTATTTCTTTTTGGTACAGTGATTTGTTATATCCCTTCCATCTTCTTTTGATGCTTTCTGCATCATTCAATATTTTGTCCATAGAATCCTTCAGTATTGCAACTGAAAGTCTGTATATTTCATTATAATACTTTGTCTTCTTGAGCTGCCTTTTCAAATTTTCTGTTCAGCGTTTTTACTTCTTTATTTCTTCCATTTGCTTTAGCTTCTCTACATTCAAGTGCAAGTTTCAGTGTCTTTTCTGGCATTGCCCTTTCTCAAATAAAAAAATCGACCAGTTCATGAAGTGATATCAAAATATCATGAATACTTTTGGTTAAAACAAGGGAATTCTGAACCTTTGATAAGCCTTCTACCAGAAGAATTATTTAGGTCAATACATACATAGTACAGTGACAAATTGCATAGTTACAGAAATGGCAATCTGCTTTCTGGACCTAACTTGATGAGGACATTGTTTTTGCACCTCAAATCCTCAACAATTTCACACTCTGATGACCTACTCTGGCAGTGAATTACAGAATAAAAATGTCCTTTAGGGATTCTCTGACATTTAACAAAGATAGAAATCTCTACTAGGGAGATCAGCATTTACAAATGATTAAAAAGAGAAAAATAGGATTTTTTAGTTAAAGATATTCCTGCTAAAATGTTTAAGAACATGCCCATTGAAAGGTTCAATCGTATATATCATTTGCCTGCTGTGATATGAATTGGAAAAGTGTAATTCATTTTGACATACATATTTTCTGCTGGTGCGCCTTTCATTCTTTATAATCCATTGAAAAAAACACATGTAGAGTAAAAACTTAACACCTTTATCCCTGGAAAGAACATAAAGGTGTGTACATAAATGAGTACTGATAGCTGCTCCCAGAAGTTGAAAGGAAGGAAACAAAACTGTAGAGAGAGACACCAGCGGCTTTCTCGTTATTAACTATTCCTAGGTGGTCCTGCTGTGGAGTCCTGGTGTAGCACTGTGGCTTAATGCGCCAGACTGTAAAGCCATTTGAACTTCAAGGTCGGTGGTTCAAGCTCACCAGTGGTTCCTTGGAAACCCTATACAATGTCGCTATGGGTAGGATCTGACTCCACCATACTTAACAACAACAACAAGTGGTCCTCCTGTGTTTCTGTGGGTTAATGCGTCAGACAGCAAGGTTGGTTTGAACCTCAAGGCCAGCAGTTCAAGCTCACCAGTTGCTCCTCAGAAACCCTGTAACAGTAGGAAACCCTGCACAAGGTTGCTATGGGTCGGCACTTAACAACAGGTGTTTCTGGAGCCTCGTGGCACTGTGAGATAAGTATTAGGCTGCTAACCACAAGGTCAACAGTTTAAATTAACAAGCTACTCTGTGTGAAAAAGATGAGGTTGTTTGTTCCCATAAAGTTTTATAGTTTCCAATCCCAAAACAGGGTCACTATGAGTCAAAATAGACTCCACGGCATTGGGTTTGGTTTTTGGCTCATTCCTAGGTGGTTATCCTCAGGATAAGCACTCGACCACAAGGTCAGTTTAAATTGCAAGGTCGGCAGTTCAAACTCACCAGCCGCTCCTTGGAAACCCTATATACAGGGTCGCTATGAGTTGGAATAACTTGATGGCATTTAACAACAAAAATCTCACAAGATAAAGGACCCTTGGTGGCATAGTGGGCTACATGTTGGTCTGGTAACCATAAATCAGCAATCTACCACCTATTCTGTGGAAGAAAGATGAGGCTTTCTTTACCCCTAAAGAATTACACCCTCAGAAACCATATACAAGATTGTTATGAGTTGGAACCAACTCAATGGCACAGTTACCACCAGCACCATTCCACAAGATAGATAACCCGAAAAGGGCCTACCCTGGCTGCTTTGCCCAGCTGAAACCACTGTATCTGTGTGACTTGCTACTGATTACTGTTGTATTGCTACTGGTACAAGTACATTCCTCTGTATTCTTCTCTAGCACTGTAAGTGTAAATTAATCTAGCAGATACATTTCAAAGTTGTTTAAAAAACTAAATGTGGCTTTCCTAGAGGGAGACTTAATATAAGACAAATAAACAAAAAGAATAGAAAAGAAAAATCCCCGAATCTCTCTCTATATATAGGACTGTTGTTCCCATCACAGCACACATTATACAGAAGAGCTATTCCAACAGTGAGCTCAATGTTATGTTGGTGAATTCCCCTTAGAGATGGCTGACCAATTATTGAAAAATATTAATTTCAACACTAGTCCTAATTTATCATTTTAAATAATTTGCAGACAAAGTGGGATGGACAGGTGGACAGATATATGGAATACTAGATGACATATCTATAGATCATGAGAGAACACATTCTTTTGGGAGGTCCACATCGGGAATTTGCCATGCCATGAGTAAGTTATTTAACTTCTGGCCTCTTAGATTTCCTGCCTAGGAAATAATCCATGCTTTGGTCCCCAGATTCCTTCACAAGTTAAAGAAGGAACACATGAAAAAGAGTCTGAAATTCATCAAACTTCCAGAAAGAAAAACCCATATGAAACAGAATACAAAACATTGCAATTTACTGACATTTTACAGTCTTCTTTAAAAGAATAATCCCAAACTCCTCATTAAAATAAAGAATTTTCTTACACGTTGGTAAAGATGAAATAGATCTGTATCACAGAAAAACCTCGAAAGATAAAGTTAAAATGAAAAAAAAAAAAAAAGCAAACTAACAAATAACAAATGTGACTAAATAAGTAAAAATTTTAAAGGGGAAATTGGCACTGAAACAATTATGCTAAGTGAACTCCTTGAGGGAAGGGCTGTGACTATCTTGTTGTTTTTGTGTAGTGCTCTCAAGAGGGTTCCAACCCATAGCAACCCTGTATAGCTGGTGAGCTTGAACCACCGACCTTGCAGTTCAAATGGCTGTGCAGTCTGGTACATTAAACCCACAGCGCCATACCAGGACTCTCTTGGTCCCTGTACTTCAGATATGTTGTCAGGAGGGACCAGTCACTAGAGAAGGATGTCATGTTTGGTAAGGTGGAGGGTCAGAGAAAAAGAGGAAGACCCCCAATGAGATAGATTGGCCAGGTAGCAGCATTGATGGATTTAGTGTGGCAACAGCAGTGAAGTTGGCCCAGGATCGGGCAGTGGTTCATTCTGCTGTGCATAAGGTCACTATCGGTCAGTGCCGACTTGATAGAACCTAACAATAACAACAATAGGACATTTAGAGAATAGAAAAACAAAAACAACTGTTGAATACCTGAGTTTTTTATCTGAGTTTTTAAATTGCCAAATTAAACATGTATTCATTTTTATTGTATAAAATGTAATTCGAACATTGCAGACAAAACAAAAATTTCCCTCCTCTCAGTCTCAATCTCTTACCCTATCCAGAAAGTTTCTATTTTTATTAATTTATTATATATCCTTTGCAATTAAAAAAAATGAATTTACAGTAGCTCTGTAAGATAAGCACCAGACTACAAACCACAAGGTCAGTGGTGCAAGACCACCAGCTACTCCCCAGGAGAAAGGTGAGGCTTTCTGCTCCTGTAAACATTTACAGCCTTGGAAACCCTATTCAGGGTCACTATGAGTTGGAACCAACTTGACACAACAAAAATGTATATACAAAAACATACAGGGTTTTGGCTTGATGGTGGCTAGGGTGGTGGTGCAGTGAAGTTCACTTTCAGTGATACCACAGAATACCAGGCAAAGCAGATCCAGGGCAGAGCTCCAAAACTTGCAACCACAGAGATAGGGATATTAAAAAGATTTGAAGGCTTATAGCTAGTGAAACGTGTAGCAAAAGTAAGAAATTGCGTACTTTTGAATATGCCAGGCTCAGTGGTCCCGAGTCGACAACTTGGGCAAAACCAAATGGGAAGACCAAGCGGGGAAGCAGAAACACCATGGAAAAATGCCGCAGGAACCTCAGAGCAAAGGTGTACAATACACTTTATCAGTTTTGCTTTGTTCTAATTTTCTTTTTTTTTTTTGGTATCTGTTCATTGCTCCCCCCCTCACCCCACTGTTCACGCACCTCCATTCTGGTGACTGTGGGTGGTGTCTGAGTGAGTGGACACCCCCCACCCTCACCACTGGTGGGTTCTTCTGCCACCCATGCACACAGATACTCTCATTCCAAGAATTGGCCCTGAACTGTTTTGTTTTGTTTTTTAATATGGGAAAGGCTAGGACAGGGGTGTAGAAAGGGAAAGACAGTTTAAAAACAAAAGAGGCTGAAAATTAAATTAAATCCTGAGGTACAGCATAACAGCCAACAGTGGCATCTTAAAATCTCTCAGGTAGCTTTGAAGGCAAGAAGCTGAAGAGAGGACATTAAAGTCATAAACATATTAGGCTACAGATTTTTTTTCTCTCTCTCCTCTCCCTTTTCTGTGATTATAGACTATAGTATTCAGTCTAGTTTTGTCTTTTTGTTGTTGTTGTTGCATTTTTGACATTTTTTTTTTCTTGTTCTTTTTTGCTGGTGCTGTTTTGCTGTTGTATGCTCCCCCTTCTACATTTGTGGGACTCTTTCTCTCCCTATATTACCCAAGAAGAGACAGCAACTGCTGCCATGTAGTCAAGCTAAACAACACTCTACAAAACACCAAAATCCAGGCAAGAACCAATAACAACTGCCATATACCAGGGAGGCAGACAATACCTGTAAAAGTTACTCTGAGTTAAGCAATAAGAAGAGTGTAAAGGGAAGCCCACATACTGATCACATCTACCTGGAAGCAATCAGAAAGCATTATAAAAATTACCAAAACACACACTCAATTAAGTATTAATTGATAAACACTAAACATGTCCAAGAAGTGGAAGCAGATGACCATATCAGCACATGTCCAGAAACAAGATAAAATTTCCAAGACAAATGACCTTGAGGTAGACCTGGGGTACATTCAGGAATGAAGGCAGGCCTTGGAAATACCTGAGAAGGAATTCAGAAAAATGATTGTAAAACATTTCAAAACACTTTACAATAAGGAAGAAGTCATGAAAGTGCTACAGGAACAACCAAATAAAATAGATACAGCATCGGAAATTATTCAAAACCTACAGATGAAAGGACCAAACGATCAATAATAGAACATCAGAAATAGACAATACTCTCTGAAAGGTCAAAGGAGTAGAATAGAAGAGATGGAAGGCAGAACCAGTTAGCTGGAAGACAAATCTCTCAATACCACTAAGATAGAAGAACAAACAGAAAAAAGGATTAAAAAAATCTGAAGAAGGTCTAAGATTCATGTTGGACAACATGAAGAGGAATAGCTTAAGAATTATCAGCATTCCAGTTCAAGAAGAATCACACGAGTCCACAGAGGAAATAGTCCAAGAATTGATGGAAGAAAACTTCTCTAAAATCCTGAAAAGTGAAAAGATAAACATTCAAGAAGCTCAATATAACCCAGGAAGGATAGGCCCCAAAAGAAAATCACTGAGACATACCATAATCAAGCTCTCCAAAATCAAAGATAAGGAGACACTTCTGAAAGCAGCTAGGGAAAACAGAAGTGTTATATACAAAAGCAAGCAAGTCAGATTAAACTCAGATCTCTCAACAGAAACCATGCAAGCAAGAAGGCAACGGGGCAACATAAATAAAACACTGAAAGAAAAAAACTGCCAACCAAGAACACTTTATCCA
>NW_006408522.1:18476090-18477500 GCF_000296735.1 Chrysochloris asiatica
TAGAAATCAATAATAGGAAGACCAATGAAATAAATTCAAATACATGGAAACTGAATAAAACCCTGGTGAAAAGCAACTGGGTAGTAGAAGAAATTAAACGTGAATTCACAAAGTTCTTAGAAACAAATGAGAACAAAACCACAGCACACCAAAATCTTTGGACATGGCAAAAGTGGTGCTGAGAGGACAATTAATTGCAATCAATGCATACATCCAAAAAGAGGAAAGAACCAAAATTCACATATTAAAAAAAGCATCTACAACAATTACAAACAGACCAACAGAGGGAACCTACACCCACCAAAAGAAAAGAAATAATAAAGATTAGAGCAATTAGGCCACAAAACAAATCTTCATAAATTTACAAATGTCAAAATACTACAAAGCATCTTCTCAGAACACAATGCTATCAAATTAGAAATCAATAATAGGAAGACCAAGGAAATAAATTCAAATACATCGAAACTGAATAAAACCCTGCTGAAAAGTGACTGGGTAGTAGAAGAAATCAAATGAGATAGAAAACAGAAAAACTATAGAAAGAATCAACAGGACAAGAAGCTGGTTCTTTGAAAGGATTAACAAATTGACAGACCATTGGCATACATAACAAGAGAAAAGAGGGAGAAGACACAAATAACACGCATTAGAAACCACATGGGCGATGTCACAATGGCACCAAAGGAAATCAAAAGGATAATAACAGAATATTAGGAAGAGTTGTACTCCCAAAATATTTGAAAACTTAGAAAAGATAGATACATTTTTAGATAAACACAACCTACCTACACTTACATACAGTGAAGTAGATAACTTGAACAGACCCAAAACAAAAGAAGAAATTGATCAGGTCATCAAAAACCTACCAACCAACAAAAGTCCAGGCCCACATGGCTTCACAGGTGAATTCTACCAAACATTCAGGGAAGAGTTGTCACCAATTCTGCTCAAATTATTCCAGAAGATAGAGTTGGATGGAAAACTTCCTAATATATTTTATGAAGCAAGCATAACCCTCATACCCAAACCAGGGAAGGACGTCACTAAGAAAGAAAATTATAGACCGATATCCTTCATGAACATAGATGCAAAAATTCTCAACAAAATCCTAGCCAACAGAATCCAGCAACACATCAAAGGATAATACATCATGATCAAGTGGGATTCATATCAGGGATGCAAGGATGGTTCAACATTAGATGGTTCAACATAATCCACCATATAAATAAGACAAAAAAAAAGAACCACATGATCATATCGATTGATGCAGAAAAGGCATTTGACAAAATCCAACATCCATTCCTGATAAAAATACTCAACAAAGAGAAATTCCTAAGCATAATAAAGAGCATATATACAAAACCAGCTCTGGTAGCGTAGTGGTTACGAATCGGGCTGCAAACCTTAAGG
>NW_006408522.1:18477600-18486893 GCF_000296735.1 Chrysochloris asiatica
CAAATTGGCAAAGAGGAAGTAAAACTCTCTCTATATGTAGATGATATGATCCTATACATAGAAAACTCCAAAGACTCAGTTAAATAGCTACTAGACCTCATTGGAAGATTCAGCAAAGTGGCAGGATATAAGATCAACATACAAAAAACCAGTTGGATTACTCTATACCAAAAAATGACAGCATTGAAAAGGACATTGGGAAAGCAATACCATTTACAATAGCTACCCAAAGAATGAAATATCTAGGAATAAATGTAACCAGAGAAACAAAGGGTTTATACAAAGAAAATTACAAAACACTACTACAAGAAACAAATAGAGACCTACAAAAATGGAAGAATGTACCATGTTCCTGGGTAGGAAGACTTAACATTGTGAAAATGTCAATACTGCCCAAAGCAATTTACACAGATCATACAATCCCAATCCAGATTCCAAGGACATTCTTCAAAGAGGTGGAAAAAACAATTACAAACTTTATATGGAAAGGAAAGAGACCCAGGATAAGCAAAGAACTGCTTATGAAGAAGAAAGTTTGAGGCCTCTCACTCCCCGACTTCAAAATTTACTACACGGCAACAGTGGTCAAAACAGCTTGGTACTAGTACAATGAAAGATACATAGATCAATGGAACAGAATCGAGAATCCAGAATAGCCCATCTACATAAAGCCAACTGATTTTTGACAAAATACTTAAATATATTGCATGGGGAGGGGTAATCTCTTTAACAGATGGTGCTGACAGAATTGTAAAGCGATATGCAAAAGATTGAAACAAGACCTTCACCTCACTCCTTATATTAAAACCAACTCAACATGAATTAAGGACCTAAATGTGAATCCCAGAATTATGAAGGCCATCAATGAAAAAATAGGGACAAATGTGAGGGCACTAATTCAGGGAATACACAGACTACAAAACATTTGAAAACTATACAAACACAAAAGTAGACAAAATAGATGAGTAGGACATACTAAAAATTAAAAACTTATGTGCATCAAAAGATTTCACCAGAAGAGTAACACTGAAATCCACAAAATGGGGGAAAAAAATCTTTTGCAATAACACATCAGACAAGGGATTCATTTCTAAACTATATAGGAAACTACAACACCTCTACAAGAAAAGACAAATAACCCAATTTAAAAAATGGGTGCAGGACATGAACAGACACTTCACCAAGGAGGAGATCCAGGCAGCCAACAAGCGTATGAAGAAATGTTCATGATTACTTGCCATTAGAGAGACGCAAATCAAAACAACAATGAGATATCATCTCACACCAGCAACAACAGAAAAGATAAAAAAAGTAGAGGACAATAAATGCTGGCGGGGGGATGTGGAGAGACTGGGATGTTCCTGCATTGCTGGTGGGACTGCAACATGGTCCAACCTCTCTGGAAAGCAATATGATGCTTCCTCAGAAGTTGGAAATGAAAACACCTTATGATCCAGCAATTCCTCTACTTGGTATTTACCCACAAGAAATAGGAGCCATAACACAAGTAGATATATGCACACCAATGTTCATAACAGCACTATTTACAATAGCAAAAATATGGAGGCAGTCATAGTGCCCATCCACTGAAGAATGGATAAACAAACTGTGGTACATACACACAATGGAATATTATGCTACCTTGAAGAATAACAAGGAGGCTGCAAGCCACTGCATAATATGCATGAACCTTGAGGACATTATGTTGAGTGAAATTAGTCACAAAAGGCGAAATTATGCATAGAACAACTATTGTAAAAGACTAAGGAAAAGAACCCATACTAAAGGGTGTGTGGGGGGCGAGATTCTTTGCTGGCTACTGGGATATGGGGATGGGGGGAGGGGAATGTGGAACACAGGGTAGGGAATAGACACAGGATAGTTTGGGTGCTAGGGAGGAGGGATACACAAGAAGGGAGACGGGAATGGGAGAACAAAGTGAATGGGAGAACAATTAGGCAGGTTTACATGGGCTAAGTGGGACAGAGGTAATTGATGATGTATGCACAACCTTGGAACAGCAGGGCTCTGGGATACAGGGAATGAGACATGGTTGGAATGAGGAAAAGGGGGGAAATAATGTTAAGCTGCTTGCTGTCTTATGAATCTTGGTTTCCTTGGCATACCATTATAAGATAGACACTTGAGGGGGAGAGAAAGGAATAGTCAGAAATATCACCATAGAAAGCTTGTGAGTCCGTCTTCTGCCTATAACTGATTGGAATACCTAAAATGGGGCTACAACGTGCCCAGTGAAGGAGGCTTCCTGCAAAACCTCTGCATTACATAAGACCATAGGTGGAATCCTGAACAGCATCCAAAATCATCAGAGGAGGGAAATTCCCACTTGAAAGGACAAACAGACCAGCCTGGAGTGGCTAGAAGAACAGAAGATACTTCTCGAAAGAAAGACCAACAGGAAAAATACAAAACAATATAGGCAGACCAACTGATTACTATAAGAACAAGCAAGTTACTCATCCAGAAGACATCAAGGCAAGTGGTCGGGTCCCCTCAGAGCAAACTCCCTTCCAAGACTAAGACTCAATGGGAATGCATGCTCTGACTGGTGACCATGTTCATTACCAATAAGGGGAAGTGAGAGAAAAACAGCAATGAAGCTGCGAGCTAAGCCCTACAACATTCAATAGACTCCTGTGAACACGGGTGGAGACCTGGTTGGCCAGCAGTGTGGCAAAAACTGGGGACTCTTTGGCCCAGAGTCAGTGACATAGCCACAGAGGGCTACAGTGGAGAGTGCTGACAAACGGGAGGGGGGAGATGTGGGGATGCAGGCTTGCAGGGAATACCCTGTGGTTGGTTGATGATGCATGGTAGGTTGGGATTGTAACCATGGCAATGAAACAATATGCGGTAGAATTAATGTAAAACTAATATTCTCCCATGTAAACTATCACATAATTGACAAAATTAAAATATATATATACAGGGTTTTATTTTTCTTTTACTCCAGATCTATTATCCAAACCAAACTCAGTACTAAATCGATTGCACTCATAGCAACCCAGTAGAACATAGTAAAACTGTTGATAAGGTGTCCAGGGCTATAAATCTTTATGGAAGAAGACTGTCATCTCTTTCTCTCATGGAGAAGTTGCTGAGCTTGAATTACTGAACTTTTGGTTAGCAGCAGGGTGTTTTTAACCACTGTACTGCAAGGATCCTAGATCTATCTTACTGCATGTGTACTCTGCCTTTAGCCTTACTACTGTAATTCAATTGATTCCAACTCATATTGTTGTTAAGTGCCTTTGTATAGGACAGGGATAGGGAACATCCGTGCATTGTATAAGGTCTGTGAAATCATTCGTTCTGTCTCTGCCAAGGCAACCACAATTATCCTATTAAGGGTGAGTTGATTAAATGTTTGACCAAATATAGCAGACTAATTTTCAAGTTGATGATTTCATATGGTCCATGAATGAATGATGTTATAAATATCTAAATGGTCCTAGGGAAAAACAAGTTTCCTCATTCCTGGTATAGTGCGATGGTGGGTTTGAACCACTGACCTTGCAGTCCACTGCTTATCCTACAGTGCCATACCAGGATTCCTATAGGTTTTCCGAGTTTGTAAATGTTGATGGAAGCAGACAGCATCATTTATTTTCTGATTCACTGTGAACCTGTAATAGGTTTCCAAGACTGCAGATCTTTACAGGAGCAGAAAGCCCCATCTTCCTTCCATGCAGCAGCTGGTAGATTCAAACTGCTGACTTTGCAGTTAGCAGCCCAACTCTTAACTCATTACGTTACCCACACTCCTTGAAAAATTAGTGGAAGAGTGTAAATAAGATTCAGAGAAAGGACAATAGGAGCTGGATTGTGCTAAACTGGGGTTAAGGGTAAGAAACTTGGAATTTATAATCATTTTAATTGTTTAAAGTAAGGAATTGTCATAATTTGCCTTACATCAAATTGGGGCATAATCCATACTTAAGAGAGAACTAGAGCATTAGCGTTTCTCCATCTGTAACCAGCATGTCCCATTCTCAAAATCCATGAGATCATAGTTGTTGGCTTACAACATATTATATAATCAGATAAAGAAACGAGCATCATCAAAGAATTGTGTGAGTCTACCTATTTTATGGATATAATTTCAGTCAACTCAAAACAAATTTGACTTTAAAACTAAGTCAGTGAATCAATTTTAGCTTGAAAGGTTGCTGCATTAGACTAAATCTCTAAGAAACAGATGTGAAAATGGGATTAGTTGTATAAGAGATGTATTACAGGATAACATCTATAAAGGAAAATAAGAAGGAGCCAGGAAAGGCCAGAAGAGCATCAGATTGTAGTTGAGGAATGCTGTTAACCCTGGGTGAAGGAGTTATGGAAGAAAGCAAGACTGGGTGGAAGCGTCAGCATTACAGTTAAACAGAGTTCAGCAAGATCTTTGAAGAGTCCTCAAGTCAAAGCCATCTGTCAGAAAAGTTCCACATCATCCAGGAAAAGGCCTATCTTTACTCCTCTGGCCTATTAGGTAATTGGCTCACAGTGGTCCATGGTAAGCATGACCTCATTGGAACCACAGTAAATGACGTTGGAGCACAGCAGCTGGCCACTGAATCCATTATGCTCCCCACATGCAGAGATACGAGGCTCATTCTCATAACTTCCATAGTAGTTACAACAATCTTTAATTTACTGATTTACTAACTTATTTTTTTGCCAGGAGACCTTGAACTGAGAGAATATTAAGTATGAATTAAGGCTTGTGTTGGCTTACTTTTAGGAGAGGCTATAAAAGTTCTCTGAGTTGCTATAATGTGATGAACGTGACTATTTCTATTCATCACAATTGAAAAGGAGTTGTTAATCTGGACATACAAGAACAGCAGCGTAAGACAGTCCCACGGGATCCAGACCATACCTCAATCATGGCAGGCAGACTCTGAGGAAGATTTTCCACCGATTCTCAGATCATGCTAAGCTTAGACCAGTGAAGTACTGGCTGTAGCATTTGGTAATTGTCCTCTGATATTAACAATATCAAGACAAAAATTTATTTAGAAAGAAGAGATGTAAGATTTTTAATTTCAAGAGAACAAAGTATCTTGCTTGACAAATATTATGAGCTATGGTTTTTAATTGTTTCTAATCATGAGATTATAACCCATCATATTTGCACATATATAAATCCCAAGCAAACTGCACCAAATACTTTTTTAAAATCTGGATTTGACGATATGATTTACCGAATAAGCGCCCTCACGGCCTATGACTGCCTTTTGTGTTTCATCTGAAATCTTATTTTTTGACCTGAATCAATTCTATTCTTCATAAAGATTATATTTTCTTTTTTTCTCTCACATCTCTTAAACCAAGTGATCTGCTCCCTAGAAAACAGAAATTTGAAAAGGCTTTCCACTGCAGAAATAGAACATTGAAATGCATAAATTAGATTAAGTGACTTAATTTTCCTCAGGTAAATGACTAGAACCCAAGGTTTATTTTCCCCATGAACGGGTTGTGCTTAAGTAGATAAATGAATCAAAATTAGCTCATGGAAAAGTTTAAAATGTAGCTCTGTGAAAAATATTTATCTTCACTCAGAACAAACAAATCCAATATAGAAGTTTAAATAAGTGTAGCATGGCACTGTGGGCTCATGCGCTGGACTGAAAAGTCAGTTTGAACCACAAGGTCACTGGTTCAAGCTCACCAGTCACTCCTTGGAAACCCTATACAGGGTTGCTATGGGTCAGAACTGACTTGACAGCACTTAACAACAACAACAATGTGTAAACAGGCAATAGAGAAAAAGCTCAAGTCGCTGTTTTGGTTAATTTACACACTGTATTCAGTATTTTATCTATGCATTCATTCTTGAGGCAGAAAAATGTAATTTTACATTTAATACCTTGATTATTATATCTAAGGATCAAACTGCAAGTAGATTTAAGCAGACAGATACCTTGACAATAAGCCCTTATCTATGATAAGAGGTTCATTCTTAGTGTATGGTGGGTTATGTTTTTTTATAATTCATTCAAGTATATACAATTTAAAGAGGGCCTGTATACAAATACACAGTGGTAGCCATTTAGTTAGACACTTCTTGATGACTATCCAGAAGCATCCCATCTGTGCTTGTCCGGATGCCAGCAATACAACTTATGAATGATGTGATCATTTTGTTGTATTTTATTTACGTTCATCTGTATCATTTGAAGTTTAAAATAATATAAAACATCCTAGTAAAAGTAGTGGCTGAAGACCACTTATGATAGCACCAATGAGCCCTTGTAGCATAGTGGGTTATGCATTGGGCTGCAAACTTCAGGGTCAGCAGTTCGAATCTACCAATTGCTCTGCAGAGGAAAGATGAGGCTTTCTGCTCCTATAATTATTTACAACCTCATAAACAGGGTCACTATGAATCAGAACTGATTTGCCAGCACACAACCACCACAACCAATCATGAGCGTATGCCTTTAAATAAAAGTAAAGGGTAAGTTAACAAGCAGTACCTCATGCAAAGCAAACACAGTTCAACTCTTTGTTGTTGCTGTTAAGTGCTGTAGAGTCAGTTCTGACTCATAGCGACCCTGTATAGCTCTGTCACATCTAAGGAGTGGCTGGTAAGTTTGAACCACCAACCTTGTGATACAAATTGACTTTGTGGTATAGTGCTTAATCTACTGTGCCACAGCAGGACTTTGTTTAACTCTTTAGCCATATCTAAATAAATGCATATAAAACTAACGGACCCCAGTGAACATGAAAAATTCAACTGTTGTTGTTAGGAGCCATTGAGTCAGTTCCATCTCATAACAACCTTAAGCACCATAGAACGAAACATTGTCTGGCTCTGCACCAACCCACAATCGCTGTTACCCTTCAGCTCATTTGTGCTGTCACTGTGCCAATCCATCTCATTAGAGGATATTCCTCTCCTTTGCTGACCCTCCATTCTACCAAACATGATGTCTTATAGGGACTGGTCCCTTCTGATACTATGTCCAAAGTTTAAGAGATGAAGTCTTACCATCATGACTTCTAAGGAGCATTCTGGCTTATATTTCTTCCAACACAAATACCTTTGTTCTTCTGGAAGTCCATGGTATTTTTTAATATTCCTCTCCAACACCATAACTTAAATGTATCAATTCTTTTATAGTCTACCTTATTTACTGTTCAACTTTCACATGAATATGATGTTATTGAAAATACCATGGCTGGGTGAGGCACACCTTAGTCCTCAAGCTGACATCTTTGCTCTTGAACACTGAAGAGGTTTTGTACAGCAGATCGGCCTAACAAAACACATCATTTGATTTCTTGACTGCTGCTCCCACGAATGTTGATAGTGGATCCAAGCAAAATAATGTATTTGACAACTTCAATCTTACCTCCATTTATCATGAGGTTGTTTATTGGTCCAGTGATGAGGATTTTTGTTTTATTTCCATTGAGGTGCAAGCCATACTGAAGATTATGGTTTTTGATTTTTATCAGTAAGCATTTTAAGTCCTCTTTGCTTTCAGCAAGCAGGGTTGCATCATCTGCATATTGAAGATTGTTAATGAGACTCCCTTCAATCCTGATGCCATGTTCTTCTTCATATAACCCAGTTTCTTGGATTATTTGCTCATCATATAGATTGAAAAATTATGGTGAAAGAATATAACCCTTACACACACCTTTCCTGAATTTAAAACATTCAGTGTTCCCTATTTCTGCTTGAATGACTGTCTCTCGATGTCTTTATACAAGTTCCTCATGAGCACAATTAAGTGTTCTTGAATACCCATTCTTCGCAATGTTATCTATCCATAGCTTATCATGATTCACTCAAAGTCTTTGCATTGACATTGAAGCACACTTAAACATCTTTCTGCTTTGAGCCAAGATCCATCTGATGTCAACAATGATATCCCTTGTTCTACATCCTCATCTGAAATTGGCTTGAACCTCTGGCAATACCCTGTCATTGTACTGTTGCAACCATTTTTGGATTGTCTTTATGAAAAATTTACTTGCATGTGATATTAATGCTATTATTCAATGATTTCTACATTCTGTTGGGTCACCTCTCTTTGGAATGGGACAAATATGGATCTCTTCCAATCAGTTGGTCAGGTAGCTGTCTTCCAAATTTCTTGGCCTAGATGAGCAAGTACCTTCGGTGCTGCATCAGTTTGTTGAAAGATTAAAATAAAATCTATCATTTTGCTTATTCAATAAGAAATAAGTAGGTTGAACAAATATGACTCAACTGTTTGTTTGGAAACAACTTTTGATTGTATTGCCAAAACTGTCAAGATTGACAGATTTAAAAACAATTCTTTTTTAGCATCTGCAAACACAGCCTTAGGGATAAATAATGATAGCACAGATATAAGTTCGAGTAGGATTTGGAACCAAGGATAGTGTTACATAAGGGCAGTGCATGAATGAGTTGGGGGGGGGGGGGATAGAGGCAATTGGGTTCTTATAACCAACCAAGAAGCTAATTAATGTAATTTCATCTTTCTTTAAGAGGAGGATATTTTCAGAAACTTATTCTCTAAACAAAAAGTTGTCCCCATATCTTTCCCACACAGCAAATGGACATTTCTAAGCCATATCCTATGAAGTCTCCAATGAGGCAATGTCATGATCCACAGCAAAAGACGGAAACATAAAGAGGTCACAGGCAATTATGTTCTCTATAGTCCCATGGTTGCTGTTGTTATGAGCCATCTAGTTGGTTCTGACTCATAGCAACCCTGTAGAGGGTTTCCAAGGAATAGTTGCTGGGTTTGAACTACCAACCTTGTGGTTAGCAGTCTAGTGCTTATCCTACAGCACCACACCAGAAGCCTTGCACCTTCCATATTCCTCCCCTAATATAAATTTTCATGTTACATTTTACCTTCTTATTTGAAATGACTATCTATTCAACAGACTTCTAAACATGTTGGAGGTATTCAATAATTATTTTCAACTTTTTAAAACTGCAAGTAACTATTTGTGTTTTAGGAGATTTTGCCAAGTTTAAATCTTGACTCCAACCCTATCTGTGTTTCCATGAGCAAATTAGTAAACCTCTTCAAGACACCGTTTAAAGTGGAGATAACACCTTACTGTGTTGTTTTGAAGAAAAATGGAGTATTGTATGTAAAGATAGTATTAGCTGCATAAGAGTTACAGAATGCTGTGATTATCTTTATAACTATCATTATTAAGATATTCAAATTTGTAACCTGTATGATTTGTTGCATGTAGAAATGATGATCTGCCCTGTAAACTTTATCTTAATTCACAATAAAAACTTAAAAAAA
>NW_006408522.1:18486993-18489286 GCF_000296735.1 Chrysochloris asiatica
ACCTTCCCCAGAGAGCTATTTTTAAAAAAAAAAAAAAAAAAAAATCATGTCAAATACATTATTTCATAATCCTATATCCTGTCATCCTTGAATAACTTGTTCAAATAGCATCCTAATCAGCATAAACTCAGAGAAAGAGTCTTTTGTCTTTTAACCTCAGATCCTGTCAATGAGGTAGTGAATGAAAGGGAAGGTATTCAACTGGGAGAAAGAAATGAAAAGGCAACTGTAGGCGAAAGAAATGAAAAGGCAACTATAGCAGACAAGGCAGTAAGACTGTATAAACTCTCTACAACAAAGATACAGAAAACCAAATGAAACAAATGCAGATGATAGTCCTGCAACCCTGAGCTTCAGATGAAGGGATATAAAAGTGGACTGAATGTTTACTAGAATAAAAAAGCTGAACATCCATGGCAAAAAAAGGAGACAGACTGGTGACCAGTGCCAGCCAACCAGACATAAAGTGGCATCCCCAGCATACTGGCATTATAGAGACATACCAGTGACTCACAGAGATAAAGATGTGATTTTATCTCATTCTCCTGGTGACCAGAGGCATGAGTGGCCCCCACCCACATACACTCCCAGTGAAGTTCCCACTTTCTCCATTTCGGATTTGCATAGAAGTGAGCATTGCAGTTGTAACACCCATCAAAGTGAGTGGGGAGCTATCTGCACCAACCTTTACATCTGGATTTCAGTGAGCCCTGGTCTAAACATCCAGAGCCAGTCCTGGGCAATCCTGGACTAGCCTGAACTAGGAGAAGCAGCTGGAAAGATATATGGAGGGAAAAAAAAGAGAGACTAGTTATCTATGACCACCAGCCAGTTACATCATGGCCATCTTGAACATTTAAGAATGACTGTGAAGGCAATTAGGGTGGTTGGTAGTGCAGAGGCATATGGCTTATTGGTAGAGAGAAAGTTGTGACATTCTTGTACACTCCCTTACCCTGGTGATCAGAGGCATGCCCAGCCGCCACTTGAATACGCTCCCAGCGAAGTCCTTGCTCTCTGGGCACTTGGAGATGCATCAAAGTAAGTGGGGAGCTAGCAGCACCTGATTCCTGCTCCAGAGGTGCAGAGCTGGTTCTGGTCAGCCCTGGACTGACTACCAGGACTGCTTGCCCTTGGCTGCCCTCAAGGATCCTCAAGCTGCTTTGCAGTTTACATGAATGCTTGTGGATTGGGTGGCCAGAACAGACAACATCTAGCCCTACAGGAACTCCAACTAGGGCTTGTCCACCCACCACGTGAGGTCCATGGCTGACAGGAAATCCCCGCATTTTCTCCATTCTGGGTCAGCACCTACCCTCCCTTGCATTCTATCCTTCCTTTATCTGCTTTTTTTTTTCTTCTTCTTCTTCCACTTTTCTTTCTCAACCAGTGCTTCTTTCTTTCTTTCTACATTTCTCTTGATTTTCTTTATTTCTCTCTGATCTCTTTCCCCTTCACTCATTCCTTTCCCAAATTGTGGCTAATTATGTTCCTTTCTTTTTATCTTTTTCTTCCATGGTTTACTTTTTTCCTCTCTCTTTCTCTTTTTATTTTTCATATTCTTTTTATAATTGCTTTCTGCTTTTGTTTCTTTACTGTTTTCTTTCATTACTGTTGTTTCCTTGTTTGTTTGTTTCCCTTCTCTCTTGCCTCACCGAACTGGGAATAGTAACTGTGCCCATACAGCCCAGTCACATCCATGCCCTATATATCCCCATCCCTCAGACAAGAACTAATAGCAACTGCTATACATTGGATCAACAACAATAGCTAACATCTGCCAAACCCAGGCTAAATTGAGTTGCAGAAACAGTGAACAGAGACACATGCTTCCATCCCATATTCACATTCACCAGGAGGCAGTTGAAGAGTGCTTAAGAACGCTCCAATGTAGAATTATCAATTTAATACAAATGCAACAACACTACAAAGTCTTGGAGTAACAGACAATACCTATTCACACAGAGAAATAAGACAAAGTAGCTCAAACAAGTCACCAAGAAGCAGAATTATAAAACATTTTTGAAAGGTTAAAAAAACGGCATTGGAACTACATGAAAAAGAATTCAAGAAAATGATATTTAGGCACTACCAAATGAATCATAGAAAGATTGGGGGAAATGAGGAATAATTTAAGAAAACACTACAGGAACAAACGAATAAAATGGATAAATGATTGGAAACAATACAAAACCTGCAAATAAAAGTCCAGATGGTTAATATTAATATTTCAGAAATAAATAAGTAATTGATACATTTGAATCAATAGGAGCCCTGATTAGTGACTTTGAAG
>NW_006408522.1:18489544-18493536 GCF_000296735.1 Chrysochloris asiatica
CCAAAAGAAAATCACCAACACATATCATAATCACACTTTTCAAAACAAATACAAGGAAAAAATTCTAAGAGCAGTTTGAGAAGAATGAAAAGTTACCTAAAAAGGAGAACCAATAAGATTAAGTTCTGATCTTGCAGCAGAAACCATAAAGGCAAGAAGGCAATGGGAAAACATATACAAAACTTTGAAAGAAAAAAAAAAATTGCCAACCACGAATCATATATCCAGGAAAATTGTCCCTCAAATGCAGCAGTATAATTAGCATGTTTCTAGATAAATATAAATTAAAGGCATTTCTAATAATCAGACTAACTTTACAAATATACTAAAGGGAATCCTTTGGACTAAGAACCAACAAAAGCAGACAACCTGAGATTGGCATGCATGACAACAGCAATCAGAATTCAATCCAGATATAGACATACTCCAAGTATAATAAACCTGGTGGTGGTTGTGTGCCACTGAGTAGGTTCCAGCACATAGTAACCCTGTATAGGGTTTCCAGGCTGCAAATCTTTACAGGAGACAAAAAAATCATCTTTCTTCTGCAAATCATCTGGTAGATTACAACTGCTGACCTTTCAGTTAGCAGCCCAGCTCATAATCTGCTATGCTATCCGGGTTCCTTACAAGACTGAAAATAGGAAACCAGAGATATCAATTTATAATGAAGACAACTGCAAAGCAAAAAGAAGGAAACATATAGTTACAGAACTTCCTAATAGTGAGGAAGCAGATTTCAAAATCCAACAGACTGTTTTAAGCTGGGTAAGAAATTAATAAATTACTGGGTAACCTTAAAGAAAATTAATTCACCTTCATGTCAACTAAAGAAAAAGCAAAACCACAAAGATTACTAAACATCAAAGCAATGAGCAAGAGTGGTAATATCAATTTATAACAAAACAGACTTTAAGGAAAACCCAGTATAAAAGACAAAGAAAAGGACATTATTTCATGGTTAAAGGATCAGTTGAACAATACAACATAACCATAATAAATATCTATGTGCCCAGTGAAAGAGCCTCAAAATGCATAAAGCAAACTATAGTAGAATTAAAGAAACAAACAAGTCTACAATAATAGTAGGCAATTTTAATACACTACTTTTGAAAAAAACAGAACTCTAAAAAACCTCAATAAAAACACCAAAACGAAACAACACAATCAACCAACTAGACTTCATATACTCACAAAAGCATGCAACCCCACAAGAGATCAATACACATTCTGTTCTGGGGCTCACGGAACACTCTCCAAAATAGACCATTTGTTAGGAAACAAAGCAAACTTTAGTAAATTTAAAAATATGAAATACTACAAAGCATCTTTTCAGATAACAATGCTATAAAATCAGAAATCATCAATAGGATGATCAAGGTAAAAAAACACAAATAGATGGAAATTGTATAACATCCTGCTTAAAAGTCACTGGATAATAGGATAAATACATATATTTTTAATTCCTTGAATCAAAGGGGAATGCAAACACAACATACTAAAACCACTGGGACACAGCAAAAGCAGTTCTAAGAGGGAAATTTGTATTAGTAAATGCACACATCCGAAGAGAAGAAAGGATCCAAATCAGCTCACTAATTCAATATCACCAACAATTATGAAATTATCAAAAACATCAGCAAAGTGTGTATACAGCTACCAGAAGAAAATAAATAATAAAGATAACAGCAGAAATAAATACAACCTAAACTGGAAAATAATAGAAAGAATCAACAAGAAATTGGTTCTTTGAAATGAATGAAAAAATTGACAAACCATTAGCAAATCTAACCAAAGGAAAGAAAGATGCAAATAACATACACAAGAAACAATATGGGTGATATCACAACAGAACGAATGGAAGTATAATAACAGAATACTATGAAGAACTGTACTCCAACAAATTAGAAGATCTACAAGACATGTACAATTAAAAAAAACAAACAAACAACACAACCTATTGAAAGTAACACAGAATGAAGTAGAAAACTTGAACAGATCTATAACAAAAGAAGAACAGGTCATTGAAAAACTTCCTTAAAAAAGAAAAAATACTCCAGATCCAGATGGCTTTATTGGTGAATTCTACCAAACATTCAAAATTCTACCAAACACAAATCCTATTCAAACTATTCCAAAACAACTAAAAGGATGGAAAAATCCTGAGTACATTTTATAAATACAAGAAAAGACATCACTAAAAAACACAATTATAGCCCAATAGAAACACTGGATTGCTAACCACAAGGTCAGTGGTTCAAACGTACCAGCTGCTCCTTGGATACTCTACACAGGGTCGCTATGAGTGGGAACTGACTCAACACCACTTAATATTAACATTCCTTATGAACATAGATGTGAAAAATTTCACCAAAATCCTTGCCAATAGAATTAAAAAACATATAAAAAATAATACATTGTTTCTAAATGGGATTTATATCAGGAGTGCAAGGATAGTTTAATATTAGAAAACAATCAATGTAATCTACCACATAAATGGAACAAAGAAAAAGAAGCACATGAACATATCAACTGATGTAGAAAAGGCATTATCCATTTTAATAAAAACACTCAACAAAATAGGAATAGAAGGGAAGTTCCTCAACATCATTCAGGGCATATATACAGATCCAGCAGACAGTATTACTCACAATGGTGAAACCTGAAAACATTCCCTCTGCAAAAAGGAAACAGACACGGATGCCCTTTAACATCACCCCTATTCAATATTTTGTTGGGAGACTTAGTAGAAGACTTTTGGTGGTGTCGAAAGACTTAGAGGTATAAGGCAAGTTAGGGAAATTAAAGGCATCCATATTGGCAAAAAAAGAAGTAAAACTCTATTTACAGATGATTTGATTCTATACATAGAAAATCCCAAAGACTCAGAAAGAAAATTATTGGAGCTCATTGAAAGATTCAGCAAAGTGGCAGGATAAAATATCAATATGCAAAAAATCTGTTGCATTCCTCTACACTCATAAAGACAGATCTAAAAGAAAACCAAGAAAATAATACTATTTAAAATAGCCACCCAAAAGATGAAATACTCAGGAATAAATATAACTACAAAAACAAAAGACCTATATAGAGAAAACCACAAAACATTGCTACAAGAAACCAAAAGAGACTTACAAAAATGGAAGAATATACTATGCTCATGGATAGGAAGATTTAAAATTGTGACAATGTCAACACTACTAAAAACAGCCTGTAGATATAATGCAGTACCAATCCAATATTCCAACATCATTCTTAAAGAAATAGAAAAGCTAATTACTAATTTTATTGGAAAGGAAAGTGACCTCAGATAAATCAAATATTACTTCAGGAGAACAAATTTGGAACACATTCACTTTCTGGTCTCAAAAAAATCTACTAGACAGTCACAGTGGTCAAAACAGTCTGTAACTGATATAATGAAAGATCAATAGAACAGAATTGAGAACCCAGAAGTAAATTCATCCACATACAGTAAACTGATCTTTGACAAAGGACCAAAACACATTAAATGAGGAAAAGTGTGTCTCTTCAACAAATGTTGCTGGCAAACTGGAAATCCATTTGCATAAAAATGAAACAAGATCCATATCTCATACCATATACAAAACTAAAGTTAATATGGATTAAAGACCTAAATGTTAAACCTAGAACTATAAAAATCATCAATGAAAAAATAGAGACAAACTTAGGGACTCTAATACATGACATATACACACTGTCAAACATAACTAAAAACACACATACAACAGAAGACAAAATAGATTACTTGTTGTTGTTGTTGTTGTTGTTGTTGTTAGGTGTCACTGAGTCGGTACCGACCCATAGCAACCTTATGCACAGCAGAACGAAACATTGCCCGATCCTGGGCCAACCTCACTATTGTTGCCACGCTTGAGTCCATCTATGTTGCTACTTGGCCAATCCATCTCATTGGTGGTCTTCCTCTTTTTCTCTGACCCTCCACCTTACCAAACATGATATCTTTCTCA
>NW_006408522.1:18493946-18520651 GCF_000296735.1 Chrysochloris asiatica
TCTTTGACAACTTCAATCTTTTCACCATTTATATGGATGCTGTTTATTGGTCCAGTGGTGAGGGTTTTTGTTTTCTTTACATTGAGGTGCAATCCATACAGAAGGTGGTGGTCTTAGACTTCATCAGTAAGTATTTTAAGCCCTCTTAGCTTTCAGTGGAGCATACAGGGGGCAAAGCGATGAAAACTTCTTAGATACCAAACATATTAAGTTAATGAGTTCATTGGCCTAGGGGCTCAGGACCATAATCTCAGGGAATGCCATGGCCAATTGGCATAACATAGTCCATAAAGAAAATATTGTACATCCTATTTTGGTGTGTAGTGACTGAGATCTTAAAAGCTCATGAGTGGGCATCTAAGGTGAAATTACTGGTTTCTCCCTATGCATAAAAAGGAAAAGTGATAAAAATTGAAGGTGCTTGGAATCAACAAGTCCAATGGACTAATGGAACAGGTGAATATGGGTTACCATGACTTAGAGAACAAATAACTAGATGGTACCTAATGACCATAACCAACTGCTCTGAAATGAATCACTTTAGAAAGTCCCAAATAGAGTAGAGTGAGAGAAAATGTCAAACAAACCTCAAATTTATTACTTTTTTTTTAAAGTGTGGGCCCACTAGTCAGAAAGAGGCCACTGACTACCCTTCAGATCTGGAATGGACTCACCTTTATGGTCCAATGTTCAGCCAAGCAGTAGATAGGTTTATAGGGGGTTAACAACACTAGTATGGTATGCTCATCATGGAATGGTCAATCATTCAAGATCAACAGGGCAACGTTTACTTAAGGACAAAGTTGAAAAGGGACAGAAGGAAGATGTAATGGAAACATGAACCACTAGGAAGATGTGGAATAAGTGTTGTTACATGGAGAGGATTGCAATCATTGAGATGAAACAAAGTGTATAATTTGTTTCATGTAAAATGTAAAATGTAAAATGGATAACATTCTCTGTAAACTTTCACTCAATTCACAATAAAAAGCTTAAAGGGAGAGAGACAGAAGAAGAAGATATAATAATCCTAGACCCTAAGAAAGGGATCCAAGTCCATGTTCTTAAGCCTAAGGGATATACGTAAATTTGAATCCAATACAACCTATTGAGTTTTGAATAACTATTTTCATGTTCTTGAAATAAAACTAGGAAGAGAAACACGACTGATGCACAATAATCAAAGCTTGCCAACAATGAGAACAAAAAAATTAAGGAATAAACCTCAACAGGAAATTGCTGGTAGCAGAAACCATGCCAAGTGGAAAATTTTAAGTCTTATGTAACAAAAACTCAATAAAGTGATGCCTCCTGAAGAATGTATTTGCTGAAAAACAATAAGATCTAATAAAAGGGTAGGTTACAAAATAAATATTTAGATATTGATAGTCTCTCTACATTCTGGCACTATCCACCTCGGAAAATATTTTTTAAATCCCATTTAAAAGAACTATAAAAATATAAAATCTATATAAATAAAAATGCCAAAACATACACAGGTATTATATTTTGCAACACTTTTACAGAGTGATATGAAATAAACAATGAATAAATGTAAAGATATAGAATAGTTGATGTGGGAAGATATCTTCAAAAACATCAATTCTACCCAAATTACTTCACAAACTTAAAGCAACCCCAATATAAACTTCAAATAATATTTTAGAACCTAAGAAATGACTCTAAAAGCCATGGAGCAGAATAAATGGGTAAAATAATTAAGGAAAATCAATGGTTTAGACGGAACTAGGGAGAGGTTTTCACCTGATAGGAGGAGCTAGATGGACACTTCAAATCAGCATTGTTTACAACAATGGAGATTCTGAATTCAGGAGGGACAAATACAAATACTAGCATGAAATGGTCAGAGCATGCTCAAAACAAGGTCACAAAGCAAGAGGAAGTCAAAGGAGACACAGTTAGGACGACCCCAAGGGACTGATGGGACAACTCTTGTGGCCCTCTATGGGAGATGTATGATTCATAGGCAGTATGGGATAACCTCTAGAGCTTATAAAACCAAAGGCAAACGATAGGATAAATGTAAAGCTAATGTTCTCCCATATAAACTACCACATAATTCACAATAAAACACTTTAAAACACACAAAAAGAAGACTATCTCTATAGATCATCTATATATCTCTGTAGACCATCAACAGCCATAAGAAAAGGGTGAAGGCAGCTCCTACCATTGAGATATTTTCAAACATTTCAATATTGACAGTGTGGATAATGGACATTGTAGTGACTGACTGAATATAAATAGTTGTTTGTTGTTGTTAAGTGCCGCTGAGTCAGTTCTGACTCATGGTAGCCCTGTATAGGGTTTCTGTGGAGAGGTTGGTGTGTTTGAAGAAACAACCTTCTGCTTAGCAGTCCAGTGCTTATCCTACAGCACCACATCAGGACTTGTTGTTAAGTGCCATTCAGTCAATTCTGACTAATAGCGACCCAGTATAGGCTTTCTGAGCGGCTAATGAGTTTGAACTGCTGACCTTGTAGCTCAAACCAACCTTGTGATCCAGTGCTTACCATATAGTACCACACACCGGTCTTAGGTACTATCAGATCGACTCCAACTCATATAGACACTATGCACAAGTGAATGAAATACTGCTGGATTCTGCACCATCCTCACAATCCTTGTGTTTGAGCCCATTGTCGTAGCTAATGTGTGAATCCATCTCTTCCAATTGTTCTCTTACCCTCTGCTTTACCAATCATGATATTCTTTTCCAGAAACTGGTCCCTCCTAACAATGTGTCCAAAGTACATGAGACAAAGTCTGGCCATCCCTGCTTCTAAAGGACATTCTGGTTGTACTTCTTCTACAACAGATTCGTTTGTTCTTCTGACACTTGATGGCACTTTCAATATTCTTCACTATAATTCATGTGCATCAATTCTTCTCTGGTCTTCCTTATTCATTGTCCAGCCTGTCCAGTTTTCAAATGCATATGGAATGATTGACGATACCATGGCATGGGTCAGGTGCACCTTAGTTTTCAAAGGTACAGCTTAAGCTCTTTGAACATGTTAGAGGTCTTTTGCAGCAAATTTGTCCAATGCAATTCATTTTTAAAAAATTTTTGACTGTTGCTTCCATGAGAATTGATTGTGGATCCAAGTAAAGTGAAATCCTTGAAATTTTTTATCTTTTCACTGCGTATCCTTCTGTTATTTGTTGGTTCAGTTGTAAGGATGTTTGTTTTCTTCATAGTGAGCTATATTCCGTACTGAAGATAGTCTTTGATCTTCATCATCAAGTGTTTCAAGTCCTCTACACTTCCAGTAAGCAAGGTTGTGTCATCTGCACATCTGGCATAGAATAATGAGTGCTTGCAGGAGTCCTGGTATGGTACTGTTGGATAAGCAAATGACTGCAGGTTTGGTTTGAACTGTAAGGTCGGTGGTTCAAATTCACCAGACATCCTCAGAAACTCTATACAGAGTCGCTATGAATCAGAACTGACTGGATTGTACTTCACAACAACAACTGTTAGTGAGTACTTGTAAGGCTGCCTCAATTTGGTGAAACATTTCAATTTGTAGTTTACCAATTCCTGTTGTTGTTGTTGTTATGTGCCGTGGAGTCGGTTCCCATTCACAGTGACCCTGTACAGGGTTTCCGAGGCTGTAAATCTTTACGGGAGCAGAATGCCTCATCTTTCTCCCACGGAGCAGCTGGTAGTTTCGAACTGCAGACCTTGCAGTTCGCAGCCCGATTCGTAACCACTACACTACCAGAGCTCCTTACCAATTCCTGTAGCCTTGCTTTATTGTCAATGTCTCCAGTGCAGCTTGGACTTCTTCCTTCAATACCATCAGTTCTTGATCAAATGTTCCCTCTTAAAACAGTTGAACGCTGACCAATTCTTTCTGGTACAGTGACTCTGTGTATTCCTTATATCTTCTCTTGATGCTTCCTTCATTGGTCAATATTTTGCACATAGAATCCTTCAAAATAATACTGAGCATGTTCTTCTTTTTTGTTTTTTTAACTCCAAGTCTGTACATATTTCATTTTACTTTGTCTTGAGTAAATAAAATAAAAGAGCTAAAAATAACATGTCCTTTGAAATGCTATTTTTAGCTCTTTTATTTCATCATGTCTTCTATTTGCTTTGTTGTTGTTGTTATGTGCCGTGGAGTTGGTTCTGACTCATAGAGACCCTGTACAGGGTTTCTGAGGTTGTAAATATTTATGGGAGCAGAAAACCTCATCTTTCTTCCATGGAACAGCTGGTAGTTTTGAACTGCTGACCCTGAAGTTAGCAACCTGATTTGTAGCTACTCAATATTTAAAAGAAAGTTTCAGAGACTCTTTAGATATCAACTTAGATCTTTTATTTCTTTCCTGTTTTTTCAATGTCCTGTTGCTTTTTACCAGTATGATGTTCTTGAGGTCACAGTTCATACAGTTGTTGGTCATTAATGTTCAACACATATAATCTGGTTTTGAGATGGTCTTTAAATTCAGGTGGGATATACTCAGGGTTATATATTGGTTTTCATGGGCTTGTTTTAATTTTCTTCTCCTTCAGAGCAATTGATAGTCTGTTCCACAGACAGTCCTGGTCTTATTTTGCCTAATGGTATTGAGTTTCTCCATCATCTTTTCCCACAGATACAGTCAATTTGGTTTCTGTATATTACCTCTGGTAAGGTCCATGTGTACAGTCATCATTTATCTTGTTGAAAAATGTATTTTCAATGAATAAGTTATTGGTCTTGCAAAATTCTGTCATGCTACCTCCAGTGTTATATTTATCACATAGTTAAGAGCACTAACTTGGCCAGATTTCTAATGTCACTAAGTGTCACTTTCTAACTATGGGTGGTCACTTATTCTCTAGTTCTGTATTTGGTAAACTGGGGCAATACTTCATAGGACTATTGTGAGGATTATGAGAAGGTATGCAAAGCACTTAGATGAATGTTTATGATATAGTTATTACAAACTCATTTATTATATACTTATTTTAAATAGGATATTTAGTATTAGGTAAAATAACTTTTAGTCCTTCAACCTTAGGCTTACTTTGCCAACTACATTTTCCACAGAAATGACAGAATCCTTATTGACAAATTTCTTTTCAGACAGTGTCTGAAAAAAGCCTTCAACAGAGCCTGCAAGGTAGAAAGAGAAGGCCCATACAGAATATGTTCTCCCCACTGAAATCCTGAACTGGCTCCATTTTCAATAAACTGCTTCCCTTTGATTAGCACAATACGATGACATTGGTGACAAGGTGACACATGTCCTCAGAGAAAGAACTTTCACTGATACCAGAGTTCTTCTGTACCCTAGCAAACGCAACACCATGGGAGTCCTATGCTGTTTGTGTCAAGATGGACGTTCTTCTGAGAAGATAAGTCAGAGTTCAACTGTGATTCAAGTTCTCACTCACACATTACACTGAAAGCCTGATGTTTGGAAGTCCTTACTGTTACCCTGATCACGTTATCAGAAGTCAGTCTAGGGAACAATGGTCAAACTTCCCTGTCATGTGTTGGATTTACACCCTTGAATATCTCATTCCATGACAAGCTGAACTTCTAAATAGGTTTATGTGAATATCTCTGAACTCTCCAGCCAGTAGAAATTAATGCCCCATTCTGAATCCAAATGTAAAATGCATCAATCAGACAGCTTAGCTAGACATTTAGGTTGGAGAAAGAAAAGATGTTTGAAGCATAATAGATTGATTTTTGGTGAATTAGCTAAACTTTTGAGAAGCAAATTAAAATGGAAAGACTTAAATATTTTCTAATCAGTTCAAAATCACTTCCTCCCTGATGTGCAGACATGCTTGCACCATGACACATATATACACACTTTTTCCTCTAGCCTTGGAGAAGACATCTTTAAAATAACTGTTGTCTGAAATTTTGACATAAGGACTTTAAAATCTTAATTCTGTTGTCACGTTCTATTGCTAGTACTATTGTTTATTAAATCTATGGCATCCCATGTCCCTCCTCCCATTAAATTAAGAGAAAAATTAGTAAATTGAGACACATTCTACCAAATGATCAGTTGCCTCATATAGAAAAAGCATTCTTTGTTCTAGGCACTAAGTTTAACAGGAACTGGGCAAGGTAGGTATTGTTAACTCCATTTCACACACATGGGAAAACTCGGGATTTGTCCAGGGTCAGATACTAACAAATCCACAAACCACCTGGAAGAGGTATTGAGTTGTCAAGGCAGGAACAGAAAGGAGTTGGGATAGATTTCCATGAGCTCGCTAAATTTTATGATTCTTTGATTTTATCATAAAATGAAATATAGTTTTAACTCTACCCCCAAATACTGTTGTCGTTGCTGTTGTGAATTGCCTTCAAGTTGGTTCTGGCTTATAGCGACCCTGTATAGGGTTTCCAAGGAGCGACTGGTGAGCTTGAACCACTGGCCTTGTGGTTCAAACTGACTTTACAGTCTGATGCATTAACCCACAGTGCCATACCAGGAATCCCCCCAAACATAGTAACATGATAGCTAAGTAACACTAAGACAAATGATGGTTTGGTGGTGGTGGTTGTGTGCCTTTGAGTTGATCCCGACTCATAGCAACCCTGAATAGGGTTTCCAAGGCATTTTACATCTTTAAGGGCATAGAAAGCCTCATCTGTCTACTGAGGAGTGGCTGGTGGATTCAAACTGCTGACCTTGAGGTTAGCAGCCCAATGCATAACCCATTATATATCCAAAAGTCAGAATCAACATTACAATATTTAAGACAAAGACATCCAGACTTTAAGCATGTTCTACTGTCTGAGGTAAAATTTATAAAAACAGTGCTTGAAATGAGAACACCGAGAGAAACAAAAATCAGAGGCTATGAACTGCACTTACCTGTGTCAGGTAAATTTAATTTTACGTTGCTAAGAGAAGAGAGAATAGCCCTTGCAGACCCCAGAGGGAGGAGCACAAAGGTAGAAAATTAACATCACATATGGTACTTAGGAAGTGAATGGTGCGGCTTTAAACTTACTACAGAGTAGACAATCTCCACAGCAGCACACAACTGCATTTCAGCAGATCTATGATTCCTTTTCACCATCTCATTCTCCCTTTTTTAGACTCTCATTTCAGAGACATTATAAAACCAACACAACTGAGAAGAGATTTATGTTCTTCTTTTGTAAATGCATGGCGATGCCATATGTGCAAAGTAGAACTCCTTCATGGTGTTTTCAAGGCCATCACCTTTTAGAAACAGATTGCCAGACGGAGCAGTTTTATTTTTATCATTCTGCTAAGAAAATTTTTAATATGTCATCCAACCCTTAAGGGGGAACCTGATGGTCCTTAGGAAAAGAACTGGACTATGAACCACAAAGTTGGTGGTTCAAGCTCACCAGTCACTCCAAGAGAGAAAGATGAGGATTTCTGCTCCTGCAAACATTCACAGCTTCGGAAACCCTACTATGCTTTATGAGTCAGAACTGACTAAATGGCATTTAAAACCACAGCCCTTGCATGGTGCTGTTGGGTAAGCACTGGACTGATAACTACAAGAGCAGTAGTTCAAATCCCACCAGCTGCTCTCGAAAACCCTATATAATGTTGCTATGAGTCCAAACCAACTCATTAGCATACAACAACAACCCTTAAGGAGATGTATTGTTGTTACTGTTGTGTGCCTAAGTGCCAAGTGCAGGTCTAATCGGTACTGACTCAGAACCACCGACCTTGTGTTTCAAAGTAACCTTGCATTAACTCACAGGGCCACACCTAATTTATGGAAACCTTTGAAATACATCTTTTCCACAACAAAACATTTTGCTACTGCATTCTATCTACATATCTTTCTTCATACAGTTTGTCAGAGAAACACTTTGCCTCATTTGAGCAGTGGAAAATGAGTGATTCTCCAAAATTCTCCAACAATAATTTCGTAATTATTTTGTCTTCATTTTGTTTGCTTTTTTAACCATTTTACCTCTACACACACACAAAAAAAATGCACAACATAAAATAAAACACAGATCTCAAAACTATGACAGAGTAAATACCCATGCAGGTCCTACCCAGGCCAGGAAATAGAATATTGCGAACACCCCCAAAGCTTACTTTGTACTTACAGAAATTACTATTGCCTCCCACTCCTGACTTCCATGGGAATCGATTTCTTGATTTTCTTTTGAGTTTTACACATGAGGGGATACTTCCTAATCTTATAATTTTAATTGTTCTTTAATTTTCATAAATGGAATCAAACAGTATGTATTATTTTAAGATGTTTTTCTCCCCCTCAACATTATGTTTGTAAGACTCATTTGAAGTTTTCACATAGGTGCTGTTCACTAATTCTCATTACCATAGAAAAGGGTCTCTGAATCTTGACACTGTTGACATTTCCAACTAGATAAGCATCTGTTGTAAGGGGCTCTGGTAGTATGTTGTTGTTGTTAAGTGCCGTCGAGTCGGTTCCAACCCATAGCGACCCTGTACAGGGTTTCCGAGGGTGTAAATGTTTTAAAGGAGTAGAAAGCCTCATCTTTCTCCTGCAGAGCGGCTGGTAGTTTCGAACCGCTGACCTTAAAGTTCGCAGCCCGATTCGTAACCACTACGCTAGTATAGTATAGTGGTTACAAATCGGGCTACTAACATCAAGGTCAGCAGCTCGAAACTACCAGCTGTTTCATGGGAGAAAGATGAGGCTTTCTGCTTCCATAAAGATTTACAGCCTTAGAAACCATGTGAAGGGTCACTATGAGTCGGAACGGAGTCCACGGCACATAACAACAACAAGAAGCATCTGTTGTAGGGGTTGTCCTGTGTGCTGTAATGTTAAGCAGTATTATTGGCCCCTGCCCACTAGATGTTAATGTTGTTGTTGTTAAGTGTCCAGGAGTCAGTTCTGACTCATAGCTACCCTGTATTGCTCTTCCAAAGAGCAGCTGATGGGTTTGAACCACCAACGTTGTACTTAGCTGTCCAGTGCTGATCCTACAACACCACAACAGGACTCCAGATGCCAATAGTCAATACCATTTCTCCCACTCCATTTTAAAAATAAAAAATGTCTCTAGACATTGCCAAATGCTCCCTGAGGAGCAAAACTGTCCCTGTGGAAAACCACTGTCTGCTTTAGCGTATTCCACAATTTATTCAGCTGTCTATAGATTCCGAGTTGTTTGAGGCTATTATATATACTAAGTGCCCAGGTGGCACAGTTTGTACCTAACAACTAACATAGAGTTTATTGGTTCAAACCCACCTGCTGTGGGACTCTTCTTCCGTAATTGTTGTTAGGTGCTATCGAGTTGATTCCGACCATAACACTGCTCTCGATATGATATTCTTATTCGTGTTTTCTAGAACACATTTGTCTGTTAATGCTTTTCTTCGGAAATGTACTTAGTATAGAATTGTTAGGTCAGAGGATAAGGTTCTCTATAATTTGACTGATGAAGTGAAATATTTCTAACGTGGTTGAAGTTACTTACATTCCTCTCAGCAATGCATGAGAGATCTCAATGTTTCACACCATAACCAATATTGTTCACATGCAACCTTTTTTAAATTTAATACCTCTGGTGAAATGTGTGTGTGTGTGTCACTTTGTGTATGTGTGTATTTAATTTATATATCATTGATGCTCAGGAAAAGGTTGAGTACTTTTTTGCATGTTGATTGGTGAATTTGTTGTTGTGAAGTGCCGTCAAGTCGGTTCCAACCCATAGCGACCCTGTATAAGGTTTCCGAGGAGCAGCTGGTGAGCTTGAACCACCGACCTTGCAGTTCAAATGGCATTTTTTAGGCTGGCACATTAACCCACAGTGCCACCCCAGGACTCCACTGGGTATCCTTTTAAGGTGTTGTTGTTTTTGTTAAGTATGTCCAGTCAGTTCCAACTCACAGCGACCCTGCCCAGGGTTTCTGAGGCTATACATTTTTGTGGGAACCAAAAACCTCATCTTTTTCATGCAGAGCAGCTGGAAAGCTCAGACCTCTGACTTTATGGTTCATAGTTCAGTACTTCTCCTAGAGAGCCACCAGACTCCCCCTTTTTATGCAGTGGCATTCAGAGCTCTTGGACACTTTGCTATTGGGTTAACCGTCTCATTCTTCTTAGTTTGTAAAAATTCATTATAAAATTTGAAAACAAGTTATTTGGCAATTAAATTGCAAATATTTTCTATCGCTTTGTGGTTTCCTCAGTTTCCAATCTTGTAGTGAATAGAATTTCTTTGTTTTAGTGGTAATCTCGTGTATATGGCTTTTCTTTATACTTAGCGCTTCACAGCTATTTGTTTAGTTTTTTTGTTCTGTTTTGTTTCTCTCTGTGTGTTTTATCTTCTTGCCCCAACTGATGGGAGACAACAATTGTGTTCATACAACTCAACCACAACCGTACCCTCTACAGTTCCACCCACATGACAGGAACAATACCAGCTAATATAACATTTGATTAATGATAGACATCAGCCAACACAAACAAAATCCATCTCATACTGATCTGCACAAATGGTGAACGGAAAGTGCCACACATGCTTCCAATCTTTAATCACACACTTCAGGAGACAGTTGGTGAGAGTCTAAGAACAAGCCAACATACAATTATCAATGAAATGCAATTACATTGATAACACAATGTCTCAGAGAGATGACAGACAATTTTAACTTACAATAAAAAAACAAGAAAGAGAGACTCTAAGGATCAAGATTCAGATGCTTAAAATGTTTCTGAAAAAGAAAAGGTAATGGAATTACATAAGAAAGATTTCAAAAGAATGATATTTAAATACCTCCAATGGTTTAACAGAAAGATCCAGAAGAACACAGGAAAAAGTTAGAAGAATTTGTGATAGCTCCCAAAAGAAAATCACCAAGATTTTCCAAATGAAACTTTCCAAAACCAAACACAAGGAAAGAATCCTGAGCATAGCTCAGGAAAACGAAAAGAAACCTAAACAGGAGAACCAATAAGACTCAGCTGATTTCTCAGCAGAAACAATGCAGACAAGAAGGCAATGGAATGACATATACAAAACTCTGAAAGAAAATAATTGCCAAACAAGAATCATATACCCAGCAAAGCTGTCCCTATGTGACAGGGAAATTAGGACATGTTCAGGTAAACAGAAATTAAAGGAATGTGTATGACCAGAAAAACTTTACAAAAAATAATCAAGTTGTTCTGTGGACTGAGATCTACCAACAGCAGACAACAACCTGAGATTAATATATATGACAACAATATCCAAAATTGAATCCAGATACAGAAATACCCAAAGTAAAACAAACCTACAGGACTAGGGAACCAGGGATAGCACTTTATAATGAAATCATCTAGAAAGCAATAAAGAGGAAACAATATAGATGCAGAACCTCCAAATGGTGAGGAAATCATAGAAGATTTCGAGATAAAACACACTGCATTACATCAGGGGGAAAACTGATGAATTACAGGGTAACCTCAAAGAAAATTAATACAACTTCAAATCAAATTAAAAAAGAGGAAAATCAGAAAGATTTTGTAAACATTAAAACAACAGCAATGACGACAATGAAAATTAAACCCACAAACCAAATGAACTCAGCACACTTATGTAGAACAAAGAAACTAGCAACACCATAAAACTACACACAGCAAGATGACAGCAATCACTTCATACCTATAAATAATTACCCTGTATATCAATGGATTAAATGTACAGACCAAGAGACAGAGACTAGAAGAATGGATAAGAAAAGAGTATCCTTCAATATGCTGTCTACAAATGCATATTGTAGATATCTTACACACAAAGACAGAAAACAGACAAAAATTCAAAGGATGGAAAAAAATATATCAAGCTAGCAGTAATCAAAATGAATAGGTGTGACAATATTAATATGATAAAATAAACTTTCATGCAAAAACCAACAAAAGAGACAAAGAAGGACATTATATCATGATTAAAGGGTCAACTGAACAAGAGGACATAGTCATAATAAATATCTATGCCACCAATGAAAGAGACTCAAAATACATAAATCAAAGAAAAGAAATTGACAACCCTGCTGGTAGGACTGTAAAATGGTGCAACCACAGTGGAAAAAGGTATGGCGTTCCCTCAAGAAGTTGAAAATAAAAATACCCTATGACCCAGCAATCCCTCTACTTGGTATATATCATCAAGAAGTGAGAGCTGTGGCATGGATATATGCACACCCATGTTCACTGTAGCACTAGTCACAATAACAAAAAGATGGAGGCAGCCTAAATGTCCATCAACAGAAGAATGGTTAAGCAAACTTAGGTACATAATACTACGTATTCAATGTTGAAGAATAATGATGAATCTGTAAAACACCTCATAGCATGGATGACCCTAAAGGATGTGAAGGTGAGTGAAATTACTCAATCATAAAAGAACAAATATTTATGCAGCCACTATTGTAAAAAGTTAAGAAAAGGTTATCTTGCTAAAGGAAACATTCTATGGTGAGAAGTAAGGGAACATTGTTTATGGGATAGAGGGCAAATGCATGTTAACGTGCTGATGGGGAGGCAATATATAACAAGAGGTTGGCACAGGCAAGATGAAGGTAGTGGAGGACACAGGAAGAGTGCAAGAGAAAAATGAATAGAGATGAAAACTCTTAACTGGTGGTACATAGTTGTTGTTGTTATGTGCCATGGAGTAAGTTCTGACTCATAGTGACCCTGTACAGGGTTTCTGAGGCTGTGAATCTTTACAGGAGCAGATAGCCTCACCTTTCTCCCGCGGAACAGCTGGTAGTTCTTGAGCTGCTGACCGTGAGATTGGCAGCCCGATTCATAACCACTACACTACCAGAGATTGAAATCATTATAATGACACAAAGTGTATGATTTGTTGACTGCGGGATTGATAATCTGCTCTGGAAACGTTCACTCAATTCACAATAAAAAGTTTAAAAGAAAAAGAAAAGAAGATGACAAACATCTATCTAACCCTGGTTTTACAACATCCCACAGTTTTTGTTTTTTGTGTGTACTTTTTTAGTCTTTATTTTGAATTGAGTGATACTTATATGGGAGAACATTTCATTTCATTGCAATTACAATCCCCTCCATGCATTAGCATCGTCACTCAAAGATATTTGCTTCTATTCCTTAAGGGTTATTATTTTTTTGGATGTACACCAAAATACTCAGGAATATACAATCATTCAAACACCCGAAGGGCATACCTTACAAGCCTGCCCTTTGGCTGCCAGCATACAGCGTCTCTCCCTCCGTCAGTCTGGAGTCCCCAGCCACTCTGTCTCTCCACCTGCGTTCACAGGAGTGTATTGAATGTGGTAGGACTTGGCTCACAGCTTCACTGCTGTTTTTCTCTCACTTCCCCTTATCAGTAAAAAACGTGGTCACCAGTCAGAGTATGTATCTGCTCATGTATTCCCATTGAGTCTCAGTCTTGGAGAGGAGTTTGCCCTGAGGACCCTGAACACTTGCCTTGCTGTCTCCTGGGCGAGCAACTTGCATGTTTTTGTAGTAGTCAGTTGGACAGCCGTTATTGTTTTGTGTCTTCCCTGTCAGTCTTTCTTTCAAGAAGTATCTTCTGTTATTCTAGCCACTCCAGGCTGGACTGCTTGTCCTTTTCAATGAAAGTTCACACCTCAGAAGATGCTGGATGGAGTTCAGGATTCCACTTATGGTCTTATGTATTCCAGAGGCTCTACAGGAAGCCTCCTTCACTGGGCACGTTGCAGACCCATTTTAGGTATTCCAATCAGTTATAGACAGAAGACAGACTTACAAACTTTCTATAGGGAAATTTCTGGCTATTCCTTTCTCTCCCCCTCAAGTGTCTATTTTATATTGGTATGCCAAGGAAACCAAGATTCAAAAGGCAACCAAGCATCTTAACATTATTCCCTCCCTTTTGCCCATTCCAACCATGTCTCAATCCCTGTATCCCAGAGCCTTGCTGTTCCAAGGTTGTGCATACATCATTATTTACCTCTGACCCACTTAGCCCATGTTAACCTGCCTAATTGTTTTCCCATCCCCCTTGTTCTTCCATTCCCCTCCTCCTTCTTGTGTATTGCCCTCTCCCTAGCACCCAAACTATCCTGTGTCTATTCCCTGCCCTGTGCTCCACCTTCCACACTCTCCCCTCACCGCACACCCCACATCCCAGTAACCAGCAAATAATCTACCCACCCCTTTAGTATGGGTTCTTTTTCTTACTCTTTTACAATAGTGGTCCTATGCATAATTTCACCTTTTGTGACTGACTAATTTCATTCAACATAATGTCCTCAAGGTTCATCCATGTTATGCGATAGCTTACACCTTCCTTGTTGTTCTTCAAAGTGGCATAATATTCCATTGTGTGTATGTACCACAGTTTGTTTATACATTCTTCTGTTGATGGGCACTTAGGTGGTCTCCATCTCTTTGCTATTGTAAATAGTACTGCTATGAACATTGGTGTGCATATATCAACTCATGTTATGGCTCATATTTCTTGTGGGTAAATACCAAGTAGAGGAATTGCTGGATCATAAGGTATTTCTATTTCCAGCCTTCTGAGGAAGCGTCAAATTGCTTTCCAGAAGGTTGGATCATTTTGCAATCCCAACAGCAATGCAGGAGTGTCCCAGTCTCTCCACATCCTCACCAGCATTTATTGTCCTCTAATTTTTTGTTTATCTTTGCTGTTATTGCTGGTGTGAGATGATATCTCATCGTTGTTTTGATTTGCATCTCTCTAATGGCTAGTGATCATGAACATTTCTTCATATGTTTGTTGGCTGCCTGGATCTCCACCTGGTGAAGTGTCTTTTCATGTCCTCTGCCCATTTTTAAATTGGGTTATTTGTCTTTTTCTTGTAGAGGTGTTGTAGTTTCCTATATATTTTAGAAAAAAGTCCCTTGTCTGATATGGTGTTGCAAAAGATTTTTCCCCATTCTGTGCGTTCCCTTTTTACTTTTCTGGTGAAGTCTTTTGCAGAACATAGGTTTTTTTAATTTTTAGTATGTCTCACTCATCTATTTTGTCTACTTTTGTTTGTGTGATTTTCAAATTGTTTGGTAATATGTGTATTCCCTGAATTACAGCCCTCACATTTGTTCCTATTTTTTCACGATGGCCTTTATAATTTTGGGATTCACATTTAGGTCCTTAATCCATGCTGAGTTGCCTTTGTATAAGGTGTGAGGTGAAGGTCTTGTTTCAATCTTTTGCACATCACTTTCCACAATTCTGCCAGCACTATCTGTTGAAGAGACTATCCACTCCCCATGCGATATATGTAGGTACTTTGACAAAGCTCAGTTGGCTGTATGTGGATGGGTTAATTTTTGAATTCTCAATTCTGTTCCATTGATCTATATATCTTTCATTGTACCAGTACCAAGCTGTTTTGACCATTGTTGTTGTTCTTGTTAAGTGCCATAGAGTTGGTTCCGACCCATAGCGACCCTGTACAGGGTTTCCAAGGGTGTAAATCTTTACGGGAGTGGAAAGCCTCATCTTTTTCCCGCGGAGCAGCTGGTAGTTTCGAACCGCTGACCTTAAGGTTCGCAGCCCGATTCGTAACCACTACACTACCAGAGCTCCATTGTAGCCATGTAATAAATTTTGAAGTCAGGGAGTGAGAGGTTACTAACCTTATTCTTGTTCTTAAATAGTGCTTTGCTTATCCTGGGTCTCTTTCTTTTCCATATAAAATTTGTAATTTTTTTCCCCATCTTTATGAAGAATGTCGTTGGAATCTAGATTGGGATTGTATCGTATGTGTAAATTCCTTTGGGCAATATTGACATTTTCACAAAGCTAAGTTTTCCCATCCAGGAGCATGGTACAGTCTTCCATTTTTGTAGGTATCTTTGGTGTCTCTTAGCAGTGTTTTGTAGATTTCTTTGTATAGGTCCTTTCTTTCTCTGGTTACATTTATTCCAAGATATTTCATCCTTTGGGTGGCTATTGTATATGGTATTGCTTTCCCAAATTCCTTTTCAGCACTGTCATTTTTGGTATAGAGGAATCCAATTGATTTTTGTATGTTGATCTTATATGCTGCCACTTTGCTGAGTCTTCCAATGAGGTTTAGTAGCTTTTTTTTTACTGAATCTTTGGGGTTTCTATGTATAGGACCATATCATCTGAAGATAGAGAGAGGTTTACTTCCTCTTTGCCAATTTAGATGCCTTTAATTTCCCTGTCTTGCCATATAGCTCTTGCTAAGACTTCCAACACAATATTGAATAGGAGTGGTGACAAAGGGCATCCTTGTCTGGTTCCTGTTCGCAGAGGGAAGGCTTTCAGTTTCTCTCCATTAAGAGTAATGTAGGAAAATAATAATAATAATAATAAAAAAAAGAGTAATGTAGGGTGTTGGTTTTGTATATATGCTCTTAATTATGTTGAGCAATTTCCTTTCAATTACTTCTTTGTTGAGTGTTTTTATCAGGAATGGATGTTGAATTTTGTCAAATGCCTTTTCTGCATCAATTGACATGATCATGTGGCTCTTTTCCTTTTTCTTTTTCATATGGTGGATTACGTTGATCGATTTTCTAATGTTGAGCCTTCCTTGCATCCCTGATATGAATCCCATTTGATCATGATGTATTATCTTTTTGATGTGTTGCTAAATTCTGTTGGCTAGGATTTGTTGAGAATTTTTGCATCTATGTTCGTGAGGGATATTGGTCTATACTTTTCTTTCTTAGTGATGTCCTTCCCTGGTTTTGGTGTGAGGGTTATACTTGCTTCATAAAATGTATTAGGAAGTTTTCCATCCTCCTCTATATCCTGGAATAATTTGAGTAGAATTGGTGACAGCTCTTCTGTGAATGTTTGGTAGAACTCACCAGTGAAGCCATCTTGGCCTGGACTTGTTTTGGTTGGGAGTTTTTTGATAACCTGATCAATTTCTTCTTTTGTTTTGGGTCTGTTCAGGTTTTCTACTTCACTCGGTGTAACTTTAGGTTAGTCTTGTTTTCTACAAATGTATCCATCTCTTCTAAGTTTTCAAATTGTTGGAGTACAACTTTTCATAGTATTCTTTTATTACCCTTTTGATTTCCTTTGGTTCTGTTATGACATCGCCCATGTGGTTTCTAATGTGTGTTATTTGTGTCTTCTCCCTCTTTTCTTTCGTTAGTTCACCAATGGTCTGTCAATTTTGTTAATGATTGTAAAGAACCAGTGTCTTGTCCTGTTGATTGTTTCTATAGTTTTTCTGTTTTCTATCTCATTTATTTCTGCTGTAATCTTTATTATTTCTTTTCTTTTGGTGGTTTTAGGTTTCCTCTGTTGGTCTTTTTCTAATTGTTGTAGATGTTATTAATTTTGGTTCTTTTTTCTTTTTGGATGTGTTCATTCTTTGTAATAAATTGTCCTTTCAGAACCGCTTTCGCTGTGTCACAAACATTTTTGTACGTTGTGTTTCCATTCTCGTTTGTTTCTAGGAACTTTGTGAGTTCACATTTAATTTCTTCTACTACCCAGTCACTTTTCAGCAGGGTGTTATTCAGTTTCCATATATTTGACTTTATTTCCTTGGTCTTCCTATTGTTGATTTGTAATTTGATAGCATTGTGGTCTGAGAAGTTGCTTTGTAGTACTTTGATAGTTGTAAATCTATGCAGGCATTTTTTGGTGTGGCCTAACACATAGTCTATTCTGGAGAATGTTCCATGTGCACTGGAAAAAATGTGTATAGTGTTGTTGTTGGACTGAATTCTTTGTACACATCTATGAGGTACAGTTGGCTAATTTTGTTGTTTCGTTCTTCAGTGTCTTTTTCAAGTTTCTTTCTGGTTGTTCTCTCCATTTTTGAAAGCGGTGTATTAAAACCACCCACGATTATTGTAGATTTGTCTATTTCTTTCTTCAAATCTATTAGAGTTTGCTTTATACATTTTGTAGTTCTTTCTTTGGGAGCATAGATATTTATTTTGGTTATGTCATCTTGTTCAATTATCCCTTTAATCATGAGATAATTTCCATCCTTATCTATTATGCTGTTTTTTGCCTTAAAGTTTATTTTATCAGAGATTAAATATCCTGTTCATTTGTTTATTGCAATTAGTTTGGTATATTTTTTTTCCATGCTTTGAATTTTAATCTGTTTTTGTCTCTGTGTGTAAGATGGGTCTCTTGCAGACAGCATGTTGAAGGATCTTGTTTTCTTATCCATTCTGCCCCCTCCATTAGACACCAGATTTTTAATAGGACCAAGAAGTTCATGTAGAGGCCAAAATGGAAATGAACAAGCATAGAACCCCAGTTAACTTTCCACTGTTGTTGTTGTCAAGTCTTGTTGTGTTGTTTCAACACACAGCAACACTGTTTAGAGCTGCTGAGTAGCAGCTGGTGGATTTGAACTACCAACCTCATGGTTAGCATCTAGTGCTTATCCTTCAGCACCACACCAGAACTCTATCCCAGTTGACCTCCACTATTGGCTATCTCCAAGTTGCAGGACATGTGAATGACTCTCCTTGAAAAAGAGTCCTTGGACAATATGAACTGGTTTTTAAATTATACGGTGTGCTGAATATTTTATTTGTGGAAATAAGGTAGAAATAATTTGAAGCCAAAACAATGTATCTTCCTTTGAGGAATAGTTTTTATTTACTTCTGCTAGCCACCTAAAATCCAAGCTAAGTAGCACTTTTGTTATTGTTAAGTGCTGCCAAATTGGTTCCACCTCATCATGATTCCTGTATAGAAGTTTCAAGGAGAAGCTGATTGGTTTGAACTACAGAATTTGTGGTTCACAGTCCAGTACTAATTCTACATTGTCTCTCCAGAAGTTCTAGAAGTACATAATCTCTTTATTCCAATTTTAGCAGTTGAAATAATTGAAAGCTGAGCTGTCTATCACAATCTCAGGAGGTCTAGTCTGGCTCGGACTATCTGAGGAGCTCCCACCTAAATGGTTGGCTATAGAGTATACATGGTACCCCTCCTTGTAAGACCTTGGATCCACATTTTTGTTCCTAGCCCACAGAGCCCATCAAAAGAGTGGCTAAATCTCCCGTTGTCTCTCTACAATCAGTAAATATGGTGGAGGAGAGGGAGCAGCCCCAGATTTTGAACACATCTCTGTGGATTTGTGTCTTCTCTGGCATCTTTGAGCTATAATTCCTCACAGGTTTGTTAGTTTTCTAAGGTTTTTAAACTATTTTACATAGGCTTTCCATTTGTTCTTTTAGGGAGAGTTTGTCCAAATTAGTAATCCACCAATCATCATAGCAGAAATCTCCACAACTGTCTTTTAAAGCCTACTTGTAATAATACTAATTTGGACAAATTAAACCATTTACTACCATTAGAAGTAAGTTAATTTTTTAATAAATGTATCTATAATAGATATAAACCAGCAACATATAAAATGTACTTCCAAATAATATGAACATTGTTGCTGTTGTTAAGCGCGGTTGAGTCGGTTCCGACCCATAGTGACCCTATAGGGTTTCTGAGGAGTGACTGGTAAGCTTGAACTGCTGACTTTGCAGTTCAAAGGGCTTTGAGTCTGATGCATTAACTCATAGCGCCACACAAGGACTCCAATATGAACATAGTACACTATTATTTATAAACACCAGCATTTTTATTCCAAAATAAAGCAATAATTTTCTTCCTATTTCATGTAAATGTGTATAATGGAACCCAAAGGTTTTGATTTTAAGTACAAGAAAAAGTGAGAAAATGGCATTAGTATGTCTCATTTATATGAGAAGAAATTTTTTTCTGAAAGAGAAGATGATTTTTTTTAAGTCATTCAAATGCCAGTAATACTTATAGGTTTTTAAGCAAACGGACTGCCATGCTACTTTCTTTTATATACACTATCATATTTAATAGTTGTAAAACACACACTTGAAACAAACATCTTTAGCTCTCCTTTACAACGGGTTCAAATATAACAATTGTGGGATAATGCTGGATTAGGCAGGATTTCATTTGCTGTGCATAGGGATGCTATGAGTCCGAACCGATTTGATGACACCTAACTAAGGCGGACTGGTAGTGTATTGGTTATGAATCAGGCTGCTAACCTCAGGAACAGCAGTTCGAAACTACCAGCTGTTCTGTGGGAGAAAGATGAGGCTTTCTGCTCGTGTAAAGATTTATAGCCTCGGAAACCCTGTACAGGGTCGCTATGAGTCGAAACCGACTCCACAGCATATAACAACAACAAGAGTTGTTCTGGTAGTGTAGTTGTTATGAATCAGGCTGCGAACCTCAAGTCAGCAGTTTGAAACTACCAGCTGTTGCGCCCCCAAAAGATGAGGCTTTCTGTTGCTGTAAAACATTTAGGAGTCTTGGTATGACGCTGTGGGTTAATGCGCCAGACTGCAAAGCCGCTTGAACTGCAAGGTCGGTGGTTCAAGCTCACCTGCAGCTCCTCGGAAACCCTATACAGAGGCGCTATGGGTCGGAACCGACTCGACGGCATTTAACAACCACAGCAACAACAACAACTTCAACTAAGGGAACTGCTCCTTGGAAACCTAGCACAGGGTCCCTCTGAGTGAGAATCAACTCCACCACACAACAAAACTCAGAGAAGTGAAATAACCCAACCAAGATTGTTGTTGTTGTTGTTGTTAAGTGCCGTCGAGTCGGTTCCGACCCATAGCGACCCTGTACAGGGTTTCCGAGGGTGTAAATCCTTACGGGAGTAGAAAGCCTCATCTTTCTCCCGCGGAGCAGCTGGTAGTTTCGAACCGCTGACCCTAAGGTTCGCAGCCCAATTAGATTACATGCCTGAAAAACGGCTATGATGGTAGAAAAAAGGGGGATTCAGACTCAGGACCCCTAAATCTAAGAGATGAGGTAGAGAACAAACATAAGGTGGGGAATTTATAATACCAGAAATCAATAGTTTGAATCAAACTTATTTCCTTTAGGAAAAAGGATGTTAATTATTATAAATCAATTCTTAAGGCCATGAATTGCAATTGTAAAAAGGGATCTTTGAGATAATCAAACTCCATTTATTCATATTACTGAGCAGGAATGCAAACCCAACTAACCAAAAAGAATATAGTAGAAAAAGGACAAAAACTAAGAAGAAAGGTGATGGGGAAAGAAAATTACACTGGCTTATTTGTTTAGGTAGCAATTTCTTGTTTAGGAAATTGGTCTATAATTATTTTTATTAAATTTAATTAGCTATTATAGAACCAATAAAACTGCAAGGATTTGTGCCAGTTTACTAAATTAGATGTTTTATGAATGAGAGTCTTGCTGAAGAAATGCAATTTGCAAATAATAAAATGCTTTAAAAATGAATAATAAGAAAAACAATGTTTTAATAATCTGTGCTAAGAATGCATATTTAGCATTTTTCTAAGTAAGATACACAGTGAAAAATAGCCTATTCATTTTGTGTAATCTTTCCTCTTCTTTCTTTCTCTTTTCCTTCACAGTGGTTTGAGACCTATGAATATAGGGAAATAGATGATTCCTGGTCTTTGCAAGGATGACTCTGGGATTTTTGCCTAAAGACCAGAACCTGCTAATTCATGATGCACCTTGGTAAACCACTTGGTTCTGAGACAATAATCTCTTAACCATAAACACAGGGACAAATGATCCATTTTACAAATTAAAAAATATCTTAAAGCAATTTGTAAATATCCACATCACCGTAATAATGCTAAATTGAACTCTCAAGGAGAGAAAACAGATAGAAATATTTGTTCATCTCTCTTGCGCAGCAAAGAATGTTACCACTAAGATTTCACCTAAAACAGAACTGAGGAGTAAAATTAGAGATTCTCTCTACTGCTAGGAGCCTCTGGGGCTCTGAGTAGAGAATTGAACTGCATCTATATAAACTACCAAGCACATGTGATATCTTCCAAAAAACAGCAAACATTTTTATAAAATATAGTTTCCCTAAATGATTTCTTCATTTACAAATGAAAGGAGAAGACTAATTTAAATGGAACAGACTGATTGAGGGAGTGGAACAAGGTGGTCTAGAACTCTGGTGGTGGTTGTGGTGGTGTGCCATGAAGTCAGTTCTGACTCATAAAGACCCTCTTTAGGGTATCCAGTGCTATAATTCCTTAAGGAAGCAAAAATTCTCATCTTTCCTCTGTGGACTGGCTGGTGGATTCAAACTGCTGAACTTGTGGGAAGCAGCCCAACGCATAACCCACTATCCTGCCAGGGTTCCTATTCTGAATCGGACTCCATGTGGATTTGAACAAATAGCTGAGCAGTGGCAGCTATAGTTTGAAATCAATGAACTCAGTGATCCAAAGGGCAATGTTAGATATTGAACTGTGCCCTCCAAATGTACATGATGGAATCCGGACCCCTGTACTTATAGATGCAGTCCTATTTGAAAATAAATGGTTTTGGGTATGCAAAAGGAGCTCTGGTAGCATAGTGGTTACGAATCGGGCTGTGAACCTTAAGGTCAGCAGTTCGAAACTAACAGCTGTTCCATGGGAGAAAGATAAGGCGTTCTGCTACCGTAAAGATTTACAGCCTTGGAAACCCTGTACAGGGTCGCTATGAGTCGGAACCAACTCAACGGCACTTAACAACAACAACGGGTCATATTAGTGCAGGATGTGTCCTAAATCTAATCACTTCTGAGTGACACAAAGAGGAGTTAGACACTGAGGGAACACAAACAGGGCAAGATAGAGGCCATGCAAATATGGCTTACAGACAAAGAACCAAGGACAGGGTTATGGGCAAGGAAGGAATCAAGATGGTCAAGACCCTGGTGTGGACATTTAGCATCTAAATTTCTGTTCTTTAAAGTCACTCATTTGTGGTATACATATTATAGCAGCACTTGTTGTTGTTGTTAAGTGCTATTGAATCGATTCCAACCCATAATGACCCTGTATAGGGGTTCCAAGGAGCAGCTAGTGAACTTGAACTGCTGACTTTGCAGTTTAAACAACTTTGCAGTCTGACGCATTAGCCCACAGCGCCACACCAGGACTCCTAGCAGGAGCACTGAGAAGCTACAAAAAACCCTTTGAGTTTTCAGGTTTAAAAATATGTAATTTACATGTTTAGGTATATAATGTTTGAGAAATAATCATTTACTGTACAGTTGCACAGACTGATATTCCACAATGGCTTCTCAATACTTCTAACAGTATTAACTACTATCACTTATTAAAAGTTCACTAAATTTGAGATGCTAAGCAAAGCACAATATATATATATATATACACACACACACACACACACACACACACACACACACACACACACACACACACACACACACACACATCTACATATATATGTATATGATCATAGGCATTGTGCAGATGAGGAAATTATGTTTCAACACTAACTAGTGTTGAACCATAAATCTCCCTGACTCCAACAATATTTTACAAAACATACAAGGAGCTCTAGTAACATAGTGGTTATGAGTCAGGCTACTAACCTCAATGTCAGCAGTTTGAAACTACCAGCCATTCCACAGGAGAAAGATAAGGCTTTCTGCTCCTGTAAAGATTTACAACCTTGGAAATCCTGTACAGATTCGCTATGAGTCGGAACACCTCCACAGCACATAAGTACCACCAACATGATCAATTATTAAAGAACTATGTATAGGAAAAGGCTGTGGGTCTACTGTGGCTTAAATTGTTGGCAAATTCATTATTAGTAAATTCATTATTCAATCTATAATCACAGCTTCAAGTAGTAAGATGTCTCTCTCTTTCTCTCTCTCTCTCTCTCTTTAATACAGATGAGTCTGAAAGGATGAAGAATACACTTTACCCAAGAGAAATGAGAACAAACCTCTCTTATTAAAAGCTTCTAGATAATTCAAATCCCTTTATCAATTTACCTCCACCTATTCCAAACTGAGAGTCCTGGTGTGGTGCTGTGGGTTAATGCTCTGGACTGCGAGGTCAGTTTGCAGTTCAAGCTCACCAGCCACTCCTTGGAAACCCTGTATAGGGTCACTATGGGTCAGAACCAACTCAATGGTACTTAACAACTACAGTTCCAAACTGAGGAGTCCTTGTATGGCGCCATAGGATAAGCACTTGACCATAAGGTCGGTTTAAACTGCAAGGTCAGTGGTTTAAACTCACCAGCCACTCCTTGGAAGCTCTATTCAGGGTTGCTTTATGTTGGAACTGACTCGACGGCACTTAATAATAACAACAATTCCAAACTGAACTTCCCATTAAAATCAATGCATTATGAAAAAAAGAAAATATAGTGGTTTAAAAGAAAAGGAGGATAAAAAGACCTTGTGTTGTTTGTGCAAAGCAAGACCTGTGCAATAGTTTATTGTGGTTGTTGTTAAATGTCGTCGAGTCAGTTCTGACTTAAGTATTTTAAAACAATACTGCAAATTAAAAATAACAATTAGAATTATTTTTAAATATTTTCCTATATTCCAGTCACTTTTGTTTATTTATATTGGTGGTGTTCTGTCCTGACCCTGTATAGAGTTTCCAAGGCTGCATATGTGGCTATGTACAGTTTTCATTCTTCATTGCTGACTTTGTGGTTAGCAGTCCAACTCCTAACCACTACATTACTGCTTTTATACATAAGTCTTTAACGATCAAACTAATCATATGAAGAACTCTTATCATCCTAATTTTGTAGATAAGAAAATGGAGGCAAAGGACACAAAAGATAATGACAATTATCCATAAGTTTTTGGATCTCTGAAATCCTAAAAGTTTTTAAAAATGGAAATGTTTTTATTGTTAAATGTGACTTGACCTCATTTGATGGCAAAACCCAACCTGAATCGATATGTGGCTATGTACGGTTTTCATTCTTCACATTTATGATGAAAATTCAGATAGTTCATGGTAGAAATATCAGTTTGCTTAATTATAGGCTGCTGCCCCAGATAGTTGATATGTGAACAGTATTACCTTTCTAAGTCTTAAATAATTCTAACTTTCCAAATACATCTGGCCTTATAATGAGTTGCATGCCTCTTTTGACTCATATTCTCTCCCAAGGTATGAATTGACTTTCAGGAAAAATAATGTGATCTAGTAAAAAGAAAATTGAGTTAATAACCTTGGTTATAAATCAGTCTTGGTTACTAATTAGTTGAGAATCTTAAGAAAATTTACTTCACTGTCTCTAAGTTTCAGTGTCTTCATCTGGGCCAGGGACTGTAACTCAAATTCCCATCAGGCCAGGCAAGATGCCTAAATGAGCAGAACATAGCAACTCTACCCCTGGTAGTAGCAGAGACTGCACTGCAGTAAATTGGAAAGCATAGCTTTGGTTCTACTATGTGTGCAAGCATGGTTGCATGGCCCAGATCTCCTGAGAGTTTTTGTTTCATTTTCTTTTGGGAAAACCAGAAATCAGATTTTCATGTGAATTGACCTAAATTAAACACACACACACAAATAACTATGCAAGCAAACAAAACAAAACAAAAACACAGATCTGCAGGCTAGAAAACACCTCCATGCCACAATCTTCAACTAGCTGACAAATTCTATTCCCTTCTGACTTAACCTGCAGTTGGAAATGGCTTGTCCTTCTCTAAATCTAACACTTACATATTCTATTCTACTCAGCTCTTGGCATGGGTGGTCTTGTATTTTCAGTTATCTTTTCATCACTGATTGTTTCCGGTTCTTAAATAAATTATAAGATCCTTGAGGGTCCTTGACAGAAGCAAGAGGATGAATCTTGGAATTTCTATAACAATTGGTATAGTACCTTAAACACAGCAAGAGTTTAATTAAAACACTTGGATTGGTATAAAAACAGGCTATAAATAGCTATGGCTAAGTCAGAACAGCCCCACGTCTGAGTTAGTTGAATTTCCTTCTTACTGCTAGTCAGAAACTTTATGGTAAAATATTTCAAATATGGGCTTTGGAATCTAGCAGATCTACATCAGAATGCCAGCTCCTTTGCTTCAACCTACATGACTTTCAGCTCATTACACAATTTCTCTGAGAACTAGTTTCCTCATTTTTGATGTGTAAGACTAATGATATCTACCTCACGTGAACGAATTCAATTAAATCATGTACAAAATATGCAACATAGAACAGGTATCAATAACTGCAAATGCTCTTGCTTATGAATACTGATAACTACTCCTTATAAGACTATTCAACATCCACATATATCACATTTCCAGGGGTTAGATACACCTTGTCCTACTTTAAGACACTAACTTTACCATGTATCTTATATGATTTAAAATTCACTTTGAGTGGCACCCTGGTTAAAGAGTTTAGCTGCCAACCAAAATGTCAGCAGTTAGAACACACCATCCCTCTAAGGGATAACAATGTGGCAGGCTGCTCCTGTAAAGATTACCACTTTGGAATCCCTATGGGACACTTTTACTTTGTCCAGTAGGGTCCTTATGAGTTGCAATTGGCTGGATGACTTCCTCAGTTACCTTGGAAAACCAGTGTTTTCTTCTGCAGCAATAAAAATACTCTTGCAAATGCACAGTCATGGCAAGAAGATATCCACAGATTCAAAACACCAAAAAAGTTTGAAGCAAACTTGGCAAAGTATAAAATGTATGTCTGTCCACACATGCAATCGAGCAACTACTCAAAGATTTGGTCCTCAAAAGTACTTTGTGTAACAAGAAATTTCGAGCCACAACATAAGAAGATATATGCACACCAATATGCATAGTAGCACTATTTACAATAGCAAAAAGGTGGAGGCAGCCAAAGTACCCATCAATTCAAGAATGGATAAACAAACTGTGGTACATACACACAATGGAATACT
>NW_006408522.1:18522101-18525817 GCF_000296735.1 Chrysochloris asiatica
GAAATGCAGATGGGTCTCTTGTGACACAATAGTGAATAATTGTTATCAGGACTGCTTGTGAGGGTTGGAAATGTAAAGGTAGACATTTTGTAGCAAGGAGGAGAGTGATTAACTTTTCAGCCTATGAGTGGCGTTCCTTGGGACCATCAAGGGAGAAAAGCAGAGAGCGGGAACCTACCCAGAGAAGTAGTGATGCCTGAGATGGAGGCAGAGACAATGACATGGAGACATGGAGCATTTGGGGACTTTAGACACAGAGAGGGAGAGGAGCTGTGCGCTGACGACCGGGGGTGGGGGTGGGTGGTGAAGGAGGGGCGGCGCCAGGTTTGTAGTATATACCCTTTGGTTGGTTGATGATGCATGGAGGGCATTGTAACCATAGCAATGAAATGATATACTATCACATAATTCACAATAAAACATTAAAAACAAAAAACAAAAAAAAGAAAGCATTCATCACACTGAGACTATAATAGCTGCCTCGGAGCTGCTGCTTCTCCTACCCTCAGCCTGGTCTCTATAGACATACAGGATAGTCTAATGTGCCTATTTTTGTATGCATATGTAGTCAATATCCCATTGTGTTCTGGAATTATTTAAATTGTGATACACAGAATAATCCGTTGCCCTTTTTTACATGACGTAGTTATCTTGATGGCAAAACCCATGTGCTGTGCCTAAAACAGCCATGATGTCCTGTGGACAATTACATCTTAATAAGTATTAGTCATTATTCATGCAGTTTGCACTTTTGAATGTGAAGGGGGAAAAAATCAGTTCTGAAGCTTCTAGCGCACCTTACTGAAATTCTATGTATTGTTCATCGTTAAATGCAGCTTATGCTTTGAAATTGTTAAAATGTACACATATTATAGTCCTGCCTGTGATAATTAGAAGAGTAAGACTCGGTTATACTTTCACAACCATGAGGAAGAGACAACATTTCTCCTACAACTAGACTGACAAGATGTTTTCTATAAAGGGTTAGATAATACAGTTGCTGTTGTTAAGTGTCATGGCACCTTTAACAACCCTGTATAGGACTTCCAAAGAACAGCTGGTGGGGTTGAACCACCAACCTGTGATTAGCAGTATAGTGCTTATCCCACAATGCCACATCATAGTAAAACCTGTGAAAGCCAGAACCTATGTAAGATATACACTGTCAGAGAAGGAAAAAAAAAAAAAAAAGTTACACTAAAGTAAGCAATAGGGAATTGGCAAGACTGTTCCCAGTCAAGTAGAAAATGTTTGAGGTCCAGAAAAATAAAATATGAATTACAGCTCTAACATGTTTCACTGTATAAATTATAGACTTGCCTGGCCAGTGGGCTTTGTTGCAAATACTTCATTCTGCAGTGAATAAGAAAGACCAAAGAAAAATTGTTGCCTTTGAGTCATGGTGCTGGAAAAGAATATTTAATATACCATGGACTGCCAGAGAACTAACATATTTGATTAGAAATCAGAAGAATGGAGTTGTATAATGACAAGTAATCGCTTCATAAATGCCTCTAGATACTTGTGTAATGACAAGTAATCACTTCATAAATGTGGTTTTGCATCTTCATCTCTAAATGGAGTAAATTAGATAATTCTTAATAAAACTTACTTTAAAAAATATCTGTGTCATTTCTCAAAATATTTCAAATTATTTGTCTACTGAATTATTCAGGATACATTCAGAAATGCTGCCAAAGATTTCCTTTGAGACTGACTAATGGGGTTCCTCCACCACTCAACTGTCAGTTTGTCAGACTGCGGTGGTTTGTCAGGCTTGTGTGTTTCTGTGATGCTAGAAAATATGCCACCAATATTTTAAATACCAGCAAGTACACCCTTGGTGGACAGGTTTCATCTAAGCTTCCAGACAAAGATATATGACAAAGAAGGCGAGGCAGACTACTTCTGAATGTTTGTTGTTGTTGTTGTTGTTAAGTGCCGTCGAGTCGGTTCCGACCCATAGCGACCCTGTACAGGGTTTCCGAGGGTGTAAATCTTTACGGGAGTAGAAAGCCTCATCTTTCTCCCGCGGAGCAGCTGGTAGTTCCGAACCGCTGACCTTAAGGTTCGCAGCCCGATTCGTAACCACTACGCTACCAGAGCTCCGTAGCTCTGAATGTTTAGAGACTGAAAACCTTATGAATATAAGTGGAACACCATCAGCACCAGAATATAGACCATTGAAACACAATGAATAAATAGCACCAGAACATTGTCATACAGAACAAAGGGGCACTGAAAGGTTTAAAACTAGGAAACCTGTGATTCAGGGTTGTATTCTTTCACCATACTTATTCAATCTGTATGCTGAGTAAATAATCTGAGAAACTGGATTATATGAAGAACAATGTGGTATCAGGATTATAGGAAGACTCATTAGCAACCTACATGTAGATGATGCAACCTTGTTTGCTGAAAAGGAAGAGTACTTAAAATACTTACTGATGAAGATCAAAGACTACAGCCTTCAGTATAGGTTGCATCTCAATGTAAGGAAAACAAAAATCCTCACCACTGGAGCAGTAAATAGCATCATGATAAATGGAGAGATCGAAGTTGTCAAAGACTTCATTTTGCTTGGATCCACTATCAACACTCATGGAGGTAGTAGTCAAGAAATCAAGTGACATATTACATAAGGCAAATCTGTAGCACAAGACCTCTTTAAAGTGTACAACAGTGAAGATAGCAGCTTGAGGACAAACGTGCACCTGAGACATGCCATGATATTTTCAATAGTTTCATATGCACATGAAAGTTGGACATTGAATAAGGAAGACCATAGAAGAATTGATGAATTTGAGTTATAGCTGGAGAATATTTAGAATACCATGGAGTGCTAGAAGAACAAACAAATCTGTGTTGGAATAAGTGCAGCCATAATGTTCCTTAGATGTCAGGATGGTGAGACTTTGTCTCTCATACTTGGGACATATTATCAGTAAGGACCAGTACCAGGAGAAGGACATCACACAAGGTAAAGTGGATGGTCAGTGAAAAAGGGGAAGGCACCCAAAGAGATGGATTGGCACAGTAGCAGTAGCAATGGTCTCAAGTTTAACAACACTTAGGATGATGGCCCAGGACCGGAGAGTATTTCCTTCTATTGTGCCTAAGTTCATTATGCATCAGAACTTACTCAATGGCACCTAACAACAATATTGGGATTGCTGAAAGGTTTCCCTAATATAGATGACAAGAAACACAGAAATTTTCTTTCTTTTGGAAGTGACAAGGACTACTCTTTGGAGCTCTTCTCAATAATCTCTATCTTTAGAAATTATTTGTTGTTTTCTGAAATTTAAATTTAACTGCACATCCTATATTTTATCTGGCAACCCTAGTACAATTCCTTAGAGAAATGAGTTAAACTGTGGGTACATTTACATATATATTTTCACACATATGACCTCATTATGGCTCCACAACATTCTTTCTGTTGGGCATGTTTCTGTTGTTGGCTGCCCTTGAGTCAATTCTCACTCATAGCGACCCTATGCACAACAGAATGAAACATTGCCAGGTCCTATACCCTAGTCACAAAGTTGCTATGTTTGACTCCATGTTGCTGCTACTGTATCAATCCATCTTGTTGAGTCTTTCTGATCCTCTATTACTAAGCATAGCGTAGTGGTTACGAATCGGGCTGTGAACCTTAAGGTCAGCAGTTCGAAACTACCAGCTGCTCCGCGGGAGAAAGATGAGGCGTTCTG
>NW_006408522.1:18526212-18528826 GCF_000296735.1 Chrysochloris asiatica
TGCTTTATTAATTGCCCAACGTTCACATGCACCTAAGATCTCAAAGTGACATCTTTGCTCTTTAACACTTTAAAGAGGTCTTTTGCAGCAAATTTGCCTAATGCAATATAGCATTTGAAGTCTTGAGTGTTGCTTCCATGAGTATTGATTGTGGCTTCAAGCAAAATGAAGTCTTTAACAACTTCAATCTTTTCTCCATTTATTATGATGTTATTTATTGGTCCAGTTGTAAGGATTTTTGTTTTCTTTACACTGAGGTGCAATCCATACTGAAGGCTGTAGTCTGTGATTTGTATCAGATATATAATTATATCTTCATCAAACCCTCTTTGCTTTCAGCAAACTAGGGTATGTCATCTGCATATGTTGTTGTAACTACCATCCAGTCATTTCTGACTATAGTGACCAAGGAGCAACTGGTGGGTCTGAACTGTCAACCTTGCCGTTCAGACTGACCTCTCGGTCCAGTGCTTATCCTCCAGTGCCCTGTTAATGAGCCTTCCTTCAATACTGATGCCACATTCTTCTTCATATAATCTAGCTCAACATACAGACTGAATCAGTATAGAGAAAGGATACAACCCAGCACGTAACTTGCTATTTTAAACCATGCAGTATCCTCTTGTTCTTTTCTAAGGATTGCTTCTTGGTCTATATACAAGTTTCTCATGAGCACATTTAAACATTCTGAAATTCCCAATTTTACAATGTTATTCATAATTTGCTTTGATCTATACAGTAGAATGTCTTTGTATAGTCAATAAAACGTTAGTAAACATCTCTCTGGTAGTCTCTGCTCTCATCCAAGATCTATCTGACATCAGTAACGATATCTCTTGTTCCACATCCTCTCCTGAATCTGTCTTGAATTTCTGGCAATTCCCTGTCTATGTGTTACAACAACCATTTTTTAATTGTCCTCAGCAAAATTTTACTTACTGTGCTGTTAATATTGTTTGATGATTTTTCACATTCCATTGAGTCATTTTTCTTTGGAACAGACACATATATGGATCTCTTCCAGGTAAGTGGCTTCCAACTTTCTTGGTATAATGAGTGAGTAGTTTCAGGGCTGCATCACTTTGTTGAAACATTTCACTTTGTATACCATCAATTCCTGGAGTTAGGTTTTTTTGTGAATGCCTTCAGGGAAGCCTAGATGTCTTCCTTTTTTACTATTGGTTCTTGTAGGTAGCATGTTTGTGCATCGACCAATTCTTTTTGGTGAGTTAACTTTGTGTATTCCTTCCATCTCTTTTGATGCTTTCTGGGTCATTCAATGGTTTGACTGTTGTCGTTAAGAAGTTGCTGGTTAGTTAGAATGGTTGATCTTATGGTTAGCAATTCCGTGCTTATCCTACAGTGCCACACCAGGACTCTTATTTTACCACTAGAATTCTTCAATAACTCAACCAAGATTTGACTTCTTTATTCAGTCCTTTCAGTTTGAGAAAAGCTGAATGTTTCTTCCTTTCATTTTTGTTTTTGTTTTTGCTCTAGGTCTTTACACATTCCATTATAATATTTTACTTTGTTTTCTGGAGCTGTCCTTCAAAATTTTGTATTTGGGTCTTTTATGTCATTGGTTCTTTCATTCACTTTAGCTATTCAAGAGCAAGTTACAGAGTTTTCTGACATCCACTTTGGCCTTTTCTTTCTTTCCTGTCTTTTTAATGACCTTTCATGTTGTCATTCCACAAATATTCTGATCTTCAGTCATTAGAATTCAGTATGTCAAATTTGTTTCTGAGATGGTCTCTAGATAGCGTAGTGGTTGCGAATCAGGCTGCTAATCTCAGGGTCAGCAGTTCGAAACTACCAGCTGTTCCGTGGGAGAAAGATGAGGCTTTCTGCTCCCGTAAAGATTTACAGACTCGGAAACCCTGTACAGGGTCACTATGAGTCATAACTGACTCCACAGCACATAACAACAACAACAAATAAATTCAGAGGGGATATTCTCAAGGTAATATTTTGGCTCTCATAAACTAGTTTTAGTTTTCATCAGCATCAGCCTTAATTTGCATAAGAGCAATTGATGGTCTCTTCTACAGTTTACCCTTGCCTTGTTTGGACTAGAGATATTGAACTTTTCCACTGTCTCTTCCCTGACAGATATAGTCAATTTGATACCTGTATATTCCATCTAGTGAGGTCCAGGTGTTGTACAATTGCATTTTATGTTGTTTAAAAAACATATTTTTGTTAATGTGCTGGACTGCAAAGTCAGTTTGAACCACAAGGTCAGTGGTTCAAGATCACCAGCCACTCCTTGGAAACCCTATACATACACAGTCGCTATGGGTTGGAACCGACTCTATGGCACTTAACATATGGCTATAGATTTATCCATTTATCTGTTCATGGATATTTGGGTTACTTCCACATTTTAACTAGTATGAATAATACTGCAGTGAACATTGATATGTAAGTATTTGTTTGAGTCTTTAATTTCAAGTCTTTTGTGTTTATATCTAGGAAAGGAATTGGTGGGCTATATGGTAATTCTATACTTAACATTTGGAAAAAACATCTAACTATTTATCTCAGGGGACAAATTGTTTTACATTCCCACTAACGGTGGTTGAGGGTTTCAATTTTCCATATACTCTCT
>NW_006408522.1:18528926-18532822 GCF_000296735.1 Chrysochloris asiatica
TAGTCACTTGTATGCAAAGTGGTTTTGATTTGTATTTTTCTAATAACTGCTGACAGTTGAGTATGTGCTTACTATACAATTGTATATCTTCTTTGAGAAATTTTGTAAAAGGTATTTTCATTGAATAAGTCAATGGTCTTACAAAATTCTATCATATGATTTCCAGTATTATGTCTATCACCAAAGTCATATTTCTCAACTACTTGTCCTTCCTCTTTGTTTCCGTCTTTCACATTCCAATCATCAGTAACTATCAATTAATTTTGATTGCATGTTTGATCTATTTCAGACTGAAGAAGTTCATTGTTGTTATTGTTAAGTGGTGTCGAGTTGGTTCCAACTCATAGAGACCCTATATGGGTTTCCAAAGAGCGACTGGTAAGTTTGAACCACTGACCTTCCTATTCAAACTGACCTTGTGGTCAAGTGCTATTCTTCAATTTCATGATCACTGGCTTTAGCAGTTGTAGGTAAATTTGAATAGTAGTCTTATTAACTGGTCCTCTTTATAGGCCTACGATACTATCTTATCACAGATGGCACTGTACTTCAAGACAGAAGATTTCCAATTTTCCTAGATTCATACTTTGTATATTCCATGTTCTGATGATTAATGGATGTTTGCAGCTCTTCTCATTTCCAGTTGTGCCCCATCAGAGAGTTATTAAGTTAAACTCTGCTTGAGGAGGCAGCATTTGCTCAGTCACATTTTGAATATCTTCCAACCTGAAGGGCTCACTCTCGGCACCATATTTTACAGTGATTTGCTGTTATTCACAAGGTTTTCAGTAATTAGCCTTTCAGCAGTTGTCCCTGTGTCCTTCTTCCTCATCTATCCTAGTCTGGAAGGTCTGCTGAAACATGTCTACCATATGCGACCGTGCTGATAATTAAAATATAGGGGGTATAGCTTCCAATGTCACAGCAAAGCACAGGCACAGTATGACAAACTCACAGCCAAGTGGTAGCTATTGGGCACAGAGAGCATTATTCTCATTCTAGATAAGAAAAAAATGAAGAGCAGAGACTTGTGAACTATCCAAGGTCAGAGGGTTAATGACAAATAGGACTGAATAGTCTCTAGTGATAGCAGAAAGATACATTTAATTCATTATGGAACTACTGTTTACTTTGTATGGTAGGAGGAGCTGTGGTGACTCAGTAGGTTAAGCATTGAACTAAGCTTCTGAGGTTCAAACTCATCAACCTCTTTACTTGAGCGAGATGAGGCACTCTGCCCCAGTAAACATTTCACTTTCAGAAATCCCATGACACAGTTCTACCCTATTAGGTTGGATAGAGTCAATGAGGGTGGGCTTGGTTTAGTTTTGTACAGTTATTGTTGTTGTTCTATGCCATGGAGTTGGTTCTGACTCATAGCAACCCTGTACAGGGTTTCTGAGGCTGTAAATATGAGTGTACAGTAGACACGCATAAAGACATCGTTGTCAAAAGTGAAAAAAGTTTCAATCACCCTTCTTTGAAAAGCTTTAATTATCCTTCTGTTTTACCTACTCAGACACCAAACCCCCTTATGCCAAGCCAATTCCAACTCCTCTAGCAGCTCTATAACAGAGTAGAATGACAGACACCAAGGATTCTCCAAGGCTGTAAATCCTTATAGAAGCTGACTGCCACATCTTTCTATCATGAGTTCAAACCACCCACCTTTTGGTTATCAGCCACTGGGCCATCTTTTTTACGTACACAGTGTCAATATTTATGGCTATTTCCTAAAACAGTATTCAAATGAGTCGCTGAAGGGACAACCTTGAACCGTAACTACATAACTTATTGACTGAAACAATTAATGCTCCTTCTCTTGAGGAAGTGTAAAATTTTTTTGAATAAATTGAAGAAGGGAAAATATTTAGCAATTTTATAATAACATTGCAAGACAGGAATAATTAAATCTGATAACAGAACACCCAAATTAGGTGTGGAGTGTGCTGTCCTGAAAGACACCCTAATAGATATACTTGTTTTCTCAGAAGATAAAGTAAGTGATGAAAAGACATTTAAAATACGCCATTGATCTAATATTCAATAATGTTTATGTGAAGGCAATCCAATTTTCCTTGAGGTAAATGTAATTACTTGAGGCAACATCACTTTCAGGAATACTCAACCACGATTAAGAAAATAGTCAGTCATCAAATTGAGCTAAACAAGGATATGGGAAGAATTACTGTCTTAATAATCTAAGAAACTCATTTGCCTTGAGAAATATCAGCATCAGCCAAGGCTATATAAGCTACAAGACTGTCAAAACAAGCCAAGCATTAGATGGAGTGAGTACAGTAATAATTTGTTTTAGTGTGGCATAGTCTACTCTGCCTAGACTTAAAACAAATGTTGATCCTTGAAATTTAGGCATTGCATGTAGATATTTCTTTAGGAGACAACTTGATGTTCTGGAATACTTTGATGGACAAAATCTTTTGGACATCTGGACATGAACATGTCTAAGTGTTCTTTGTCCCATTCCTCAATTGAGATGGCTCAAATACCCCCATGGGCCTAATTTCTAATTTCCACTTCTCAGAAGAGAGAAAAATGGCCTATCCGTCTGGTCATTTATTTCTTGGAAATGGTCATGAGAAGGTATACAGTGTGGCCTCCTCTTACTGTCACAAATTTCACTTCAGTGGGTCGCTCTCACTTCAGTGGGTTCCTGTTAGTGGATCCTGGTGGCCACCTCAGGGTGAGGCTGAGAACTGGAGAAATTATAAAATCCTTGGCCCATAGCACGATCTCTGTGTTTGTTTCACATAATAGGTGGACAGTTAACATTGAAATTAAACATGGACTTCAAAGCCTAGGAAAAACATTACAAAAAGTAGGAGTAGGATGGGTTAGCTCACAACAGCATAAGCCCAATTCAACTACCAAAATATTTCATTTAGTTCTCAGAGGAGGAGAGGGAAGTAAATACAGTTTAATTCAGTATCTCCTATGTGCATGCTGCTGATAATCATATTGTTGTTGTTGTTAAATGCCATCCAGTCAATTGTGACTCGCAGCAGTTCTGTATAGGATTTCTGAGGAAAGGCTGGTGGTTTGAACCATTAACCTTGCAGTTTGCAGTCCAGTGCTTATCCTACAGCACCACACTGTGACTCCAATAATCATATTTTGTGATTGTTGTTAAGTGCCGTTGAGTCGGTTCTAACCCATATCAACCCTGTATCAGGTTTCCAAAGAGCAACTGGAGAGCTTAAACCACTGAACTGAAGTCAATTCAAACTGACTTCACAGTCTAGCGCATTAAACCACAACACCAAACCAGAACTCCAATAATCATATTGGTGGTGGAGGTTATGTACTGTGAAGTTGGTTCTGACCCAGCGAACCTGTATTGGGTTTCCAAGGCTGTAAATCTTTTTGGGAGCAAAACATTTCATCTTTCTCTAGTGGAACAGCTGGTAGATTTGAACTGCTGACCTTGAGATTAGCAACCCTATTAGTAACCACTATGCTACCAGAGCTCCTTAATAATCATATTAGTTGCTTGGTGATGTGCCGTGGAATCGGTTCTGACTCATAGTGACCCTATATAGTATTTCCTAGGCTATAAATCTTAAATGCAGCAGAACGTCTTCTCTTTCTCTCGTGGAACAGTTTTCAACTGCCTGACTTGTAACCAGTAGCTACCTGAGCTCCTTCAATAAATATAACAGGAGGAAGAATAAGCTTCAGACATAACCTTAATGAACCTACAACCACTTAGTCATTAAATCTAGCCATCCATGTATATCTTTTACTGACAGTAACCATAAAAGGGAAACAAACTCTTCCAGAAACTGCTCTGGGGTTGACTTTGCTAAGTTAGGGGCCTTTGGACATTTTTCTATGTGTGCAAATTATAATAAATTGTTGTTGTTGTTGTTGTTGTT
>NW_006408522.1:18533682-18539631 GCF_000296735.1 Chrysochloris asiatica
CTTTTCTAATTTTAAACCATTCAGTGTTCCCATGTTCTGTTCGAACAACTGCTTCTTGGTCCAGGTACAGATTCCTCATGAGCACAATTAAGTATGAGTGTTCCGGAATACTCATACTTTGCAATATTGTCCATAGCTTGTCATGATCCACACAATCGAAAGCCTTTGTGTAGTCAATAAAGCATAGGTAAACATCTTTCTGATATTCTCATAATTACAGATAAGTTTATTTAGAATTCCTGAACTTTACATGGTGCTTATGCTAATAGATAGTAAAATGTGAGGGTTTGGTTAGTCACTAAAGAGAAAATTGTTATGCTCAAATTGTGCGTGCTGTTTTCCCTCAGAAGTACTATAATCACTTCATTGTTGTTGTTGTTAAGTGCTGTCAAGTTGATTCTGACCCACAGTGACCCTGTATAGGGTTTCCAAGGAGCAGCTGGTGAGCTTGAACCACCGACTTTGCAGTTCAAATGACTTTGCAGTCTGACGCATTAGCCCACAGCACCACACCAGGACTCCTTCATAGTACTCCCTTTATTGCCAGTCTCTGGGTGTGGTTCAGAGTAGCTAGATGTTCATCAATAACATTTCCCCTTCCTGGATCCCAAGGAAGAGTACGTTTCCCAGTCTCACTTGCAATTAGATTGAGTCCTGGGACCAATTCTGGCCGACAGAATGGCCACGATCCTGGTATTTTCTCTCCCCCTAACTGGAAGTGAAAATAGCCCTGGTGGTGCAGAGGTTAAGTACTCAGTCGGTATCCAAAAGGTCAGCACTGCAAACCCACCAGCTGTTCTACAGTAGAAAGATGTGTCAGTCGGCTTCAATAAAGATCACAGTCCTAGAAACCTTATGGGGCACTTTTCTTCTGCCTGATGAGGTCTCTGTGTTGCAGTCCACTGGATAATAATGGACTAGCTGAAAGTGAAGGACTCTAAAATGGGTCACCCTCCAAAAAAAACACCCAAATACCTGTATCCCCACTTGAAAGTTAGCTTCCTAATCTACATAGAGCTGGGATGTGGGCAAGAAATAAATCTTTGTTGTGCTAAACCACTGAGATTGGTAATAGCAGTTTACCAGCATTACCTGGGCATTAAAGGGGTCAATATTCTGACTCTGTTGTTGTTGTTATATGCCGTGGAGTCGGTTCCGACTCATAGCGACCCTGCACAGGGTTTCTGAGGCTGTAAATCTTTAAGGGAGCAGAACGCTTCATCGGTCTCCCTTGAAACAGCTGGTAGTTTCGAACTGCTGATCTTGTGGTTCACAGCCCGATTCGTAACCACTATGATACCAGAGACTCTAGCATGTTTTATTGTACTTGAATATTCTTAGACCCCAAGTTTCCAAACAAACCACCAAACGAAGCAATGAAGAATTGGTTAGCTTGTGAGGGTTGGTGGCAGATATTACATAATGCAGAAATAAAACTAGTAAAGTTGGGAGTCCTGGTATGGTGCTGTGGGCTAATGCATCAGACTGCAAAGTCATTTGAACTGCAAGGTCGGTGGTTCAAGCTCACCAGTTGCTTCTTGGAAACCCTTTACAGGGTCGCTATGGATCGGAATTGACTTGATGGCACGTAACAACAACAACAAAGTTGGGAACCATGGAGAGCTGAGACTGTTGACAAATGAAAGGCAGAAATAGCAGGGGCAAGGTGAAATTGGAGAAGGTGATTTTCTTGTTAGGCTGGGAAAACAGACTACTAATGGAGTAGTGGCACTGTGGGTCAAAGCACTGGACCGCAAGCTCAGCAGTTCAAAATCACCAGTCGCTCCTTGAAAGCCCTATATAGGGTTGCTATGAGTCAGAACTGACTCCACAGCACTTACAACAGGGAGTGGAGTCCTCACTGGCTTTTCTAACTGTACCTGGTGTTTTTCTCTTTGATCACAGCTAGAAGGGCAGCTCCTGTATAACTTGACAAATTGAAGTACACACTACAGCCCAAAGCTCAGAGAAAGACACTGTGGTTTGCATATCTAATTTGTTGTTGTTGTTGTTGTTAAAGTACCCTCCAGTGGACTCTGACCCATAGCAACCCTGTATAGGGTTTCCAAGAAGCAACTGGTGAGCTTGAACCCCTGACCTTGCAGTTCAAAAGACTTTGCAGTCTGACACAGTGCCATACCTTACAGGCCTTGATCATTAGCTCAGAATTCCAATGGTCCCATGAAATTGGAGTGGATGAATCTTAAACCCAGTTAGTTTTTTTATAACAAAAGCACTATTACTCAGCTAGAAATTCCAGCAGGCTGAATTTATTTACATATTTCACTCCTCAATTACCCTCACCCGTCTACAATTTTAAGAACCAAATATAAGACTTTGTTGTATGAGTTTCTTTATCTGGTGATGGCCAGCAATAGCTAATTAAAACCTGGAATGTTTTGGAAAGAATCCACATGCAAAGAGATGTGAGTTCTTTGAATAGAGCCTATTTCCTGAAGGTCTATTAACCAGTACACCTCTCTTTGTTCCCATTTAACTGCTTTTCTCTAAATTTTTAGGTGGATATTATTCCTGAGGATAGATTAAATGCAAAGGATTGGGAAGCAACAGAAATGGGAGAGGAAAGTATAAATATGTATTTGGAAGATTTCCACTTAATTCCTTGAATCATCTTTGGGTTTGTGTTAGCAGCATCTCTTGGGAAATCAGCCACACTGCATTTGTTTCACTGCTTCTACCTGCATATTGAGTGAAACAGGGCAGATTCAGTACTCATTCCTTCTCTGCTGATCCTAACTAAGGGGACCACAGAGGAAATCTAAGGCCTTGACCTGTCAAACCTCGAACGTAAACCCTAGTGTGAGGACAGACCTCACCTTGTTCTTCCCTTCTTAAGGGAACTAGAGACGCTTTCTTAAGCTTCAAAGACATAACCATATCTTTATAATCTCTCTAGCAAGAAATCAACCACAAGCACACAGAATGAGGGGAGCTTGGTGGCGCTGGAAGATAAGCACTGGGCTCAACCCAAAAGGTCAGTGGTTTGAGCTCAGCAGCTGCAGTCAGAAGAAAAATGAGGGAGAAGATTTACAGTCTTGAAAACCATACACAGGGCTGCTATGAGTGAGAAGCAACTCAGTGGCACTTAACAACAACAATAATGCAGAGTGAACAAATCTATCTAGATTCAAAAATAATAATATAAATAAAAGCTAGATCAAGGAGCCCATGGATCTTTGTGTCTCCCCAAAGCAGTCAATCACGATTTCCTGTCTGTGTACTTAACCTTCACAGGCTAAGAATTCATTCTAATGGCAACCTCACCAAAAGTTGATCTCAAAGCATCACTCATCTTGTGAATTTAAAATAAAAAGGAAAAGAAAACGGAGACAGGGAGATCGTGAGAAGTTAAGACATGGAAGGGGCAATAAAGGTGAACCACCTTCTTTTGCACATGATTTTGGCTCAAGTCTCAGAATTTTCTGGGAGGCAACAAATGGTCACTGTCCTCTCCTTGAAACCCTTACTGTCCTTTGTACCACCAAAAAGCCTTTTTTCCAGTTTTTACTACAGTTATCAATCTACTTGACATTTCCCTTTTTCCCTGAGAGATTCCCTCTGGGAGTCCTGTGTCTCAGTACCTTGGTATCCCATTCTTCTGCACAGAGTGTTTGTGAAACTCAGTGAAAACAAAGACTTTCTTCCACATAGTTCACATCGAGTGATCTGTTTTTTTAAGATCAAGTTATTCTTTCGTCATTTACTGGGTACCTAGAATTCACTCATGAGAGAATGTTTCCATCTGAGAAATACTGAATTCACTCTTTAACAAATTTTTCCATCTGAGAAATACTGGTTTCCTTCCATACATCTCCTGGCCCCAAGACAATGAAAACGAGTGAGGAGGAAGTCAATGGGATGTTGAACTAATATTAATAATTACTATTCTTGAATGAAGATTCATGTGGTCTAAGAAGGATTCAAAATAAACGTGAGAAGCAGACAGTAGTTGCTTTGACATGAACGTCTCCTTCTTGCGTTTGTCCTCCTCCTTTGGCACTTTATTCTAGAGCACCAAGGCTTCTGACTGCCTAAAGTTTCCTCTACCCCATATGAATTCTCATAGCTCCTATACTAACATGCATATGTCTTATTTTATAATTAGCTCTTCTCTAAATCAAAATTCTTATTTTCTTTAGTCATCTCAGCTAGGACAGAATGATAGCTGATTAGACTTGAAGTTGATTAAGCTAATTCACATTAAGTTTATGACTCATCTCTCTACATACTACTTAACCTGTTCAGAAATGTTTTCTTATTAACTCTAATTGATGAAATTTCAGTAACTGTGGTGGTATTTTGGAAGAGGAAAACATCATTTCACTTCCATGAAAGAGAAAACGACAAACCATAGACTTTGTCTGAATCCATCCCCACTACGATTCTCCAGGACCATCCCTCCTAGGAATGAGTGAACCATTCTCTCTCCATTACCAATTGTCTGACAAATCAAGACCAATTTGAGCATTCTAGATCACAATTTTGTTTGGTAGAGTAAGGGTTTAGAGTGAAACAGGAATACCTAACCATAAAGTTACAGTAGAACCTCCCTGTCCAGCAAGTCTCAGCTGCCCACAATTATGAAAGTAGTTCTCAAACTTGTTGATGGATAAGAATAACTTGGAGGGCTGGTTAAAATTCACTGGACTTCACTCCAGAGTTCCTTATTTAATAGTTTTGGGTTAAACTGAAAATCTGCCTTTCTAACAAGTTTCCAGCTGATGTTGATGCTGCTGGCACAAAGACAGTACACTAAGAACCACTGAATTATACTAAACACATATTTTATCATCACTTGGGATAAGGAGCCCTGGTAGGACTGTAGATTATGAGCAAGGCTGCTAACCACAAGGTCAACAGTTTTTATCTTCCAGCCATCCAGGGAAAAAGATGAAACTTTCTACTCCCATAAAGATTACAGCCTCAGAAACCACCACCTTCATCATCTCGGAATAAGCACTGGACTGCTAACTGCTGATCAGAGGTTCAAATCTATCAGCCACTCTGTGAGAAAAAGATGAGGCGTTCTGATCATATTACATCTACAGCATCGGAAGTAATCCTAAACAGGGTTGTTTTGAATCAGAATTGTCTGCAAGGTAGTGGGTTCAGTTTTCATCTTTTGTTATAATCTTGGGGGCATCCCTGAATGTAGCAGATGGTTAAGTACACAACTAATAGCCCAAAGGTTTGTGGTTCGAATCCATGCAGAGACATCTTGGAAGCTAGGCCTAGCAATCTGCTTCCAAAAAATCATAGCTTTGAATACCCTAATGAACAGTTCTACTCTTGAACACACAGGATCTCCATGAGTCGGAATTGACTTTAGGGTAACTAACAAGGAAGTAAAAACATATTCCAAAAGAAGAGAGAATACTCAAAGGCATAGACGTGTGTAGGAATGTGTGTAGGAATTGTAACATACCGCTCTCCCGGAAGTTGAGCTTTGTGAACTATAGAAGGGATACGGAGTTGAGAGTTGGAGAACAGAAGTGAAGAATCAGGATTGTTCAGAATGTGGTGCTGAGATTTCCCTATAGAGGTAACTATAATTTCTAAAATGAATACTGCAGAGAATGAGGACATTAAAAGGATGGACAGAGTCATCTTGAGTCACTCCTCATCTTGACATAAACCAAGGATCAAGTCCTGGTATATGATACTAGCTGCTTAAATTCTGAGGTGCATTTTTAAGATTCATAAACATTTATTCTTTCTTGTTCTTGTTAAGTGCCTTTGAGTAGGGTTTCCAAGGAGCAGCTGGTCGGTTTGAACTGCTGACTTTGGCATTAGCAGCCTAATGCTTATCCTCCAACACCACACCAGGTATCACTATAAGCACTAATGACCTCAATTTGAGTAATAGAGCTCTGATAGCGTAGTGGTTATGAATTGGGCTGTGACCCTTAAGGTCAGCAGTTCAAAACT
>NW_006408522.1:18540595-18542408 GCF_000296735.1 Chrysochloris asiatica
TGTTCCAATGTGGAGGGACACATATCCTCTCTTGTACTGCCTTTATCTTTCTCCCTTTGTTCTCTGCCTGAGGGATCACTAAGGGTACCACCACTGCCATCAAGTCTGTTCTGACTCCTAGCAAAACAAGGGTGGTAAAATTCAAGGTCTGGATTTTGGGGGAATTGGCAGCTATATACTTCCTCAGAGGCCTTTAGATTGGTATTTGTATTACAACCCAGCTTTAATAGAAATTAAGCTGTGGTCTAATTAGTAAAAAAAACAAAAAACTTCTGGTCCAGGGCAAGAGGTAGATAAACTTACAAGAACCAAGTAGGTATGTGTATAACGTATAATATTGAGCGTGTACAACCACTATGTGTAATACTGAACATAGTACTAGCTTCCTTTCAGCAAACAGGTCACAGACTTAGACTGGATTCTTTCAGAAACAGATCCTGAAACAAGATTCAGTACAATTTCTTTATTTTGGAGGTAATCTCTGAAAAAAGGAAAAAAACAATTGAAAAGGATTTGGAAAGTGAGAAAGGAAAGGAAGAATGTCAAAATATTAAAGTTAGCTTTTTGGGGAGCTGAGGCTCAGCCCTGCAGCAGACCTCTAGAAAATGATGCACAGACATATCTGAGAGTTGCCCCTCTCGAGTGCAAGAAATCTGGGGACTGTATCTACCAAGTCCCTCCAGTTGTTTGCTGAGAGCCACTCCCAGGATGTTCATTTCTATCCACCTCTGATTAGACATCCTTGCTCATATTTGTCATTAAGTGCTATTCAGTAGGTTCAGACTCATAGCAACCCTGATTTCAAGGAGTAGCTGGTGGATTTGAACCACAGACTTTATGGTTAGAAGTCCAATACTATAGTGCCACCAGGACTCCTCCATGCTCCTATAGTCAGAGAAATAATGAAGACATGTTTCAGACAATGAAGGGTTTCTAAGAGATGTGGGCTGAGCACCAATGAGGCTCTGTCATAGTCATCTATGGAATTTCTCTTTTTCTATTTTTCCATCGTCAATAGTAAAAAAAAAAAAAAAAAATTCCTGTTGAAGTCAAAACAAATATTTCAGTTTCATGCCTTTCAATTGCTATTAATGTCATCTTAATTGTATTCCAACCTGCCATTAGATTGTCAACATCTTGCTAGTAAATACATGTAGGAAGAAATTTATTACAAAAGATCAAACACTACCTTATGCAAAGATGTCTCAAAAGCCTTGATAATTAGTCCTGTAAAAAAATTAATTCAGAGCCTTATATACAATACTGTCCAAATGCATACTGACTGTAAGAAGAAAATACTAAACATTCACATTTGCATTTTGTCTAGACATGGCTACAGAAAATGCTTCAGTTTACCAGCTTGAAGCACCAAATAAATCTCAGCCATCAGAACAATAATAACACATATGAGTATTTTTTGTAGCAGTACATGTTGAAAAGGACCTCCAAATAAATTTTTAAAAAATGGAACCTCAATAAACCTATTTTTCCAAACAAAGGACACAACAAAATATAAATGGTTACTTTAATAAAAATTGACTATAAAAATTACAGAAAGGAAGATAGGACAAAACATGATCATATTGAAAAGGAGCAACTCTTACTCAGCTAATTCTGGGCTCAGGCAATCCACCTATATGGAATTATGACTTTTTCATTTGTTTCATGACCACATACTACCAATGAGGTGTTTTAACCAGTTTAGAAGTGAGACATGAGCACTCTATCATAATAATTCAATTCTATGACTTCATGTTTCAATGTATATAAACAAACCTATAAAATTATGACTTTATATGTAGTTTGGAGTCCA
>NW_006408522.1:18544099-18545474 GCF_000296735.1 Chrysochloris asiatica
GTTTCTGAGGCTGTAAATCATTATGAGAGCAGAAAGCTTTGTCTTTCTCCCAGAGAACAGCTGTTAGTTTTGAACTACTGACAGTGAGGTTAGCAGCCCAACTAGTAACCACTGTGCTACGAGAGCTCCTTAGGTATTGTGATAGGAAGACAAAAAGACCAATCAGTTATGGTCTTAGACTTTAAGAAGCACATAGCCTAAATGGGAGATAGTGACAAGGGCAAAGAATGTGATGGGTACTCCAATGCAAGAATCTATTCTGTAAGCAGAGGCTCAGAGAAGGGTTCTTAAAAATCACAGGTGAGTAAAGAAGCATATGTTCCAGAAATCTTTATAAAAAAAAAATGTGAAGTTTTTATTTGCATTCTGACACCAATTCTAGAATCTTCCTAGAATACACTACAGGTTAAGAAACAGAGAGTCTGCAAGTCAACTAGAGTTCTGAAGCTTTTTAAATATATATATATATATATCTAAAAGGATATAATATAACAATGCTAATCAGGTCAATGAACATCCTATTTCTATCACTGGATTCTTATACAATCAAATACAAAATTATTTAAAGACATTGTGCTAGATGAAAAGATTTAATAAAAATAAAAAAAAGGCAGGGGGGGAGGAATACTAAGGAAGCACAATTTTATATTCCAGGAAGGCAAACAAACCACAAAATAAATGTTAGCATCCAAGAGCTAAACAAATATGTTGTTATTAAGTGCTGACTCATAGCGATCCTGTATGAGTTTCTGAACCTATAAATCTTTGCAGGAGCAGAAAGTATCATCTTCCTGCTATGGAGCTGCTGGTGAACTTGAACCAAAGATCTTGTGGTCCACAGCCCAGTGTTTTTCTTATACAGCCACCACACTCCAAAATGAATTTAATCTTTTCAATAAATGGGGATGGGACAACTGGACCTACACATCCAAAAGAATGAAGTTGGATTCCTCCTCCACACCATATATAAAAATTAATTCAAATTGAATCATAACCCAAATGTAAAAGTTAAAACAATAAAGCTCTTAGAAGAAAACATAAAAGTAAATCTTCACTATCTTGGGTTAAACAGTAGTTTCTTACTGAAGACACAAAAACTTTGAGCAACAAAAGAAATAATAGATAAATTGGACTTCATCAAAATTATTATTATTAATATTATTATTTTGCTTCAAAAGGATATCATTAATAGAGTGAGAAAATAATCAATAGAATAGGAGAAAATATTTTAGATTACATATCTAATAAGTGATTTGTATCCAAAATATATTTTTAAAAAAGTATTTTAGCAGCTCAACAATAAAAAGATAAATAACCATACTAAAATACAAGCAATAATTTTCAATAACTTTGAATAGTCATTTTTCCAAAGATT
>NW_006408522.1:18546764-18547764 GCF_000296735.1 Chrysochloris asiatica
GTTTCCATGGAGTGGCTGGTGAGCATGAACTACCGACCTTGAAGTTCAAACAACTTCGCAGTCTGATGCATTAGGCCACAGCCCCACACCAGGACTCCTGTACAAGTTTGTTGTTAAGTACCATGGAAATGGAGTCGGTAACGATTCATAGTGACCCTGCACAAGGTTTCCCAGGCTGTAAATCTTGACGGGCACAAAAAACCTTACAGTTCTCCTGGGAGAACAGCTGATAGTTTAGAACTGTAAACTTTGAGGTTAGCAGCTCAATTCATAACCACTATGCTACCAGAGCTCCTTGTACAAATTTTGTTGTTGTTGTAAGGTGCCATCGAGTGGGTACTGACCCATAGTGACCTTATGCACAGCAGAATGAAACACTGCCCGATCCTGGGCCAACCTCACTACTGTTACCACACTTGAGTCCATCGATGCTGCCACTTGGCCAATCCATCTTGTTGGGGGTCTTGCTCTTTTTCTCTAACCCTCCACCTTACCATACATGATATCCTTCTTAGAAGAGGCTTAAACAAATCAGTTTAAACCTCTCAGTTTTTATCCAAGCTTCCTTTTCCACTATAACCATTTTACTCATTTATATGTAAATGGACTCAGCTCACTAAGGAAATGCAGATCAAAACCACAAAGAAATACCACTTCACACCTACTAGGATAGCCAAAATAAAAAAGACAACACTAAGTGGTAGTAAGGATGTGGAAAAATTGGAACCCACAGTACATTGCTGGTGGGATTGTGACAAAAGCATAACAGCTGTGTAAATAGTGTCAGTTCCTCAAAAAGGTAAATATACAAATAGTATTGCTGTTATTGTTTGTAGTTGATGGTAAGTCCATTTGAATTTATGGTAATCCCATCTGTGATGCCTTTGAGTTGTGGTGTTGGAGGAGAATACTAAAAGTGCCATGGACTGCCAAAAGAACCAATAGATCTGTTTTTGAAGAAGTGCAGCCAGAGTGCTCCTTGGAGGCCAAGATGGCTAAG
>NW_006408522.1:18548612-18550261 GCF_000296735.1 Chrysochloris asiatica
ACTCGATGGCACCTGACAACAACAACAACAAATCTTTATGGGAGCAGAAAGCCTCATCTTTCTCCCGCAGAACTCTGGTAGTTTCGAACTGCTGACCATTAGATTAGCAGCCCAATTCATAACCACTACAAGAAGATAGATAGTCAGGACTTAATTTTGTGAGTGGGTTTGATAACCTTTCAATTACTAACTAGCCTAGTACTTCACTGAGTCCTACCTAGGGACTCAGTTACAATATCACTCAGCAAATTCACTGTGAGGTATATACATTCAAGAATTGAAAACATATGCCCATATAAAAATTGGTACATGAATGTTCCCAGGAGCATTATTGTTAATAGCCAAAACGTGGAAATAACCCAAATGCTCACCAATTCATGACTGTTGTTGTTAAGCGCCTTTGAGTCAGTTCTGACTCATAAAGACTGTACATAGGGCTGGTGGGTTTGAACTGCCAACTGTGCAGTTAGTGGTCCAGTAATTAACCCACGTTAAATGTGGTATATATTCATACCATGGAATATTTTTCAACCACAAAAAAAGAAAAAGAACAATAACAAAGTATTGATACTTTAGTAATTATGGATGGATACTGAAAACAAAGTCTGACATAAAATGCCACATATTGTCTGATTCTGTTTACATGAAATGTCCAGAACAGGCAACTCAATAAAAAGAGAAAGTAGATTACTCATTAACAAAGAACGAAGTGATGTGGGAAATCTGAGAGTGCCTGTTAATGTCTACTGGTTTTCTTTCTAGAGTGATGAAAATGCTCTAAAATTATAGTGTGGATAGTATCACAACTCTGTGAACATACTAAAAACCCATGGAATTGTACAATTTAAAGGGTAATTTCATGATATGTAAATTACACACCAATAAAGCTGTTATTAAAGAGAATTTTGAAGTTGAAGCCTAAATTGTGGGTGACATAATGTCCAAAGAAAATTGGTTTCTATCAGTGCCACTTACCAATAGAGCCATCTATCAAGTCAGGGTGCCCAGAGCGCCCTCAAAGATATTTGTCTGAATTCACAGGGTAGATGAAAAGCGTTGAACACCCAACTGAGCGAAAATCTTTTTTAAAAAATCATCCCAAACCCTTGAGACAACAGCCATCCCCAAGTTCTGGAAGAATACTTCCATAGTTTAGACAAAAAAGAGCCCAGTAGCTCTGTAGGATAAACTCTGGACTGCAAGCCACAAGGTCAGTGGTTCAAGCCCACCAGTCACTTCACAGTTGAGAAGATGAAGCCTTATGCTCCCTCAAAGATCTACAGCCTCTGAAACCCTATACAGGGTTCCTATGAGTCAGAACCAAGTCTATCACATCAAAAAGAACTGAGGGCTGTATAGATCTTCTGCCACAAGTCAGAACATTATTTCCTTTAACAAGAACCAAATGAGCCAGTCCCAAATGTCTGGTTACTTATAGGTGGTGGTGGAGTGCCGTGGAGTCAGTTGCGACTCACAGTGATCCTGTATAGGGTTTCCAAAGTTGTAAATCTTTATGAGTGCAGAAAGCCTCATCTTTTTCCTATGGAAGGGCTGGTAGTTTTGAACTGCTGACCTTGAAATTAGCAGCCCAAAAGGTAACCACTATGCTACCAGAACTCCTTGACTGTTTATAGACATTTTTCTATATA
>NW_006408522.1:18552161-18560686 GCF_000296735.1 Chrysochloris asiatica
CGTATGATGTTCTTAATGTCATCCCACAACTCTTCTGGTCTTCGGTCTTTAGTGTTTAATGTATCAAATCTGTTCTTCAGATGATCTCTAAATTTAGGTGGGATAAATTCAAGGTCATATTTTGGTTCTTGTGGACTTGTTTCCATTTTCTTCAGCTTCAGTTTGAATTTGCATATCAGTAATTGATGGTCTGTTCCACAGTCTGCCCCTGGCCTTGTGTTCACTGATGATATTGAGCTTTTCCATCTTCTCTTTCCACAGATGTAGTCAATTTGAGTTCTATGTGTTCCATCTGGTGAGGTCCATGTGTATAGTCATCTGTTATGCTGTCTAAAGAAGGTATTTGAAATGAACAAATCATTTGTTTTGCAGAAATCTATCATCCATTTTCCAGCATCATTTCTATCACCCTGTCCAAAATTTCCAACTACTGGTCCTTCCTCTTTGCTCCTAACCTTTGCGTTCCAATCATCAGTAATGAGCAATATATCTTGATTTCATGTTTGATCGATTTCAGATTGAAGACGTTGGTAGACTTCTTCTATTTCATCTTCACTAGCTTTAGTGGTTGGTGTATACATTTGAATAATAGTGGTATTAACTGGGCTTCCCTATAGGCACATGGATATTATCCTATCACTTACAGCATTGTACCTCATGACTGATCTGGATATGTTCTTTTTGACGATGAATGCAACCACCATTCTTTTTCAATTTGTCATTCCCTGCATAGTAAACAATGTGATTGTCAGATTCAAAATGGCCAATACCAGTCCATTTCAGATCACTAATGCCTTAGATATTGATGTTGATGTGTTCCATTTCATTTTTTACAATTTCTAATTTTCCCAGTTTCATATTTCGTACATTCCATGTTCCAATTTTCAATGGATGTTTACAGCTGTTCCTCTTCATTTTGAGTTGTTGCCCATCATCAAATGAAGGTTCTGTGCATTTTCCTACCCCAAGCTTAACTGTATTCACGTCATCATGGACAACTCTACTTTGAGGAGGCATTTTTTTTCCCAGTCGCATTCTGAGTGCCTTCCCACCTTCCGGTCCTGTGTCTGACAGTATTTCTCTGCTATTCATAGAGTATATGTATATATATATTGTTGTTGTTGTTGTTAAGTGCCGTCGAGTCGGTTCCGACCCATAGCGACCCTGTACAGGGTTTCCGAGGGTGTAAATCTTTACGGGAATAGAAAGCCTCATCTTTCTCCCGCGGAGCAGCTGGTAGTTTCGAACCACTGACCTTAATATATATATGTGTGTGTGTGTGTGTGTGTGTGTGTGTGTATATATATATATACTGTTTATATTCATTTCTTCTTTGCTCTTAACTAAGAAGAAGGCTAGAGGAGGTAAGAAGCACAAAGTTACTCAGGGAAGTCCCAATGGCCAGACTCCATTTCTGCACCTAATTAACCTCAGGGTAAACATGAATCAGAGTCCCGGTGTGGCGCTGTGGGTTAATGCACCAGACTGTAAAGCTGTTTGAACTGCCAGATCTGTAGTTCAGGCTCACCAGCTGTTCCTCAGTAACCCTATACAGTGTCGCTATGGGTCAGAACTAACTTGACAGCACTTCACAACAACAACAAACACAAATTGCTACTAATACTGGACTGGAAACCTTAAGTTCAGCAGTTCTAACCCAACAACTACTCCTCAGAAACCCTATACAGGGTCGCTATGAGTCAGAACCAACTTGACAGCACACAACAACAACTAAAGGAAACAGCAACTTGATTTGGGCTTCAAAATTCACATCCCATGTATATCTAAGGAACAAAGCTCCAAGTGGTACTGATTGCTTTATCACTGAGCTGGTAACTAAAAAATTACAGTGTAAAAGATACCCAAACTCTTTATTTGATAGATAACAATGCTCTTATGAAATGTTTCTTATATAAGGCACCTTTATTAGTGTATAGTGCATAAACATCAAAAGAAATTCTCATGTCCATAATGATTTTAGCCACTTTGTTAAAAAAGACAATTAAACAATAACTAAAGAGTCCTTTTGGCAAAGTGAGTTAAGTGTTGGACTGCTAATGCAAGGCTGTCAGTTCAAACTCACCAACAACTCCAAGGGAGATACATGAGGCTCTTTGCTCAAATAAAGATTTATAATCTCCAAAACCCTAAGGAGTACTTCTACTCTGGTCTAGCATTGTTGTTCAATCCTGTTGAGTAGGTGGTTCTGACTCATAGTAATCCTATATAGGGTTTTTGAGGAGCGGTGGTAGATTTGAATGGGCAACCTTGAAGTTAGCAGGTCAGTGCTTATCCTATGGTGTCTCCATAGCAGTGGGTGGGTGGGTGGTTAAATATTGGCTATTAAAGAGTTGTTGTTGCTAAGTGAGGTCAAATTGGTTTCGACCCAGAGTGACCCTGTATAGGGTTTCTGAGGAGCGACTGGTGAGCCTGAACTGCTGACCTTGTGGTTTAAACTGACTTTGCAGTCCAGTGCATTAACTCACAGAGCCACATTGAATTCACCAAAAACTGTAGCATGCTGGGATGACAACATCATTGTTTTATAGCAAGCACCTGGTCAAAGTATTTGCCTCTTCCTTTCATGGAGGAACACTTACATTTACAGACTGCATCATCAGTATCCTATACAGATTAGACAGGAACTGAAATGAATTCACTTTATAACACTTATGCCCAGTATCACAGATGAATGTTGCCTACAGGACTAAGTGCATGAATAATTGGCCATCTTGCATTTACTTGCTTACCAATTGTGCTCCATTTGAACTTGAGTTCCTCAATTTCCAACTCTTAAAACAATACCTCACACATAATAGGCATTGTAGAAATACTGTTTTTTAATATAAATTCATGAAGCAACTGTCTGTCTTTCTTGTATACTCTGCTCTTTTAAGTCCTGGTGTGATGCTTGACTGCTAACCTCAAGGTTGGCAGTTCAAACCTATCAGTCACTCCTCAGAAGCCCTATGCATAGTTGCTATGAGTCAGAACTGACTTGATGCCACTCAACAGCAAAAACAGATGGCACTTTGGCAAGTTCTTTCTCTTTCCTTTAATAATCTAGTGACTATAAACCCTTAGTGAAGCCTTTTATTGTGTCTCCTACTCACTTTGCTCTAGTCTCTGTAACTTTAATCCCCTAACTTCTATTTGCCCTCAATTACCACTATTGTGCATACACATATCAGCTCAAATATGGTCAATTATTTCCCCATCATTAGTAATAAACAATGAATCCCTTCAGGGTAGAGACAATTTGTAATTTAGCGTTATAGCCTCCATACTGCATTACCAGAAGCTCAATAAATAACTGGAGTGATTTTTGGAAAGTATTCCAATCCAAACAAAAAATACTTAATAGACCTTCATTTACATAAAGACCTTCTTTTAAAGTATAAAGATTCCTGGAAGTAGTAGAGACCCTTTCACCTTTCTTTTTGTTTGTTGAATTAAATTGTTCCTTTTTCTGGGAGAGACCTGGGAGAGCCTGAATAGGCTACTCTGGAAGGAGAGCCGAGACGAAAGGTTCCCTGGCGACACTCTGCTTGCAAAGTTGATTTTACTATAACTCAGGGCTTTGTTAACAATGGGATCAGCTGAACGTCTTTCTTCATCTCCCTTGAGTTTTCAGACATAGAGGGTGGTTTTCCATTTATTGAAGGAAGGCTGCATAACCCCACTTGCTCTCAGCAATTTTGAGTAGATTACCCAGTCTCCAATTATTCAGTAGGCAAGGTAAACACATGCTTCCCTGTGTTTACTAATCCGTAGTGAACAAATTTCATGTGTTTCACATGAAAACTGTTCCCTACCAATTAGTAAGTAAACACAGTAAGCTAACCTCACTTCCTGGGTAATCTGCCCCTGCTGGAAGGAGCCCTGACTCTCTCCTCTCCCAGAACCCAGTCAGGGTGGGTGGCAGTGACAGGGCTGGCTGGTGAGGGGGAGGAACACGGATTGTTACCATAAATGGATACAACTCTTCATGTCTTCAACTCACTTTACTTGCTAATTGTCCTCTATAAATGTCATTGTACCTCTAGGAATGCTTCCAGGACTCAGACTGCATAGTTCTGAGGTATTTGGATGAGGTAAGGTGAAACAAGACACTCTCTAGTGTCCTGGCTTGTCACATACTTACATAGATAAACCTATTTCCCTGGTTCAGGCAAGAAAGCTAATGACCCATTAAAGCTGTCTGCATGATTGCCTATTCATTATTGCTGTTGTTAAGTGCCTTGGAGTCTGTTCTGACTCATAACGACCCTGTATAGGGTTTCTGAGAAGCAGCTGGTATTTGAACCACCAACCTTGTGGTTCAAATTGACCTTGCAGTCCAGTGCATTATCCTACTGAGATCAAAAAGATAAAGCAGTATATGCCTTTTCTCTGTTCATGCCCCCACTATTTTTCTATTAGTTATTTTCTTCTGAATAGGTCAAAGAAGTATTTACAGGTAAGGTCGTTTTCTTTTATTTTGAAGTTCATAATTGTGGAAGATAAGATTAAAACACAGTAAATTTTCACCACCATCATCATCATCTACTCCCTCAGAAAACCAGGCTCTATTAAAATCAGCCAGGATATGAGAAGAACCCAAAATGGAATGCAAACAGTAGCAAATGCAGTGAACTATATTATATTGCTAATGAATAATAAAATCATGCAAGATGGGGATACAGAAAAAGAACTAACACAAGTAATTTGCAAAACAGTATTTTGGGTGGTTACTATAAGGCTAAATAGCAAAAGCAAAACAAGTGTGCAGAAATGTGGCAAATCTGCTTCATAGGATAACAGATGAACAATTTTCTATTTTATGGGTATCCTAAAGTTGACAAATAAACTTGGTGTGGCACTGCAGGATAAGCAATGGACTGCTAACCACAAGGTTCGTGGGTCAAATCCACTAGTCACTTCTTGGAAACCCTATATAGGGTCACTATGATTTGAAACCAGCACTTAACAGCCTGGTCTATCACTATGGAGAAAAAGAAATTAAGAATAAGAAAAAGGGAAAGATTTTTTTTTTTTAATTATACTATAATGAACCTTATGCTGTTTAGATTTCCATTATAATTGTAAATATTAAAAAGAATTCATGGAGATGGATATAGGTGTGTGTGTGTTTGCTTATGTACACAGATAAGCACACTTGCTTAATGCCTTAATATATGTGCATATGTTAAGAATGCCTTAATATATGTGCGTATGTTCCTAGTATGTCTTCTGGGAAGGCCTAGGAGCATTAAAAGTGTACTGGTGATGGTGGTGGTGGTGGTTGCATGCTGTCAAGTCCATTCCAATTTGTAGCTACCCTATATAGAGGTTCTGAGGCTGTAAATCTTTATGGGTGCAGAAGACCTCATCTTTCTCTGGTGAAGTGGTTGGTAGATTCAAACTACAGACCTTCATAGTGTAGTTGTTGTTGTTAAGTGCTGAGGCATCAGTTCTGACTCACAGCACACCTGTATAGGGCTTCTGAGGAGGGGCTGGTGAGTTTGAACCACTGACCTTGCGGTTCAAACGGACCCTGAGGTCCTGTAATTATCTTGTAACAACACCACCCAGGACTCATAGTATAATAGCAAGGAGCAAAGATAAATCTAGATCTTGTTTCTAAATATTTTAAAATACAAGAAATCTGGGCTCCTTGGAAATACCATTAACCTAGAGTTAGGACAGGGAAATTACAACATCCTGGTATATCTTGTGCTACAAAAAATTTATAAAATTCCTCAAGAAATTATGGGAGTATATATATATATATATATATATAAATACTAGAGTCAACTGTATAGGATTCCCAATGGCCTAATTGGGAATAATTTGAGCAACAAAATAAAGAATAAATATGAATAATATATTACTATGTATTTTGTTGCTCAAATTGTTTCAAATTTGGCCATAGAATCCATAGAACAAGATAAATACCCAGGACCACGTAGTAACATAAGGAGTCCTGGTGTGGCGCTGCAAGGTAATGCACTGGGCTGAACTATAAGGTTTGAACTATAAGGTCAGCAGTTTAAGCTCACCAGCTGCTCCTCGGAAATCCTATACAGGGTCGCTATGAGTCAGAAACGACTTGATGGCACTTAACAACAACAACATAGTAATATAAATAAATAGATGAAAAAATAAATAGATACATTCAAGGGGAAAAGTGACAATCATTTACAGAAGAATTCCAGCTGTAGACAAAAGTAACAAGTCATCATTAGGAAAACAGCAAAGTAATAATTTTGGTAAGAAAAATCTACTAACAGATGCTAAAATTAGTGGATGAAAGTGTGAGTAACAAGTTATAGCTCAGCCTCAAAGTATTTCTTTCCTAAGATATGTAACAATTTAAAAATGAAAACAAAACAAAAAACCCCACTAACTTTACAGTGGAGAAATCCAGTAGACACACTAGCTTAAATAGTGATTAAAGACAAGATTACCAGTAATAAAATACATCAACATCATGTACTCCTGATCTGACACACTAAAAAGAACATAATCTCAGTCTGTGATACTTTTGCCCAAAATGCATAAACCGCAATCTGATCATGCCAGAACAGCAGACAAACCCACACCAAAAGAGAATCTACAAGAAACTGAACAGTACTCGTCAAAGAGGTCATTGTCATGAAGGACAAAGAAAGAAAGCGAAACTATCACAGATTAGATGAGATCAAGAGCACACAGACACAAAATGTAAAGCAGGATCCTGGACTGGATCCTGGAAAAGGAAAAGTGCATTAAATGAAAATCTGGTTATATTCAAATAAAGTCTGTAGTTTAATTAATACAATTGCACCAATGTTAATTTCTCAGTTATGATCATTGTATTATGGTATTTTAATTGGTAACATTAGAGGAAGCAGGGAAAATGTATGCAAATTCTCTGTACGATTTTGCAACATTTCTCTAAATCTAAAATAATTTGAAAATAAAACATCTGGTTATTCAGGTCCTTTAGCGATTTTTAGAATTATCCATGGTGTAGTGCGTTGACGGCGCCAAGGTCAGCTACTTAAATCCATCAGCTGCTCTTCAGGAGAAAACTAAGGCAGTCTGCTCCCATAAAGCTTAGTAGATCCACTCTGTCTTAGATGGTCATTATCAGTCAAAATGAGTCCTGGTGTGGCACTGTGGGTTCATGCACCAGACTGTACAGCCATTTGAACTGCAAGGTCAGCGGTTCAAGCTCACCAGCTGCTCCTCGAAAACCTCACTATGGGTCGAAACTGACTTGACGGCACTTAACAACAACAATAACATCAGTCAAAATAGACGATGGCAGTGGGGAATCACATACTATTATTAAACTCACTAATGAGTATTAGTAAATTTTAGCATAATACAAAACCATCAATATGAAAACTATTCATGATATTAACAGTCACATAAAGGTCTTTTAAAGAATATGCCATTATTAAATTAAAATACCCAGCAGAGCTAATTGAAATATATTACAAACATAATTATGTCATTTAAAATAAAAGAAGGCTTCACAAAGTTCTTGAAAATATAGAATGAAAACATAAAGGGATCTTCCCATGTTCAAAGCCCCCTTGGATATGTATGTTTCCTTATTTTTTCTAAGTGTTCTAATTTGACTTTCAAATTTCTCACATATAAGCAAGCACAATGCAGTTTCATCTTAATGACATGTTATTGTGAATAAGCGGCTGTAATAGCAAACTCCTTTGTAACAAATAACAGTAAAAAAAAAAAAGGAGCTAAATTACCATCTAATTATCTAATTGTGGAGTCTTAGTGTAGCGCTACAGGATAATGTGCTGGACTGTAAATTCAGTTTGAAACGCAAGGTCAGCAGTTCAAACTCACTAGCCACTTCTCAGAATCCCTATGCAGGGTTGCTATGAGTCAGAACCCACTTGCCAGCACTTAACTATAATTATCTGTCAAGGAGCCCTAGTGATACAATGGGTTAGCCCTCTACGGGTAACCCAAAAGCTCGACATTTCCAATCCATGGAAGAAAGATGTGGCAGTCTGCTTCTGTTTGGTGATTGGTGGTGGTGGTGGTGGTAATGATGGGCCGTGGAGTCAGTTCCAATGCCTAGCGACCATGTATAGGGTTTCTGAGGCTATAAATCTTTACAGGAACAGACAGCCTAATTGTCCTCCTGCAGAAGGGCTGGTAGTTTCGAACTGCTGACCTTGAGGTTAGCAGCCTGACTCATAACCACTACATTACCAGAGTTCCTTCTGTCAAGATTACAGCCTTGGAAAGCCTACGGGGAAGTTCTACTCTGTCTTACAGGGTGGCTCTACATTGTAATTGGCTCAATGGCTCAATGGCTGGGACATGATCCAACTAATCCTCTTTTAAAAGTTGATCGATTACCATCAGAGAGGGAAGGAATATTCACATCAAGTATCAATGCTATCCCCTCTGTATACAGGGTATGGCACGGGCAACCTAGACAAAATGAAGGGGTGATAAAGGCACACAGTGATTGGCTTACAAGGTTTTAAGAGTGAATTTAGTTTAAGGGGGTGGGGGGA
>NW_006408522.1:18561854-18580906 GCF_000296735.1 Chrysochloris asiatica
AGTAGAAAGCCTCATCTTTCTCCCGCGGAGCGGCTGGTAGTTTCGAACCGCTGACCTTAAGGTTCGCAGCCCGATTCGTAACCACTACGCTACCAGAGAGGGGATTATAATCCTTGTAATGAAACAAGTGTACGATTTGTTGAATGTAAAACTGATGATCTGTCCTGTAAACTTTCACTCAACTCACAATAAATATTTAAAAAAAAAAAAAAAGTTGATTGATAATTTCCCACATTGTTTTGCTATCACTTGCTGGATTTTTTCACTGGCAAGAAATTATGTTTGGATGGGGGTGGGGTGGGGAGAAGAGTGCAGACTCAGGCTTGTTTGTCTTTCTTGTGATTTGGTTATCATCTAAGAACGATCTAAAAGGCCCTTGCTCAAAATACCTTTCTTATTTCCAAGTATTAAAGACATAAAATTCAACCAATTAAGCTTCCGCATTAGATAACAGCCTACCTCAGGGGCCCCTCTAATATCCTGGGTATGTTAATTTGTTATTAATTCCTAAGTAGGAATTCAATGTTATGACTTGATGCCCTTTCAGCTTTCAATGTAGTTTGGAGCTGAGAAGGGAGTATGAAAGGATCTTCTCGTTATTCAGTGTCATCGAGTCGCTTTCATCTCATAGCAACCCTGTATACGGTTTCCGATGAGCCGCTGGTGGGTTTTAACTGCTGACCATGTAGTTCGTAGTCCAGTGCTGATCCTACAGCAGCATAATAGCAAAGGGGTAAAGTAAGAGGAAATTCAGGGAGGCATAACTTAAATGAGACATTAAGGCATCGATTCTCAAGCATACAACTTCAGTGGGAGATGATAGGGTATCTCAGACTCTAATAGGGAGTCATTCAGACTAAGCCTTTACTTCCTTATTCCAACACATGCTTGTACACCTTGAGATTCTCTACCTCAGTTCATACCACTACTAATAGTACCCAGAGGTGTGAATTCAATCATTCAAGTGTGATGGAATTGAAAATCAAGGTTACACCTCCCAACTTGGATTATTCAATGATTAGCTCACAATTCCCATATATTTTGACTCAATATTTTATCTCAAAAAGAACTTTTAGGAGATAAGAAAAGTTTTCTGGCTATTATTTGGGTCTCACACAAACCCAAATACTCTCTATACTATACTCTTTAGTAGTATAATTTCCAGTAATACAAGTCCAACAGCCCCATACTAAACTGAGAAGTACAAGACTAAGGTTTGAAACATTACTGTCTCCACAAATCTTGCCAAATCATCTTCCTCATCGCTGACAGCAATATCCTCAGGATAGACAAGCTTCAGTAGGGATAAAGTGCTAAATGTTCCATTAGTTCAAATGATGCCCAGTAATAGCTTTCTTAGAGAGATGACCTGAAATTATTCGTGTGAAGCCAGATGTTTTGTGTGCCCTTGAGAAGACTCATTCCATATTGTGTCTCAGAACTCACCCTCGAGTTAAAACTATCTAGACACCAACCTCTCCCACTCTTGGGGAGCTGGAATGAATCCTCCTGTCAACTAGAGATGCTGTAACTGCTTTACACAGCAGCTCTAAGGAGCATTGCCAGGCTCAGGCAAGCAGACTAATCGCTCCCTTATGAAAGTTCAAATCACAACTTCTTGTACCTAACTTTGAATGTTGGCCCATTTTTTTCTGTATTCCAACCCAAATTACCTCTGAAACCATAAGCTTACTTGGAAATACAAATCACATTAGAAATTAGCTCCCCAAATACACTAAGATACATTTTAGGAGGATAATAGAAGCAAAAAGTACATCAATAGCAATAAAAATAAAATATTATACATAGATAAACATGTATTTGATGTCTGAATGAGGAAAATGTTCTAAATTTTTTTTTAAATGAAGACATTATGAAGGAAAATATTAATATATTTCCCACATAATATTTAAATTTTATGGGTATCAAAAATAATTACACAGTAAACATTAAGGTAAGGAAATATTCACCCTGAATATAAAAGATTAATATTTCTACTATATAAACCAAGCAGCACAGTGGCTCCACAAGGAAACACTGGACTATGAACCACAAGATAGCTGGTTTGAATCCGATAGGCTATCGGTAGGAAAGATATGAGACTTTCTGCTCCCTCATAGATTTGAAGCTTCGGAAACCCTACACATGGTCGCTGTGAGTCAGAACGGACTCGAAGGCACTTAACAACAACAACAAAGCCATATTGGAATCCTGGTATGGTGCTGTAAGATAAAGACTGGACTGCTAACTACCACTAGACACAAGATCGGCAGTTCAAACCCATCAGCCCTTCTCAGAAACCTTACACAGAGTCGCTATGAGTTGAAACCAACTTGATGGTACCCAACAACAAGACTCACTGATACAGTATGCTTTGTACACAGACTTGGAGAAGGTGGAAGATTTATGGAATACCTGAGAGAAGAGCATTTCAATGAGTTTAGCGAACATCTTGGTAACAGATGCTGTGGGCAGTCTAGACATATCCTGGGTGCTCACCTCTCTATACCTAAGGAGGACTTACTACAAGCCTTTTTCATTTTGTGATTTTGTATCTGCAGACTTTCCACCCTTTGACTGTGAAACGTGCTCAGCAGTACATGCAAGAAGTTCAAAGTGTCAAAGTTAATGGACCCAGACACAGGCCTGTACCAAAGGGAGTTAAGATCAGAAGCAGGGAAACAGTTACAAGGATGTTGTATAAACCAGGGCAGAGATGGAGGCACCAGTAGACAATGGAGAGAGCCAGCAGTGCTCTGTCCAAGTAAACAGGTACAACAGTGTAGAGTTTGGAGGAAAGGTCGACATTAGGAAATATGAAAGTTCTCATCAGAATACAAGTAGTATTTAAAGTCATAGACTGGATGAGCGTAACTCATAGGACTTAGGAAGTTAAGTGTAGAAAGAGAAAAGAACTGAGTCTTGGAACATTCTTAGAAACATTGAAAGTCAACATGCTCAAAAGTCAAAAGTCGCAATGTCTGAGTGGCAGTTTTCTAGGTGGTTATTTTTCCTAACTGCTATTAGCTTGACTTCAGTGTTAAGTTCTGTGGAACCAAAGACCCTAGGGACATGCAGCATTCAATGCCACGCCATTCGATTTCATTAACCGTTGTGGCTACCAGTTGGGAGTAATATGAAAAGAATACAGAATATTGACAACTGAAATCAGGCAATAAAGTTAAATGAGACTTCAAAAGTATTACATAAGGGTATATAAAATATCCAATAGAATACAAATAAAAGTGCTGTGAACCAGATGGGAAGACATTAAAAGTTATTAAGAGAATCAAATAAGTGAAAACCTCAGCCAAGCAGTGAAGAGAATTACAAATAAGTTCAATGGGGTTAGATAGAAACATTAGATAATAGCAAGAACCCAGGGAAAGGGCAATGCTCTCTAAAGGGCATGAGTCCCTGTAGATTAAAAAATTGTAAAAAGCAATCCAACTTATAGGCAAGTGAAACAGGGAGAATCGAATAATGTGTCCTGGTTGAAAATCTTCCATTAGTTTGTAATCCCAACTGGCCTGAGATAGGATAATCCTCCCGTAGCGAGAAATGTTTAGAATTTAGCTCAGAGATAATAATTCAAACCATAATTGGGACACAATCATATTCAGTTTAGGAAAATTACTTCTACAAAAACAAGAATAATCTGTCTATATTTCATAGCTATGGTATTAGCAACATTTAAGAAAATTTTATTAGACTAACAGGTAAATCTTAGGATTCTAAAATTTAATCACAATTAAATGACTTTGGAATTGTAATTTGAATTGTTGAAAGAGAATTTAGCTAAGATTCTAAACAATGTTGGGAAAGAGAAGGTAACTTGACATTCATGTATTTATAGGTTTAATTTATTATAGTTTTAAAAATTACTTAAGTACTTGGGAAGGTTTTGCTTATCAGTCAAGTACTTAAAAAGAAAACCACCTACTTTTAGTGTATAAAAAGTTTTAAATTGTTTAGCTAACCTTTTTTGCTAATGGGATATAACATTATTCAAAAGCTTTCTTGAAGATAATTGCCAAATTTCATAATGTGAATAAGTAGAATAAGATACATAATTAAACTTAAATTTTTTTATATAATCTATGTTTTAGAATTTGCAACTGTAATAAATTTAGCATTAATTTATAAAGAACATGTAAAATACTTCTCTTGCTCAAAAGCTGTCTTTAAACACAAAAAAACTCTTACTTTTGTACTTCCCACATTTTGGTAAAACAATACAGATTCTTTTATATTTTTCAAATTTTATGCAGTAAGAATATATTAGTTTTATTTAGAAAAAAAAAGAAAAGAGTTTAAGGACCCAAAACAAAACACATAATAACTAAAATAAATATCTGAAGTATCAAATATATACAGACGCTGGTATGCCACTGTGGGTTAATGCACCAGACTGCAAACCTATTTAAACTGCAAGGTTGGTGGTTCAAGCTCACAAGCTTCTTCTCAGAAACCCCATACAGGGTCGCTATGGGTCAGAACCGACTCGGTGGCATTTCACAACAGCAATAACAATATAATTAACATAATTAATGGAATCCTGCTGTGGTGCTGTAGGATAATGCACTGGTCCACAAGGTCCGTTTGAGCTACAGGTCAGTTTTCCAAACCCATCATCCGCTCCTCGTAAACCCTATACAGGATCACTACAAGTTGGAAGTGATTCAATGTCACTTAATAGCAACTACATTATAACAAATAAAATATGTTGTTGCTGTTAAGTGCCATTAAGTCGGTTCCAACCCTTATAGGGTTTCTAAGGAGCAGCTGATGAGTTTGAACTACCAACCTTGTGGTTTGCAGTCTAGTGATTATCTTATAAACTCATTTAAAAGTATAAATGAACTCCAAGTCACCTATTGTTATAATCAGCAGATGCTAAAATAGTAAAATAATTATCAGCATTTTCTGGTTATTTACCTAGTGCCAAGCCCTTTGTTGTTGATAAGTGCTGGTGAGTCCGTCCTGACACATAGCGACCCATATAGGATTTCTGAAGCTGTCAATCTGTGGGAGTAGAAAACCTCAACTTCCTCCTGCAGTGTGACTGGTGTGCTCGAACAACTGGCCTTGTGATTCATAATCCAGTGCTTATCCTACAGAGCCACCACACTCTCTTAGTCCTTTGTTGTTATTGTTAAGAGCTCTTAAGTCAGTTCCCACTCATAGCGACCCTGTACAGGGTTTCCAAGGAGCAACTGGTGGGTTTGAACCACCAACTTTGTGGTTAGTAGTCCAGTGTTTATCCTACAGTGCCATACCAGAATACATTTTTATTTCTGCACAAAACCCCAGTCATCAAAATAACATTATTACCATAATTGTACAGCTGGGGAAGGCAAAGCATAAAGAGGTTAAACAACTTGGAGAAGCTCAGAACTGGAATGTCTAGGACTTTCTCACTATTCGGCACATATTTTTAACCACTACACAGCAGTGACTAAAATCATCATAGAGAAACCTCCAAAAATGTGTGAATGCTAAAAAGGGTAGCCAGCAACCAAATGTTGTTAACTCTGTTGTTGACTCTGTATAGGGTTTCCAAAGAGAGTTTGCACCTCGGACCTGTGGTTCAACCCAATCTTTCAGGCCAGTGATTTATCCACAGCACCATACCAGGACTTCCAACAACTGTATCGAAATGGTTTCGAAGTGTTGATATTGAAGTTGAGGCAGCTATGTCAAAAAACAAATGTATCTGTGTTGGCACAGTGGCGGCAGCGGCGCTCAAACGATGCTTGCAAAGACCTGATTTGTAACCACTCCTCTACCTGAGCTCCTTATTTTAATGGTGGTGGTGGTGGTAATGAGTCTTCTCAAGGGCACACAAAACATCTGGCTTCACACGAATAATTTCAGGTCATCTCTCTAAGAAAGCTATTACTGGGCATCATTTGAACTAATGGAACATTTAGCACTTTATCCCTACTGAAGCTTGTCTATCCTGAGGATGTTGCTGTCAGCGATGAGGAAGATGATTTGGCAAGATTTGTGGAGACAGTAATGTTTCAAACCTTGGTCTTGTACTTCTCAGTTTAGTATGGGGCTGTTGGACTTGTATTACTGGAAATTATACTACTAAAGAGTATAGTATAGAGAGTATTTGCTTGTACACCTTGAGATTCTCTACCTCAGTTCAATAGTATCCAGAGGTGTGAATTCAATCATTCAAGTGTGTTGGAATTGAAAATCAAGGTTACACCTCCCAACTTGGATTATTCAATGATTAGCTCACAATTCCCATATATTTTCACTCAATATTTTATCTCAAAAAGAACTTTTAGGAGATAAGAAAAGTTTTCTGGCTATTATTTGGGTCTCACACAAACCCCCCAATGAGATGCACTGGCCAGGTGGCAGCATCAATGGACTCAAGCGTGGCAAGAGTAGTGAGGTTGGCCCAGGACCGGACATTGTTTCCTTCTGCTGTACATAAGGTCACTATGAGTCGGTGCCGACATGATGCCATCTAACAACAACAACAACACGCAACCAGAGCTCCTTCCTTAAAGATTACAGTCAAGGAAATCCTTTGGGACAGTTCTACTCTGCCCTATGTTGTTGTTGTTAAGTGCCATCGAGTCAGTGTCAACCCATAGCGACACTGTATAGAGTTTCCAAGGAGCAGCTGGTGAGCTTGAACTGCCGACCTTGCAGTTTAAACAGCTCTCCAGTCTGGCGCATTTACCCACAGCGCCACACCAGGACTCCACTGTGCCCTATGCTGTTGTTGTTAAGTGTCCTCGAGTCGGTTCCGACCCATAGCGACCCTGTACAGGTTTCCGAGGCTGTTAATCTTTACGGGAGTAGAAAGCCTCATCTTTCTCCCGCGGTGCAGCTGGTAGTTTCGAACCGCTGACCTTAAGGTTCACAGCCTGATTCGTAACCACTACGCTACCAGACCTCCTTAAGGCTCTATAGGGTTCTATGAAATCAGAATTAACTCAATAGCACACAACAGCAGAGTTTGTGATTAGCAACCCAAGCCCTAATCCATAGCTCCACCTGTTATGTTGTTTTGTTGTTAATCACCGTGGAGTCGGTTCCAGTATTTACGGTGACCCTGAATAGAATTGCCAATAAACAACCAATGGGTTTGAACTGCCCACCTTGCAACTAGCAGTCCAGTGCTTATCCTCCAGGGCCACATCAGAAGTCCACCTGTCTATAGGAGACATTGATGAAAACCCTTTTCCCAACTACTTGTAGGGTTATGCTATTATGCACATATACACACACACTGTGCCCCTTTCTAAGTATTCGATTCAGAGCTGTTGCTCTGTTTTTTCTCATATTCATCTGTTGGTTCTTTTACTTCCACCTAAAATATTATTGTTGTTAAGTGCCATAATGTCGGTTCCAACCCATAGCGACCCTGTACAAGGTTTCCGAGGCTGTAAATCTTTATGGGAGCAGAACGCCTCATCTTTCTCCCGTGGAGCGGCTGGTAGTTTTGAACTGCTGGCCTTAAGGTTCGCAGCCCGATTCGTAACCACTATGCTACCAGAGCTCCTAAAATATACCTAAAATATACAAAGTCCAAATTGTTTAAAGATGGTTTCATTCAATTCACCCTTATATGTGTTCTGCTGCTAATATTGTGTTAATTTAGATATTTGGACAAGCTCAGCTCTTTGAAAACTATACCCCACCAGCTTACCAATGCATAGAATGCTTTTATCAGCAGGAAAATCTGCCATTCTATAACGAAAGAGAAAAAAAGGCATAAAATGCAAACATCCCTAGGAGATATAACTTCTTAACTGAAAGTCAATTACAGTAAGTATCAGAGTTAGTCTGCAAAGCAAGGTTTGGAAGGGCAGGAGAGGATCGAGCAGACACCAAGTGGTTACAGAACAGTTGATAGCTAGAAGACGTGACAATGCCAGCTTGGTAGGGAGAAGCGGGAATACGCCCCATTCACTTACACAGTTTTGCCAGGTTGCTTTTCAACAAGCACAGAGGTGTCTTTGCTCATTTACTACTGTCACTAACAATAATTTCTAACCCAACTGCCCTCTGATTCTTAAATTATTGCTAACGCTTTGCTAACGCTCCTCAGACAAAGGTATTCTATTATAATTATGGTGGTTATACTTTTTCCACAATTGCCTTCAGATTGGTCACAAGAGGTTGTATTGTACACAAGAGCAGGGGCAGATTTTCAAACCTTGACTCTGCTTAGGATCAGTCAGCTAGCTAAGTGGCAGTCAGCTTAATGTGCTAATTCAATTTAATGTTAGCTCATCTATTTTATTGTTGTTAAGTGCCATCAAGTCGGTTCCGACCCATAGCGATCCTGTACAGGATTTCTGAGGAGTGACTGGTGGGCTTGAACCACCAACCTTGCAGTTCAAGCTGACTTTGCAGTCCAAGGTATTAACCCACAGCACCACACCAGGACTCCTATAGAATGAGAATATTAATAGTTCCAACCTCAGGTCTACCTTTGGTATCCCCAAAGTAGAGCCTGGGGCAAGGACATTGGAGTAGGTAGTTTATTTGGGAGGTGTTCTATGGAAGTATCCATAAAGGAACCAGAAGAATCAAGCAGACATGGAGAAAACACTAATATAAGGCTATGTTACTCAGGTTGCTATGGGAGATAATAGGAACTTGATTCAGCTAAAATTTCCAGAAATGGGTTCAGTGGCCACCCTGAATTGTCCTCCTGAAGGACAGAAGACTGCATTACATATCCAGCAACCTCTGCACCCCAGTAGTTATGGATTGCTGAGGACAATCCCTCAGCAACAAGGCAAGCTTGGAGGTAAAATTTCCGAGGACTGAAAGTGCCTTCTAAGGTGGGGTATGAGGCTGAATTGAGCTCTTGTGCTGTTCTTCATTGCCACCTCAGCTAAAAGGCAGTATAGGGGTCTAGAAAGATCTCCTGCAACTCCTGAGGCTGTGTGGAAACATAAATGGAAATAATGTATGAAACGCAAATGGGAATGTGTATGGAATGTTTATCTTTCAGTCATATATATTGGTTGGAGTTATTATTTTTATTATGACTTCATTTTATTTTTTACACTTATTAGCAACTTTGTCACTAGTCATCCAGTTATTTAATCATCTTGATTCTATTTTCTCCTCTTGTTAGAACTATGATCTCTTTGACAGCTTTCATGTAGGTGAATGATAATGTAGGAAGGCTTTGTTGAGAGAAAGTAATTCAGTGTTAGAATTGAGTTTGAAGATTGAAGGGTAGCCCTTTCCTTGGTTGCTGCCAATCTACTTCAGGTTGATACACTTCCCTTGTTACATCATATATCTTGATTGAATTTGTAGAGATAAAACAAACTCCCCAAAGTGATCCACAGAATCAGAAAAATCTAGCTTCTGCTTATTCCACCAGATTTATCTCACACCATCATCTGCCTTATTACTACAGTCTAGTTTTCTTTACACTGCTCAAACACGTTATGCCATTTCCTTCCTTCCTCTTAGTCTATTTCAAAGTATTCATTCATTCATTTGATCTCAGATCAAATATCATTTTCCTAGAAAAGCCTTCTAAATTCTAATATGCTCTTCACACTTTGTATCTACTTCTGCAGTGATTAACAGAGTTTACAAATATTTATTTACACAATTTGAAAATGAAATTTATCTCATCCACTTAACAAGAATGTTGTTGTCATTGCTGTTCAGTGCCATGGTTTCACTTCCGACTCATAAAGACCCTGTAGAGGGTTTCTGAAGCTTAAAATATTTGCAGAAGCAAAAAGCCTCATCTTTCTCCCACAGAGAATTTGTTGGGCTCAAAACAATGACCTGGTGATTCATGGTTTAATACTTATTATAGGGAGCCACCACGCTCTCTAAATCAGGATAGCTATCAAATATTATTTGTTCCGTGTAATAATAGCCCCAAGGCTGGTAGTGTGAACACTCCCAATGATGCCTCAGAAGATAGAAGCAATTTGCTTCTGAAAACTCAGAGCCTTGAAAATCTTAAGGATTCGCTTGAACACCTGGGGTGGCTCTGAGTTGAAACAACTCAATGTCAACAATATAGCCCAACTACCCAGCCAGGACATTAACTATGGAAGCCTGAGTGAAGGAGTGGATGTATTCATGAATGAATACAATAGTCTAGATTACAGGAGGAGAGACAGCCCAAGGGGATTGATCTGGGATCATCAGCACACAAAGGATAAGTCAAGCAAATATAATTACAAAGGCAAGAGCAAAATAAAAGTTTCCCTCTAGCAAAAGCTGCATTTCTTAGCACATCAGAATCCACTGGATATTGGGTCAGAAATCTGTATTTTTAACACCTGCTTCCAGCTGATTTTCATGCACTTTTAAATGCTTTCTCATGCATTGTTGTTTTAAGTGCCATTGAGTCCCTTCCAACTCATAGCTACTCTGTATAGGGTTTCTGACTCAGGAGTCAGCAGGTGAATATTCTTGGCAAAGTTCCAGAAGTTTGCTATAAATCAGATGCTCTAACTTCCAGAAGAAAGAAATATAAATGTTTGCAAACAGTTAAGAGCATATTGCTATCAGAAGGCAATCAGAGTAAAAATCGGAAGACTTGGGTCTGATATCTATCTGGTACCATTGCTTCAAGTTTTACAGCTTTCCTAACTATAGGCAGTTAACTTGATAAAACAGAGATGGGTACTATTTAGGCATTGGCTACTGCACTGATATTTTATGAAGGTTTTATATATGTGATGTAGTGGTGGCAATGTGCCATGGAGTCGGTTCTGACTCATAGTAACCCTGGATAGGGTATCCGAGGCTGTAAATCTTTACGGGAGCAGAAAGCCTCATCTTTTTCCCTGCGGAACAGCTGGTAGTTTCAAACTGATGACCTTGAGGTTAGCAGCCCAACTCGTAACCACTATGCTACCAGAGTTCCTTTTATATGTGATAGCTAATTTTAAAAAATATGTTATAATCACTTTATGTGTCTTTAGAAAATACAAAAGGAATGTTGATAAGCTCGGAAATTTTCATCAATTTCCCTCAAGGTAGCAAAATACCACTAAATTAACTATCAAGGAAATTCACATTTTCTGTGTGCATATGTGAGTGTGAGGGAGTGTGCCTTCAATTGTAGTCATTAAAGAACAGAAATAGAAAAACTAAAGACATGAGCTTTCAACAACACACTGCTAAACCTCCAAACAGGCATTAAGAAAAGAGGAAGCTTGTCCTACATCCTTGGAAAAAAAGATCATATTCAAGCTGTCATTTCGTGTTGTCACTGTAGTACTATATGTAGTTGGGACTTTCTGTCATTATTGCTAGCTATACAGGAATGACACCTGGATAATCATGTTGTGAATAATATTATCATAAAAAATGGAGAAATGATCTTATAGCTTATGTGCTGGCTTACGATTTGGGAGAATAGCTTGCAATCGCAGCTCTCCTGACAAATTGGTGTTGTCAGGTAAATCAACATTTCACCACCTCAGTTTCTCCATCTTGTAAAGTTGTATACTATTATTATTTCTGAACTCATAAACCAGGCAGCATGGGGCATAAGCTAAGTGTATAGAATGGAAAGCAAATGCTTGGCTCCAAATTCTGGCTCTGACACTTCATACTTTATGTCCCCTTTAAGTAATTTACAGCATTTCTGATGTTTATCCTCAAAATGGAGATAATAATATTCCCCATTTCACAGGGTTGTTGTGAAGATTATATGACTTCATATTATGTAAAATACTTAGAATATGATCTGGCATTGTAGAAAGTATTCAATAAATACTAGCCATTATTAAGCTACCTACCTTATTGGGTTCCTAAGAAAATTAATGAAAATGTGTGTGTATGATTCTTAATCTAAAAAAAAGAAACTTACAAAAGTTTTATACTTCAAATAAGGATTACTGTCTTCAAAGTAGCCATCATGGTTGAGTTGGAGAAGAAGTAAGGGATAAACGTGGGGCAAGAGAGATGGTTGGAGTAGATAGAGGGGGAGGGGGGAGGTAAGCTTACTTTAAAAATAATGACATGACTTAAGGTGTCTTGGGGACCTTCTGGGATGGCCCACAGAGTTATAGCACAGTCATTTGGATTTCCTCAGAGGTAACACATTTTATCCTCTGTGGATTTCTTTTATTTTTAGAAGTAGCTGAAAGCTATCATGAATTAAGTTTGATGAATGAGGTAGGTGACAAGATTCCATAGCATACTCTCTGGGATTCCATAGCATACCATGGACTGGAATAAATCAGCTAGGTAAGTGACCCTCAGATGAATGTTCTAAAGTACTGTTACCTCATCCATAAAATGGGGATATTAATAGTCACAACCTCAGGTCTCAGTTTGTGTCTCCAAATTAATTAAAGAAATCAATTAATGAATCGAGTTCTGTGTGATTCATAGCCTCTGGAGGCAACCTAAACTACTACCTTTAGTTCTGGGAGCAGTTCTATTGAGGTCAGTGTATCCTACTTGTGCATCAAAGTAGCTTACTGGAAAATCTGGCCCACTTCTTGTTGCCAGTGCTAACAGTTAGACTTTTACCCATTGCAGAAACTCATTCCTGACCTTTGATCCTAGTTCAGGTAACTAGATCACTCTCAGAAAAAACTATATAGTACTCTAACCAACTCAACAGAACTTAACAAACAACAATCTCTACTAGGATCTGCATTCGCCTTAAAAATTTCCATTCTGGAACAAATCCTTACAGCAAGGATCATTCCCACGCCTCCATACACAGAGTAGACAGGGATGGGCAACTTGGACATTGACTACCCAAAATGGGATGGCTACAAAGGCAGGAAGTGACTAGTTTACAAACTTTCAGGAGGGAACCTAGATTCAGAGGGCATGAAGGAAGGTAGAATCTCCACTGAGTAGTATACAATCTGTCTAGGCGAGGCTGATGAAATGAAATGTGGATGGGTCTCTTGTGATACAATAGTGAATACTTGTTATCGGGACTGATTGTGAGGGTTGGAAATGTAAAGGTAGATATTTTGTAGCAAGGAGGGGAGTGATTAACTTTTCAGTCTAAGAGCGGAGGTCCCTGTGACCATCAAGGGCTAAGAGTGGAGAGCTGGACCCTACCCAGAGAAGCAGTGATGCCTGAGATGGAGGCAGAGATGATGATGTGGAGAGATGGAGCACCTGGGGACTTTAGATTCAGAGAGGGAGAGGGGCTGTGTGCTGACGATGGGGGAGGTTGAGGGGGGGAAGGCTTGGTTGATGATGCATGGAGGGGATATATGATAGGATGAATACAAAACTAATGTTCTCCCATGTAAACTATCACATAATTCACAATAAAACATTTTTTTAAAAGTTATTTGTTTTTAATACTACGTATATAAAAAAAAAAAATCCCATTCTAGGTTACTGAGAATCTTCCCTAATCCAATCCCTAACCAGGCAACCAAGACCCTACAACCAGTCAAAAGGCTTCCTGGAAGCAATATCCCTGTCTACCTGAAATCCCTAATCAATCCTCTGCTCCTGGATATTCTGTGGTTATTCTCTCTATATTCACCAGGAGGCCTGACGGCTGTGGGTTAGATATAGGGCAAGGTCAGTGCCTCAAACCTGCCAGTCTCTCTGAGAGCCAAAGCTGAGGATATCTGCTGCCATGACGATTTACAGCATGAGAAGGTCTATCTAGAGTCACTGTGAGTTGGAATTGGTGTGTGGAAACGAGAGTGGGTTTGGGTTTCATTCACCTTATTCCCAGAGGTAGACTCTCAGGTACCTCAGGAAACATGTCTTTTCTGAGGTATTCTTTCCAGGTGGTGGTTTTTCTCTGCTTCACTGGACTTCCACTCTTCACTTGCTCCAAAGCTTTACCCCTGAGTTGGAATCATCCTAATAGCTCTGCCTATTCCAGGTCCATATCTGTACTATGACAAATGATTAGTCCATACAGGCAGTGACTTACACCAGAGGTCAGAGCATCTCTATTTTATTTCACACAGAAATCTCTCACATGATTTAATAATTTCGATAGAATATGTTTCTCTGACCTTGCAGGAAAAGCAGGAACAATGAACACCATTAGCAAAAACAAAACAACCTATTAATTTAAGACTTGGACTTAACATCCTTTCTTGATCTTTGAGAATTAGAAATTTGCACTGAAGGTTTTAAAACAATATTAATAGCACCACCTAGAAATCACCACCTTCTGTTATCAGTAAGTATTCCTCTTGAAAATTACATTACATTTTTATCTTCCCTACAAAGACAGGGGTTCCAGGTATGTAGTTTGGGAATCAGATTTGAATAAACTAAATCTTTGAGCCTTACAACATTTCCACTGTTTCTGTTCCTGGATGATCATTATTTAATTTTGTGAATGTCTTCTCTCCAAATTTTATACTCCACAAAAACTGCCGTTGTTGACACTTCCTCACCTTAATAGAGGCTTTATGTGTCACTCGTTCAGACTTGTGAACTTCATAAGCATGCGACACTATCTCTTAGCCCAAACTACAATCACTCAGTTTTTGTTAAAATAAATCTTAATTTGCTACACCATGAACTCACACCTTGTTAATGGGAAAGCATAATTTCTAAGTATGCTTATACACAGGATAAGACTTGCCCACACAAATACTGGAAGGAGGATTAGACTTTGGATTCCCTCAGGTGTACAATCATGTCTCGTCACTACGATTATTAGCTTTAGGACTCTGGGCTATGCTTTGCCTCTCTGACACATTTGTTGTCATTGTTAAGTGCCGTCAAGTCAGTTCCAGCTCATAGTGACTGTGTATAGGGTTTCCAAGTAGTGGCTAGGGAGCTTGAACTGCTGACCTTGAATTGCACCTTAATGTAAAGAAAACAAAAATCTTCACCACTAGACCAATAAGTAACATCCATATAAATGGAGAACAGATTGAAGTTGTCAAAGACTTCATTTTGCTCTGATCAACCATCAACATTCATGGAAGCAGCAGTCAAGAAATCAAATGACATATTGCGTTCGGCAAATCTGCTGCACAAGATCTCTTCAAAGTATTTAAGAGCAAAGATGTCTGTTTGAGGACTAAGGTTTACATGACCCAAGCCATGGTATTTTCAATAACCTCTTATGCATGAGAAAGCTGAATAATGAATGAAGAAGACCGTGGAAGAATTAATGCATTTGAGTTATGATGTAGGAGGAGAATACTAAAAGTAACATGGATTGCCAAAAGAACAAACAAATATATGTTGGAAGAAGTACATCAAGAATGCTTCTTGGAAACCAGGACAGCCAGACTTCAGCTCTCATGCTTCGGACATTTTATCAGGAGGGATCAGTCCCTGGAGAAGAACATCATGCTTGGTAAAGTGGAGTGTCAGTGAAAAAAGAGGAAGACCCCCAACAAGATGGACTGGCACAGTGGCAGTAGCAATGGGCTCCAATGAAGCAATGATTATGAGTATGGTGCAGTATCAGGCAGTGTTTTGTTCTATTGTGCATAAGGTCGCTATAAGTCGGTACCAACTTGATGGTACCTAGCTACAACAACAAATTGGCTACAAATCTGGATGGGAGCAGAAAACCCCATCTTCCTCTTCCCAGGAGGATCTGATGAGTTTGAACTGCCAATTTATAGGTTAGCAGTCCAGTGATTATGTTGTTGTTATCAGCTGCCATCGAGTCGGAACTGACTCGTAGCAACCCCATGCACAGCAGAACGAAACAATGTCCAATCCTGGGCCAACCTCACTACTGTCACCACACTTGACGCCATCAATGATGCCACCTGCCTGATCCATCTCGTTGGGGGTCTTCCTCTTTTTCTCTGACCCTCAATCTTACCTAGCATGACATCCTTCTCCAGCGACTATTTTCTTCTGACAATATGTCCAAAGTATGAAAGACAGAGCTTAGCCATCCTGGCCTCCAAGGAGCACTCTGGCTGCACTTCTTCCAAAACCGATCTATTGGTTCTTTTGGCTGTCCATGGCACTTTTAGTATTCTCCTCCAACACCACAATTCAAAGGCATCAATTCTTCTACGATCTTCCTTATTCACTGTCCAGCTTTCACATCGATATGAGGTTATTGAAAATACCATGGCTTGGCTCTTCAACACTTTAAAAAGTTCCTGTGCAGCAGATTTGCCCAATGCAATACGTTATCTGATCTCTTGACTGCTGCTTCCAAGATTGTTGATAGCTGATCCAAGAAGAATGAAGTCCTTGACAACTTCAACAAGAATGCTGTTTATTGGTCCAGTGTTGAGGAATTTTGTATTCCTGACATTGAGACGCAACCCATACTGAAGGCTATGCTCTTTGATCTTCATCAGTAAATGTTTCAAGTCCTCTTCACTTTCAGCAAGCAAGGTTGTATCATCTGCATATCGCAGGTTGTTAATGAGTCTTCCTCCAATCCTGATGCCACGTTTTCCTTCATAGAACCCAGATTCTCATATTATTTGCTCAGCATACAGGTTGAATAATTATGGTGAAAGAACACAACCTTGTCGCACACCTTTCCCAATTTTAAAACATTCAGTGTTCCCATGCTCTGTTGAACAACTAACTGCCTCTTGGTCCAGGTACAGATTCCTCATGAGTACAATTAAATGTTCTGGAATACTCATACTTCTCAATGTTGTCCATAGCTTGTCATGATCCACACAATCGAAAGCTTTAGTTAATAAAGCATAGGTAAACATCTTTCTGATATTCTCTGCTTTCAGCCAAGATCCATCGGACATCAGCAATGATATCTCTCGTTCCACGGCCTCTTCTGAATCCAGCTTGAACCTCTGGAAGTTCTCTGTCAATGTATGATTGTAGCCATTTCTGTATTACCTTTAGCAAAACTTTACTCACTTGAGATATCAAAGAGATTGATAATTTCCTTATTCTGTTGGGTCACCTCTCTTTGGAATGGGCACAAATATGGATCCCTTCCCATCAATTGGCCAGATAGTTGTCTTCTAAATTTCTTGGCAGAGATGAGTGAGTGCCTCTTGTGCTGCCTCACTTTCCAGTGATAATAGTCAGAACTAAATATGTACTTAACATATCTCAAACTGAATCTGATAGGAAAACATTCAATACACATGCTAGTTCCATATGACACCAGTGTACACAAGAAGCTCTTTGGGCCCACTTGGACTAATTTCCTTGCATATGGTACCATTCCCTGTCTTTTCTCTCAGCTGATTTCCAACATTTATTCCTTGGATTCCAGTCCTATCTCCTAGCAGGCACTTAGGGCCTTAGCTCTAGCAAGAAGTAGGCCACTACAACTGCTTCTATGCTGCCCCTAGAGGCTCTTGGTCACCTCACCCCTCAAAGATCACCCCTCATAGGTCTCCTTTCTAGATCATAGTCTGATCATTTACATTATAGGAACTCTAGGATGTGGTAGATAAGCACTGGACTACGTAGTGGTTACGAAGCAGGCTGTGAACCTTAAGGTCAGCAGTTTGAGACTACTTGCTGTTCCATGGGAGAAAGATGAGACTTTCTGCTTTTGTAAAGATTTACAGCCTTGGAAACCCTGTACAGGGTCGCTATGGGTGGAATCTGACTCTACAGCACAACCAAGTGAGCTACTTCATGACAGTCAGTGAGTTCTGTGAGGCATTACAGCGGACTGTGGAATCGTGGAATGTGAGGGAGCATGCTGAGGTAGGAGTGATGGTTGGTCTCACCGATTATGGAGTGGTATCTGGGAAAGGTATGTTATTTGGGATAACCTTCACTTCATAGGGACTAGCCTTGTGCTGATCCTTCTAAAATAGATTGTTCTTGAAAAAATAAGCATTAAACCTGAAATGTAAGTAAATTCAACTAATTTATTGGGGATGTCTAGAATACATCATCATGCAAAGAATAGCTAATTTTCCCTTGGATGTGATTAAATGAGCCAAGAAGTCATGTTTTTTTTCTCAATCATGAGAAAACAAATTAAAGTTATTGCACTCTATTGAGATATGTATTCAAATGATGTCCTTTTGACTTAAAGAATGAAAACAGAAGCTATCTGAACATTAGAATTCTCTACTCTAGATGAAATTATATAGTTACCAACTTAGAGAAAAGGCTAACATTTATTAATCATTTTGACAAATATTAATTGAGCATTTATTATATCCCATGGGTTCCAACTCAAAGCACCCTGTATAGAGTTGCTGAGTAGCAACTAGTGGGTTTGACTCACCAAACCACTGACCTTGTAGTTTTCAGTTCAGTGGTTACCCTACATAGCCACACCAGGAGTCAATGTTGAAAAAAAAAAAAAAAAAACAGAAGAAGAAGAGTGAAAGAAGATAAGAGTTGAATGTTTATCTGGGACAGACTCTGTCTCTCTGTCTCTCTCTCTCTGTCTCAGAAGGATAGGAGGAGCTATTTTACTTTTCACTTTCAAATTTGAAGGATTTTGTTCCCATCTGTGTGTATGCGTGGTGGTTGTTGTTTTATTACAAAGGAGTCAAAATAGAAAATTGGATACCTACTTTTAGAAGGGTGCTTTTCTAGACCAAATAAATCAAAATTTTCAGTGACAGGATCCTAATAACATAAAATTTTAAGACAATGCCCAGAAACAACAAAAACAATTACAAACCTTCCCTAGATAATTCTGATAACTGGCAAATTGGGAAACATAAAAATTTTCAAACTCAGGAAATATCCTTATTTGGAAGCCCAAACATTCCAACAGAGTTCTATAGCCATTCAGAAAACAAAACACCTATCATGATCTGGGTTGGAAGAAGTGCAGCCAGAGTGCTCCTTGGAAGCCAGGACAGCCAAACTTCGTCTCTTAGACTTCAGACATATTATCAGGTGGGACCAGTCACTGGAGAAGGATACTATGTGTAGTAAAGTGGAGGGTCAGAGAAAAAGAGGAAGACCCCAAGTGAGATGGATTGGCATAATGACAGCAGCAATTAGCTCAGACGTACCAAAGATTGTGACGTTGGCCCAGGACTGAGCAGTGTTTTGTTCTGTTGAATATAGGGTCACTATGGGAGTTTTGGTGTGGTGCTGTGGGTTAATGTGTCAGACTGCAAAGTTATTTGAACTGCAAGGTTGGTGGTTCAAGATCACCAGCTGCTCCTTGGAAACCCTATACA
>NW_006408522.1:18581326-18606171 GCF_000296735.1 Chrysochloris asiatica
CCTAGGCTGTAAATTTTTATGAGAGCAGAAAGTCTCATCTTACTCCCGCAGAACAGCTGGTAGTTTCAAACTGCTGACTGTGAGATTAGCAGCCAGATTTGAAACCACTACACTACCAGAGCTCCTTAAAAAAAAAAACAAACTCAGTAATAATTATGCTTAATTACAAATGTCTATTTCCGAACCTACAGACACCATGGCATTGACATTTTTAAAGAAACGAAGGTTTTTGTTTTCTATCAGAAAAATTTGCTGTAGTTTTTCGGCTCTTGTACCAGGTAAAGTGGTAACAATTGTGAGGTCAGCCCAGAACTGGGTAGTGTTTCATTCTGTTGTGCATAGGGTCAAATTGAGTCTGTACCGACTCGATGGCACCTAACAACAACAACAACAAAAATCAGGTAAAGTGTACCCAGACTTCAAATACATCATCCTCCAAGAAGCTGATACAGTATAGTATTTATTAGGCTCTTCAAGCCTTGAGTTATGAGCTGATACAAGGAATTGCAGTAGAATAACTGAAAATGAACTACTTCATGTCAAAATGTCAATGTGTCAGAAAACATAGTACCTTTCATATATATATTATTACTGGTTTCTCATGAAAATTCTTTAGCTGGAATAAACCTAGTGGCTGACTCAATCCTCCATCTTTGATCATTTTCTTATAACTTACTAACTTTGAAGTGAGTAAGCACAGGGCTGCTCTAAATAACTAAAATAACCATCCATTTAATTTGGTATCAACCATTTATTAACTGTGTAACATTGAATGCATTACCTATGTTTTCATCATCTCAATTTCCTATTTTGTAAAGGGGTATAATAATGGAAAAGTTTATAGTGGTGTTGTAAGATTTAAAATGAAAGAAAACATGTAACACATACAGACCAGGAAAGTGCATGGGTATAGAGCTTCCGAGACTAAATCTTTACAGCAGCAGAACGTTATCTTTCACCCTCATAGTGGCTGGGGGGCTCAAACCACCTTGTGGCTAGTAGTCCAGTGCTTATTCTATAGCACCATCAGTGCTCCTATGGTATATACTGTTTTTGTTTATTAAGTGTCATTGAGTCCCCTGTATAGGGTTTCCAAGGAGCGGCTGGTGGGTTTGAACCACCAACCTTGAAGTTAGCAGCCCATTGGTATATACTGATGTTGTTTTTGTCAAGTGTTGCTGAGTTGGTTCCAACCCTGTATAAGGTTCCTGAGGAGCAGCTGGTGAGCTTGAACCACAGACCTTACGATTCAAACCAACCTTGTGGTCCAGTACTTATCCTACAACATCATTCCGTTGTTATTGTTAAGTGCCTTCGAATCCATTCTGACTCAGTAACCTCATATAGAGTTTCCAAGGAGCAGCTGGTGCATCTAAACCACTGGCCTTGTAGTTCAAACTGACCTTGTGGTCCAGTGCATTATCCCATAGCAACATACTGGTGGTGGTGGTTGTGTGCCGTGGAGGTTTTCCGAGGCTGTAAATCTTTACAGGAGCAGAAAGCCTCATCTTTCTCCCGCAGAACATCTGGTAGTTTTGAACTGCTGACCTTGAGGTTCGCAGCCCAATTTGTAACCACTACACTATGAGAGCAACATACTAATGCTTCCTAAATTTAAGTTTCCTCTCTATCTCTGCTTTGAGCTTTCAGAAAATAGTCTTAGTCTTATCAATTAAAAGCCACAGCTTGAATATGGATTTGACCCCAAAGCTTGCATTTTTATGAAGTATTCTGCCTTCTTTTATTCAACAATTCATCCAACAAATATTGATTAGCTCAGTGCCATATCTGTATAAAAGCACTGGTCTAGGCACAGTGTATATTGAAAGAAGGAAAAAAATAAAATCTCTTCCCTCAAGATTATGACAATACACACAAACTGGCATAATATAAAGTAGAAGTCAGTGGTGACATTGAGACACATGCAGATGGTAATTCAGAGGAGACAAAAGTTAATCCCATTTGATGGGCAGTAAAGGACTAGAGGTGGAGATTACCACCATGGGGTTTGGGAGGTATACAAAGGAAACCACTAAGCATGATTCAACCATAAGAAAAGAATTTGACCTAATGAATAGGTTTCTGGCTACATACACTTTAAGATTTCTTTCTTCACCTGGTACGCTCCTCAAGTTTCTCAGAAAAAAATGAACTACACAATATCAATATCTATAAACATTGGAGTTTTAAAAATCTCTTTTAACTAGAACCCTGAAAAGGAGAATTCAAATAAATAACTCAAATTTATAAGCCTATGTTTCCAGAAAGGGATGTCAGGGGAATAGCATCCCACTGCGTTACTGCAAGAACTCTATTGTCCAATCGGACCAGGTTGGTAATAGAAAAGAACAGCAACACTGCTACGTAATGCTGACTGGGGATCCATGGAGAGAAAAGTCCATTGGTACCTGTCCAATGCCAGTAAACAGATGGCCATGGGCACAAAAATAATCATGACAATTGGCACCTCATTGGGATGCTCCAGCAGGAGAGGGACCTGGAATTTGTCCTATGTTGGCTGCATTTGCTCCTGAGGCATATTGGTGGCACACAGTCAGGAAAAGGAACTAGCTGTTGCAAAAGGGAACAGAGCTGGCCTTTTAAATCTAGGCTATTGCAGCCTCCTGGGCAGTCAATCTGGTGCCTTTCAGCAACCAGAGTACATCTTAAAGATTTCCTCTGGGATCCGTCATCAGCAGATTGCATTCAAAGCTAATGCAGAGGATAACAAGCCAACCTCCAAGATGGCTGAATTCTCTATAGACAGGCCCATGTGTCAATTATGGGGCACAATATTACTTTATCTGTTGTAGAAGTTTTAAGCTGGTGGTGTATGAACAATTGAGTGCATTTATAGTTTCCAAAGTTAAATGGCATTACTGACTATGTTTTTTAGTTATTTGAAAGGTTATTTATTATAAGTTTACTTGGTTGTTGGTGTCAAGTGCCATTGAGTCAGTTCCAACCCATAGTGACCTGTATAGGGCTTCGGAGGAGCAGCTGGTGAGCTTCAGCTGCCAACCTTGCAGTTCAAATGGCTTTGCAGTCTGGCGCATTAACCCACAGCGCCACACCAGGACTCCTTGGTAGAGGCTTGCTAATAGGGAATTTTTAAAAAGTTGATGAAGATCTAGTTTTTTGTGTTTTTTTTTGTTTTTTTCTGAAAATATTCTCTGTTTATGACATTACCTAATATTTCAAACAGTTACCTTCTCCAACTGGCATTAAAACATTCATGTATTACATTACGACACACATATATACAGAACACTTAGTGTTATTTTGCATTTGAATACACTTCTCTGAACCAATAGCAAATCAGCAAATACATTGCAATGACATACTCCTGCCCTGTGTCCCCCCAAAATTACCAGTTGAGTTTCAATAATAAAGACATCTAACTGGACCTCAAGGTTGGTTTGAACTGCAAGGTCAGCAATTCAATTCAAACTCACCAGCTGCTCCTCAGAAACCCTATACAAGATCATTATGTGTTGGAACTGGCTCGATGGCACTTAACGATAGCAACTACCAAAAGTAGACATTATTCTAACATGAAATATATTTACATGGTATTTGTCTACTTTGCACTTGCAAATCAATTTTAAATATTTTTCAAACAATTACAAAAAAAAAATAATTGATATCCATTTTCCCAGTGACTTGAATTATTCTTTAAGTCAGTTATATTGTTGTTGTTGTTGTTAAGTGTTAGTGAGTCAGTTCTAACTCATGTATACCCTGTATAGGGTTTCCAAGGAGAGGTGGGTTTTAATTGCCAACTTTACAGTTAGAAGTCCAGTGTTTATCGTACAGCACCACACCAGGACTCCTAGCTACATTGTTGTTGTTGTTAAGTGCTATTGAGTCTGTTCCAACTCATAGCAACCGTGGATAGGGTTTCCTAGAAGCAGCTGGTGAGCTTAAACTGCAGACCTGTGTGGTTTAAACTGACCGTGCAGTCCAGCACATTAACCGGCAGCGCCACACCAGGACTCTGGCCTAGTTACACTGTTGTTAAGTGTCAGTAGAGTTAGCTCTGCCTCATAGCAACCCTGTATGACACGTTATTTTATATTTTATACCTGTAGGGTTTTATAGCACAGAACTCTAATTGTTATCTCAAAAGTCTTAGGGTCTGAAACAGTTTATAATAAATGCATCTGATTATTCAATAATTCTTTCATAACAACCAGAAAATGTCCAGTTTGGAGGGATAGCTGATCACATTTTGTTAAAGACAGAGAAACTATAATCAGATACTGCTTTATAGCGTACATATTTCATAACAGCATGCAACCTTTAAAGAACATAAGTATATACCTTTATGAAATATAATGTGGGATAAATATTTGAGCTAAAGATAACAATGCCAAAATCAGGGCAAATATTAACAATATATAATTCATTAAAACTGAGATTACAACAAATTAAAAAATAGAGTGATCAGCATGCAAAATGATAGCAATCAGAGATACGTGCAGATCAAGATTGGTAAATAAAGAAAGCATTGAAACTTAATTGCTTTTCAAAAGTTTATGATCTAAAATCATTCTTCCATGAAATTAAGTAAAATTGTTACATAAGATACTCGTTAACTTTATGATAAGAGGGAACTTCCACTCTGTCCCTTAGGAGGAAACTTCTTGATTTTACTCCTTCTCTGATTCCTACTCAAAGTGTGACTTGTCTGGTTAGGGATTCGTGACTGTTCCCATTACTATCGCTCATCTGTGTCAATAGGTGGCAAGGGAGGTCAGAGTCCTCCATAGGACTGACTAATGTCTGTGCAGACCCAGCTCTTCCTGTTGACAGACCCCAATATATCGATTTGATGAGAGAAGGGGTGGTATGTCCAAGAGTTCATCTTTCTTTTTCTTTTTTAATGAACAATTTCTCATCATCCCTATAACCTAATAAAACCAAAATGTGGACTCCTGGCTTCTGGATTAAGAGGCTTCCCTTAAATTTCAATCTTCCTTTCTTTAACAAATATTTGATATTGTAAGTTGTTGGTTAATATGTTATGGGGTTTATGCCTAAACTTAGCAGAGAAATGCTGATCCACAATGTATAGGCGGAAGTGTGGGCTCATTTGAATGTTATCTATTGGAAATATACTTTAATTTTAAATCCTCAAACTTAACATGTTAGAGAACTATCTGAGAATAAGAAAAAAAAAAAAATCCTTCTCATAATAAGCATTCAAAATCATGGCAAATTATTGCTACCGATTGTAAAAACAGAATATGCTCTAAAGAAACACCATTCAATAGTAAAACATAGTAATTTATAATTTAGTATTTAAATGTAAGTACCTCCAGCCAAGATTTTCTCTTCCAACTCTGCCATTTGCTTCTTATAGGCTCTTAAAGCTGCTTCTTTAAAAGAAGGACGGATTCTCTTTGGTTTTGTGATTTCCATTGGCTGTTCAGGAATGTTTTGGTTTTCATCTTCTCTTATTTCTATTTCAACTGATGTTTCATTTAATGGCTCCAATCCCCCTTCACTAACGATATCATCTGCCTGACCATCATAACCCTCATCTTGTGGGGTTTCATAAGGGGTTTCATATGAGGAGTGATCATATTCTTTCATTAGTTCATCTGTTTCAGTAATACTAGTCCTATTTTCTAATTTAGCAAGTACTTGTTCCATCACTTCAACATAATCTGTTTCATTGTCATCCACTGGTAAACTATAGTCCTCCTCATCCTCTGCTTTGTAGTAATAGGGTTCTGTATAGACATCAGAGTCAAGGGTAGTACTCGATTCATTTGCAGTTGATTGTGATAATGTCCGAAATCTCCCCATCAAGGAAGAGCCACTATCATCATACCCACTGAGACTCTGTGTACTTTTGTTCCATACCACTTCCAAGGCTGATTTAGCCCTCTGTAATGTAGATCCAAATTTTGGGAAGCTGAAAGTCTTATCAGAAAGGTCAATGCTTAATCGACTATGCCAAGATTTAGGTGGGGCTCCCTCTGAATCATCACTTTGCAATTCACTTTGACTTCGATACATCATGGATAATTGGTTTTGATTTTGGTACAGTTCATTAGAGTTCGTTTCTTGATAAGAATCATAGGGACCTACCCATTGACCTTGTGTTTCGTTATCCAATCCAGGACATGGAGATGAGTTGTCATCTTGAGTTAAATCATAGCTCTCAGAGTCATCTTGAAGATCACTATGGCACTTTCCTAAGTCGTCTAAGTCTTTATTGTAGATATCCAACTGTTGGTCAGATAGACTGTTAGTGTCATAATCAAAAGCTTCCTGGGTGGATGAATGCAAGCCTAAAGCAGTTTCTTGCTCAACTTGGTTCCATTCCTTCCATGGGGAAAGATCCTCATGTAAAGAGAGTTGGGAGTCACTGTAATGACTTTGGTCTGCAGAGGCACATACCATGCCATTGCTCGTTCCACTGTCCATGGTTTCTGTGTTCTCAATTTCTTTCTGTCCTTGAACATCCTGAATACCCCCATTCAAATGCTGGTCCTGGGGACTGTCATACAAACAAAGTGTGCCCTCCTGTTTCCTCTGCCAAAGTTCCCGGTCTGAAGATGACAGGAGGGAACTTCCATTAGTTCTAGCAAAAAACTGATTTTCTGAAAAATCCTCTGAGTAAGACTGACACAGTTTGGAAAAATCTGATTCAGAGCGACTAAATTTAGCAGTGAAAAAATCACTCTGGGAATGCCAGAGGGAAGTTGCCTCTGCATGATGGGTTGTGGTTGGCTTTTCCAAATTATCCGATTGTGGCAACTGTGAGGAAATTTTATCATAATCAGATTTATTTTTAATTTTATTTCCAATAGTAGTTTTATTCTTGGATCTAGCATTGTGAGACTTTGTGCTTGACCTAGAAGTACTTCCCTTTGTTTGAAACTCTGACTTGGAAAGCACAGCATATGTGTTTCTATTAAGGTCAGATTCCAGGTCGCCGTCACTGTCGTCAGGTGACAGCCAACTGTTCTTCTTGACTTTGGGCTCTGGAGTAGACAACTTGATATCCATGCTCTCATATGTCTGGGAGGATGGTATCCCTCTCTCTTTTTTTTCACGGATGTCATGAGTAAGAATATCTGTTGAGATTCCAATGCCAGTTCCTTTGAGTTTATATGATTTTTTTAAGACAAAATCCCTTTGCTGAGGGGTTTCAAAGTAGACAAGTATGGGTCGAGGCTTGGCATTTGGACAATCCCTTTGCTGTCCAATCCTCTGAGCAAATTCAATTTTAATAGCATTTGGTGCATCTGAAAATCCCATTTTATCGATCAGAATTTGGTACACCACACTTTCAACGTATTCAAATCTTTCTTCAGGCACATTTAAAAATCTCAGGCTTGCCTTGCTACCCATACGACTTAAGTGCTTAATATAATCATGGATGTCTCTGGTTTCCCTCCGAGACTGGACAAATCCTGTACGCAGCTGTTCAATTTCACTTTGTACAACCTCCACACTGCTGGAGATCTCATCGATAGAGTGCTTGAGAGCATTGACGTGCCCTCGAAGTTCAGAAAGTTCTGTCTCAATCTGGCTTATTCCCTGAAGTTCCTTAAATATCATTTCCATGACGTCCTGTGTTTGGCTAATGCAGCCTGAAGAACTAAATCCCGGCTCAAGGGTGTTCACCTTTGGGTTTCGTGCAGTTCTGTCTAAAGATTTGCTTCTTATTCCCCAGGTTTTCTTCATTGTGCTCAATTCTGAATCTGAAGAGACACACTCTTGACTCTTTTTCCATTTTCTCAGTTTGCGTAAAGCTCCTAGTTTTAAACTATGCAAAGTACGTTCTCCATCAGAGCTGCCCTCAGAAGGTGCGAGGCTACTAGAACTCTTCCGATTGCGTCTCACTGGCATTGTGTGTGTTGATTGTGTGTAGTTTTCTGTACTACTTCTAAGCTCATTTAGTGATTCTGAGTAGGAACTCTCAATTGAAGACAGCTCTTGAAGCTGATCCTCATTATCACTGTGGGTTACATTAATATTCTTTTGTAGGCCATTGGCAATAGCTACTCGGTAACTGAAAGTTGGTGAGAGGGAGAATTCTTTGTTCGCCTCGTTTTCTTCAGTGGATAAGTTGCGAGCGGATGAACACTTTGCAATCTTCTTAACAGTGCTTTTTAAAGTATTTGAAAGTTTCGGGGTTTTGGTGTGGCCAGCAGTAGGAAAGTCTTGATCCTTTTTCTGTTGATGATTCTCTTTTTTTTTGGTTGTATTTCCCAGTTTCTTTGTAAACATTCCTTTGCAAAGCTTATGTATGTAAGGTAAAATCAGGCTCTTGAAAACATTGGCCACCATGGAAAGCAATAAATGCAAACTTTCCTGCCCCAGAGAAATAAACAAGGGATCAGGTTGAAAATCTGTGAGTCCAAGGAAAACATCACTGTTCAGATGGTCTGTGAATCACTGAAAATAGCAGAAAGGTCAGTCGTGGCTCTGCCCCAACATCAGTGTCCTGGGAAAACCAGAAGCAATCCTCCATTTATGAAAGATATTGTCTCCTGGAAAAGGTGTTTCATGAATCTCTCCATCTCCGCACAACGTCCTGTAGTGTCTAAAAAGAAAGGAAGGTTAAAGTGAATATCAGAATTCAGTGCTAGGCTGATATCATTTTCTACATTTCTGAAAGTATTCAAGATATCTGTATTTTAATACACCATTACTTTTTAAAGCACCTAGCTGGACCAAATCAATAGCAATAATCATATGAGTATTTAAAGTATGCCTTCTTTTCCCCCAGACTCATTTATTGCTGTTATTGTCAAGTGCCCTCAGATGGGTTCCTTCTCATCGTGATCCTGTATAGGATTTCCAAGGAGCTGCTAGTGGGTTTGATCCACTGACCTTGCAGTCAGTAGTCTAGTGGTTACCCTACAGTGCCACACCAGGACATAGACACAAATGAAATAGTAATAAAAGGTAATAATAATCATATAGAAATGATTGAGTAAAATTACATGAAAATTAGTCATATTAACTTCATGAAAATATAATTTTCACTTCTATCCCTAAAATTGCATTACTTAGACAAACATAACAATTTAAAGTTGTACATTTTCCCTCAGATATTTAGAATTCATCAAATAAATAGTATCCATTTATGTAACACCTTTTCTTATTCAAATAATTTTCACTTTTCTAAGTATTCAAGCATTATAAATTTATTAAATAATGATGAAAGTAATGCAAGTAAATAAATATTTCCTATAATGAAGTAAATACCAGGAGAAAAGAAAACTTCTATAGTCATAAAGTTTGTCAATGAAAATACCATGAGAAATAAATGAAAAGTTAAATCAAATTTAACATTTGCTCAAAGTAAAAATACAATGTTGTTGTTAAGTGAAGTGACATCCATTCCAACTCATAGCAACCCTGTATAGGGTTGCGAGGAACAACTGGTGAGTTTGAACCACTGACCTTGAAGTTTAAACAGTTTTTACAGAGAAAATTATTTTTAAAATAGCAAATTAAGCATCCAACTTTTGAAAGCCTATAACATGAAGAGCAGAGTCACTGTAGTCTTTGGCAGAAGGCAGTAAACCCATTCCTAGGGTTAGGACCATGACTAGAGACAAGATACCGCATCACAAAAGGAAACTGTACGATGTAATATATGCCTACAGATAATCAAGAATGAGTAGAATATAGTTCATCTTATGACTTGACATTTCACAATGTAAGTGGCTGCACAACTAAATCATCTTTATAATGGCTAATTTCTTGAATTACATGAAGAAGAAGAAAAGAGTTTCATTAATTTTATTTATTCACTAGTACCGTGCTAGGAGTCCTGGTATGGCATTGCAGGATAATGTGCTGGATCACAAGGTCAGTTTAAACCATAAGGTCAGTGGTCAAAACCAACTCAATAGCACTTAACAACAACAAAGTCCCATGTTAGATGGCAAGGTTGGTTTGAACCACAAGGTCAGTGGTTCAAACTCACCAGCCACTCCTAAGAAACCCTATATGGAGCCGCTATGAGTTGGCACTGATTCGACAGCACTTAACAACAACATTACTGTGCCTAGCATATGCTAGACATTCAAAAAAAGTTTGTGTCCATTTAAATGATTATTTTATCACTGAAATATACAACAGAATAACAGTAACATCCAAAAGTCTTTGATCATATTGGAGACAGTAATTGGCAAGTTAAAAATTTATTTAATTCATTACAGAATGCATCATAAACTGCATATAGTTCTAAGACCCTGTACTCTTTATCAGATCCCTCCATTTGAAAATCTACCAATTTCACATCAAGCAAGCTCTTACGGGGCTGGGAGAACACATGCTATGACCAGGAGCCCAACCTCACACCAAAGCAAGGAGGCGACGTGAGAAAGCGAGGTGAAAGATGAGGGAGAAAAAGAGGCTATCTCTAATGAAGCCTGTGGCATTCTAGGTCTCAGAAATGGCCACAGTATGAGTCCTTTCTTCTAAAACAATTTTATATTCATAATTATACACAAAGAACTGTTTCCTAATAATAATAATAATAATAATAATAATAATTTGATTTTTAAATTAAATCCAAAAAGTTTTAATTATTTTTTTGTACCCCTGTGTGATCACTTATTGACTTGGAAAAATAAGTACCAGTTATTTCTGTTGTTGTTTTTAGGTGTCGCCTAGTCAGTTCTGGCTCATAGAGACCCTTTATATGGTTTCCAAGATTATAAATCTTTAAAGGACCAGAAAGCCTCATCTTTCTCCCATGAAACAGCTGGGAGGTTTGAACTAACAACCTTGTGACTAGCAGTCTGGTACTTATTCTTCAGCATCACCATGGGCTCCTGTAAGTTGCAATGTTGTTGTTGTTAAGTGCCATTGAGCCAGTTCCAACTCACAGTGACCGTGTATAGGGTTTCTGTGGAGCGGTTGGTGAGTTTGAACCACCAACTTTACTGTTCACACTGGTCTTGCAGTCCAGCACATTAGCCCACAGTGCCTAACTAAGTAGCAGTAGAGAAGATGAATAGCTTTAAAACCAAATTTGGTAGGATGAACTGTTCCTTTAATCACTCAGTCCAAACTCCTGAGTTTCCCAAAATTAAAAAGAAATGCCTATTTTTTGTTTAAATGAAAGCATCCATTCTGTTAGTACCTTTGAAGTTTTCATGAAATTCTCTGGCTAGACCTCCTGAACCATTGTATTGCTTGTTAAGAATTATTGTTATAAGCAATAATTGTTAGAAGAAAAATTTTAAGCAGAAACATTCAATCTGGATTAAGTTCAGCCCCAGCAAACCAAACTCAAGGTCATATTTATTGTTGTATATACAAACTAACTCACTCTGAATGTCAACCATGTAAAATGACTTCTGGGAGTCCTAGTGTGGCGTTGTGTGCTAATGTGTCAGACTGCAAAGTCGTTAGAACTGCAAGGTTGGTGGTTCAAACTCACCAGCTGCTCCTTGGAAACCCTATACAGGGTCACTATGGGTCGGAATCGACTCGAGGGTACTGAACAACAACAACAAAATGACTTCTTATTCACTAAGGGATCTATGCTCTTTCATACCACAGTCATTTTTTTGTTCTCTTTACCAAGAACATCATTCATATTCATCTTTCTCTGTCTGTAAAAACTGTTTAAACTGAAATATTATTTATCCTGTAAAGATTTCACCAACGACCCAAACTGTGCTCCTTTCTCTATGCCATGCTCTCCCATCACCCAGTTCAAGAGGCCATCAGAATTCTTCTGTATTACAATTGTCTTTTGGTCTCCATCCCTGGACAATGCCAACTTTTAGGGTACAAATGATTTCTTATCTAACTTTCAGTGCCCTGATACAGCTCATATAATAAATGTCTGTTAAAAATGCAACCATGGTCCAGCTACTTACTAAAAATCTCCACCTGAATGCCCAAAACTAAACTCCACCCAAAGTCCTTGCTTTATCAGCACATTTACTAAAACTGGAATGATAGAGAAAAAATGAACATGGCCCCTTTGCAAGGATGACATGCAAATTTATGAAGTGTGTCATATATTTCAATGAAACATAAGAGATAGAAAGAGCAGCTTTTTTTGTTGTTTTTAATGCTTTCTTGTGAATGATGTGATAATTAACATGGGAGAACATTTGCTTCACATTGATCCTTTCGTAAATCGTTTCCTTGCCATGGTTACAATCTCCTCAGTGCATCATCAACCAATCAAAGTGTATACCCTGCAAGCCTGCCCCCCGTTCGTTCGTCAGCACACAGCCCCACTTCCTTTCTGGGTCTAAAGCCCCAGATGCTCCATCTTCCCATGTCACCATTTCTGCCTCCATCTTTGGCATCACTGCTTCTCTGGGTAGGGTTCCGTTCTCTGCTCTTCTCCCTTGTTGGTCCCAGGGACCTCCTCTCCTAGACTGCTAAGTTAATCACTCCCCTCCTTCTGCCACAAAACATATACCTTTACATTTCCAACCCTTACAATCAGTCCTGATAACAATTATTCACTATTGTATCCCAAGAGACCCATCTGCATCTCCTTTCATCAACCCCGCCTAGACAGATTGGGTACTATTCATTGGAGATTCTACCTTCCTCCACACACTCTGAATGTAGGCTCCCTCTTGAAAGCTTGTAAGCCAGTCACTTCTTACCTTGGTAGCCCCACCCACCGCCCCATTCTGTGTAGCCAATGTCCATGTTGCCCATCCCTGTGCTCTCTGTGTATGGAAGGAGTGGGAATTATCCTCGCTGTGAAGATTTGTTCCCTCTTTTGAGCTACTGCATCCAAAGGTGTAGGTCAAGTTCATCAAATTCTATCAGATTACTCTTTTTTCCTCTTCTTTCTTCTTCTGGATGAGCTCTGATCATCCAGTCTTTGAAGCCAGGTCAAGTGGGTATTATCTACAAGTGTGGGTGTTCTTGTTCATATGCCCTCACTTTGTATCAGCTGGATGCTTCACTCTCCACTCTAGTCCTCTGTGGCTATGTCACTGACTTTGGGTCCAAGAATCCCCTGGTCTTGCCACACTGCTGGCCAACCAGGTCTCCACCCAGGTTCACAGGAGTCTATTGAACATTGTAGTGCTTAGCTCACAGCTTCATTGTTGTTTTTCCTTCACTTCCCCTTATTGGTGACGAACATGGTCACCAATCAGAGAGTGCATTCCTATTGAGTCTTAGTCTAAGAAGGAGGTTTGCCCTGAGGGGACCCAACAACTTGCCTTGATGTCTCCTAGGCAAGCCACTTGTTTGTTCTTATAGTAATCAGTCGGTCTGCCTATATTGTTTTATATTTTTCCTATCAGTCTTTCTTTCGAGAAGTATCTTCAGTTATTCTGGCCGGTCCAGGCTGGTCTGCTTGTCCTTTCATGTGGAAATTTCCCTCCTCTGAAGATTCTGGATGCTGTTCAGGATTCCACCTATGGTCTCATGTAATGCAGAGGCATCGCAGGAAGCCTCCTTCACTGGGCACTTTGTAGCCCCATTTTAGGTATTCCAATCAGTAATAGGCAGAACACGGACTTACAAGCTTTCTATGGTGATATTTCTGGCTATTCCTTTCTCTCCCCCTCCAGTGTCTATTTTATAATGGTATGCCAGGGAAACCAAGATTCAAAAGACAGCCAAGCATCTTAACATTATTTCCCCCCTTTTCCCCATTCCAAACATGCCTCAACCCCTGTATCCCAGAGCCCTGTTGTTCCAAGGTTGTGCATACATCATTATTTACCTCTGTCACACTTCAGCTTCATATTCATCCTATCATATTTCATTTCATTGCAATGATTACAGTCCCCTCCATGCATCATCAAACAACCAAAGATACACCCCATAAGCCTGCCCCCCTGGCTGTCAGCAAATCTCCTCTCCCTCCTATGTCCCCAGCCACTCCATTTGTCCACGTCATCATCTCTGTGTCCATGCGTGGCTTCACTGCCTCTCTGGATAGGGTCACACTTGCCGCTCTTCTCACTTGATGGTCCCAGGGACCTCTGTTCCTGGGCTGCAAAATCAATCACTCTCCACCTTTTGCCAAAAATCAAAAAACAAAAAAACCTGCCTCTACATTGCTCACCCTCACAGAGTCAGTCCTGATGGCAATTATTCACTGTTGCACCACAAGAGTCTTATTCCATTTCCTTTCGTCAGCCTGGTCCCAACAATTTGGAAATCATTCAGTGGAGGTTCTGCCTACCCCTGCCCCATTTGGAACTAGGCTCCCTCTTGAAAGCTTGTAAGCCAATCACTTCTTGCATTTATAGCCCCCCACCGCTTTTGGGTCTGGGCAATTTCTAGCTCCCTTTAAGGTATTCCAGTCAGTTATAGGCTGAAGACAGGCCTACATGTTTTCTATGGTGATGTTCCTGGCTATCTGCCCCCACTTCAAGTGTCTATTTCACAATGGCAGGCAAGGGAAACCAAGATTCAAAAGACAGCCAAGCATCCTAACATTATTCCCCTCTTTTACCCTTTTAAGCCATGCCTCAATCCCTATATCCTGAAGCCCTGTTATTCCAAAGTTGTGCATGCATCGCCATTTACCTCTGTCCTACCTGTCCTATGCAAAACTGCCTAACTGTTCTCCCATCCACCTTGTTCTTCTTTTCCCCTAACCCTTCTTGTGTATTGCCAGCACCCTCCCCCTCAGGACCCAGGCTCTCCTGTGTCTATTCCCTACCCTGTGCTCTGTCTTCCCCTCCCTTCCTCCCCTCCTCTCATCCCATACATCCTGGAGATCAAGAATTATATATAGAGATTTTACCCCCTTTTGGGTGGGTTCTTTTTCTTAGTCTTTTACAGTACTGGTCCTATGCAGTATTTCTCCTTTTGTGACTGACTAATTTCACTCAGCACAATGTCCTCAAGGTTCATCAGTGTTATGCGGTGGCTTGTAGCTTCCTTGTTGTTCTTCAAGGTAACATAGTATTGCATTGTGTGTATGTACCACGGTTTGTTTATCCATTCTTCCATTGATGGGCATTTTGGCTGTCTCCATTTTTTTTGCTATTGTAAGTAGTATTGCTATGAACATTGGTGTGCATATATCTACTCGTGTTATGGCTCATTTGTCTTGTGGGTAAATACCAAGTTGAGGAATTTCTGGGTCATAACGGTAGTTCTATCTGAGGAAGCACCATATCGCTTTCCAGAGAGGCTGGACCATTTTGCAGTCCCACCAACAATGTAGGAGGGTCCCAGTCTTTCTGCATCCTCGTCAGCATTTGTTGTCCTTTACTTTTTTGATTTTTGCTGTTATTGCTGGTGTAAGATGATGTCTCATTTTTGTTTTGATTTGCATTTCTCGATGGCTCGTGATCATGAACATTTCTTCATATGTTTGTTGGCTGCCCAGATCTCCTCCTTGGTGAAGTGTCTATTCATGTCCTGTGCCCATTTTTAAATTGGGTTATTTGTCTTTTTCTTTTAGAGGTGTTGTAGTAGTTTCCTATATATTTTAGAAATGAGTCCCTTGTCTGATGTGTCATAGCAAAAGATTTTTTCCCATTCTGTGGGTTCCCCTTTTACTCTTTTGGTGAAGTCTTTTGATGCACATAAGTTTTTAACTTTTAGTATGTCTCACTCATCTATTTTGTCTACTTTTATTTGTGTACTTTTCAAAATATTTTTTAGTCTGTATATGCCCTGAATTAGCACCTTCACATTTGTCCCTATTTTTTCATTGATGACCTTCAGAATTTTGGGATCCACATTTAGATTTTTAATTCATGCTGAGTTCGTTTTTGCATAGGGTGTGAGGTAAAGGTCTTGTTTTATTATTTTGCATATTGCTTTCCAGTTCTGCCAGCACCATTTGTTAAAGAGACTGTCTCCTTCCCATGCAATATGCCTAGGTAATGTGTCAAAATTCATGTGGCTGTATGTGGTTGGGCTCATTTTTGGATTCTCGATTCTGTTCCATTGATCAATGTATCTTTCTTTGTACCAGTAACAGGCTATTTTGACCACTGTAGCCATACAGTAAATTTTGAAATGGGGGAGTGAGAGAACTCCAACCTTGTTCTTCTTCTTAAGCAGTGCTTTACTTATCCCGGGTCTCTCTCCTTTCCATAAAGTTAGTAATTGTCTTTTCCATCTCTTTGAAGAATGTTGTTGGAATCTGGATCAGGATTGCATTGTATGTATAAATTGCTTTGGACAGTACTGACATGTTCACGATGTTGAGTCTTCCTATCCAGGAACATGGTATGTTCTTCTACTTCTGTAGGTCTCTTTTGGTTTCTTGTAGTAGTGCTTTGTAATTTTCTTTGTATAAGTCCTTTGTTTCTCTGGTTACATTTATTCCTAAATATTTAATCTTTTGGGCAGCTATTGTAAATGGTATTGCTTGCCTAATGCCCTTTTCAACACTATTTTTTTTTTAATGTTTTATTGTGAATTGTGTGATAGTCTACATGGGAGAACATCAGCTTTACATTCATTCCATCATCCATCATTTCATTGGCATAGTTACCATCCCGTCCATGCATCCTCACCCAACCAAGGGGCGTACCCTGTAAGCCTGCACCCCGCCCCCACCACAGTCATCAGCCCCTTTCCATCTCCTGATCCCGAGTACCCAGCCACACCATCTCTTGATGTTGTCTTCTCTGCCTCCATCTCAGGCCTCACCGCCTTTTTGGGTAGGATTCCACTCTTCGCTCTTCTCCATCGATGGTCCCAGGGTCCTCTGCTCCTAGACTGATAAGTTAATCACTCCCCTCTTTGCTACAAAATGTCCATCTTTAGATTTCCAACCATCACAATAACACTATTATTTTTGCTATAGAGAAATCAAACTGATTTGTTTATGTTGATTTTATACCCTGCCACTTTATTCAATCTTTCAATGAGGTCTAGTAGTTTTTTCACTGAGTCTTTGGGGTTTTCTATGTATAGGATCATATCGTCTGCAATTAGAGAGAGTTTTACTTCCTCTTTGCCAATTTGGATGCCTTTAATTTCTCTGTCATACTGTATAGCCCTGGCTAAAACTTCCAGCACAATATTAAATTGGAGTGGTGTTAGAGGGCATCCTTGTCTGGTTCCTGTTCACAGAGGGAAGGCTTTCAGTTTCTCTCCATTGAGAGTGATGTAAGCTGTTAGTTTTGTATACATGCTTTTGATTATGTTGAGGAATTTCCCTTCAATTCCCACTTTGTTGAGTGCTTTTATCAGGAATAGATGTTGGATTTTGTTAAATGCCTTTTCTGCATCAATCGATGTGATCATGTGGTTCTATTCCTTTTCTCATTTACATGATGAATTACATTGATTGTTTTTCTAATGTTGAACCATCCTTGCATCCCTTTTATAAAACCCACATAGTCATGATGTATTATTTTTTTGATGTGCTGCTGGACTCTGTTGGCTAGGATTTTGTTGAGAATTTCTGTGTCTATGTTCATCAGGGATATTGGTCTATAGTTTTATTTTTTAGTGAAGTCCTTCTCTGGTTTTGGTATGAGGGTTACGCTTGCTTCATACAAAGTATTAGGGAGTTTTCCATCCTCTTCTATATTCTGGAATAATTTGAATAGAATTGGTGACAATTCTTCCCTGAATGGTTGGTAGAATTCACACGTGAAGCCACTGGACCTGGATTTCTTTAGGTTGGGAGTTTTTTGTTGACCTGATCAATTTATTCTTTTGCCATGGGTTTGTTCAAGTTTTCTACTTCATTCTGAATAAGTTTGGGTAGGTCATGTTTTTTCCATCCTTTACCTTTTAGTCTGTTTTTGTCTTTGTGTGTAAGGTGTGTCTCTTGCAAGCAACATATTGAAGGGTCATGTTCTGCCACGCTCTGTCTCTTCACTGGTGCATTCAATCCATTGGCATTCAATGTAATCATCGATAGGTATGAATTAATTGCTGCCATTATGTTACTGTTTTGGGAGTGCTGTTCGTTCTTTTGTTCTGCATGCCTTCTTGTGTTGGGTTTGTGTTTTTTGTGCTATTTCTTGTCAGTTTCTTCTTATTTTTCATGTTTGCTTGTTCTGCTTGGAAGTTCATTTTCATGGAAAGTTGTGAAGTATTAACTGTCTTTGGGGCTACCTTATAGTCTACTTACTTTCTCTCCAAATAAGAGAATCTATTGTATCATGTAATCTACCTGACATCCTCACCACCTGGATCTCTATTGCTACATTTGTCTCTTCTTTGACAATGATAAAGTTTTGATCTTCAGTTGACCTCCCAGCTCCTTTGAATTTGTTGTTGTAGTCTTGTTCTGTTCTAGAATCTGCTATCTGCCAACTGAGTTCCAGGTGGTGTTGCCAGGCCTGTAAATCTCTGGTTGTTGTCTGTTCTCGTTGATTTTCAGTCCACAGAACTCCCTTTAGGATGTTTTGAAGTGCTGGATTGGTTTTGATAAAATCTCTCAGATTCTGTTTATCGTGAAATGTTTTGATTGTGCCATCATACTTGATTGATAGTTTTGCTGGATAGACGATTCTTGGTTGGCATTTTTTTTTTTTTTTTCCTTGTAGGTCTTTGTATATGTCTCCCCATTGCCTTCTTGCCTGCATGGTTTGTTCTGAATAGTCAGAGCTTAATCTGATTTGCTTGCCTTTATAAGTGACACTTCTCTTCTCCCTGGTCACTTTTAATATTCTCTCCCTGTCTTTGATTTTGGAGAGCTTGATTATTATATGTTTTGGTGACTTTCTTTTGGGGTATATCCTTCCTGGGGTACGTTCAGCTTCTTGAATGTTTATCTTCTCATCTTTCAAGATGTTTTTTTAGGGAAATTTTCTTCCAGAAGCTCTTCATCTATATCCTCTGTGCACTTCTCTGCTTCTTCCTGTTCCGGAATGCCAATAATTTTTAAGTTGTTATTATCCAGCATGAATCTTAGACTCTCTTCAGATTATTTTAAATCCTTTTTTTCTGCTTGCTTTTCTATCTTAGCAGTATTGAGAGATTTGTCTTCCAGCTCGCTAGTTCTGGATTCCATCTTTCTATTCTGCTCCTTTCCCCTTTCAGTGTATTGTCCATTTCTAATATCTTATTATTAATCATCCGGGCCTCTTTTTGCAGGTTTTGAATTGTTTCCAATGCTGTCTCAATCTTATTTGATTGCTCTTGTAGCACTTTCCTGACTTCTTCCTTCTTTTCCTCCACTCCTTTTCAAGCATTTGAATTTTTTTCCATATCATTTTTCTGAATTCTTTCTCAGGCATATCCAAAACCTACTCTTCCTCTTTTGGGGAGCCTTTGTCTGTCCCCAGCGCATTTGTCTCAGTCACTCCCTTCTGTTTTTGGACATGTTTTGAGATCGTTTGTTGTGTTTGGAATCTTTTGTTTGTCATTTCCAATAGTTACGTGTTTGTCTGTTTTTTTTTAATCCTTAAACGGATGCTTGTTGTTGTGTTATTAAGTTTACTGGGTGTCTCCTGGTGGATATGTTCAGGAGATAGGCTTCCTTTTTTACATGTAATGCTTAGCAGGTGTTGTTGGCTCTTGTCTCAGAGGTGAAATACTCTGCTTATAGCTTGTATTATAGCTTGGCTATATGTCCATGATTGCTGTCTCTTCTTGGGCAGCATAGGGAGAAAAAGCTCCCGCCTCCAGGAAAGATGTGTGATCAAAAGGACCAAAAGCAGAAGTAATATAAATGCAGAGACAAAAACCACCTTTGGAACAAATATAAAGCTGTGGCTGACTGTCCGTGCTACACAGGCAGTGTGTGTGCAAGGTAGAAGCCTCCAGCATTAGGTGAGGAGGTCCACTTGCTCAGGCTCCTCTTCTAGTCACTACAGTAGAGGTGTGCAGATAGATATTGAGAAGTTAATGGGAGAAAGATTGTCCACTATTTTTGCCTCTGAAAGTCAGTTAGGTATCTGCGTATGCACAGCACAATTCTTGAGATGGTTGAGTCCTTTTACGGGGTTTTACAGATTGTTCTATGGTTTGTCTGTCAGGCCTGAAGTGTCTCCTTTTTTCTTGCTATGTAGGCCTGCATAAGGGTCCTGCACAAGGAGTTCAGGTAGCGCAGCGACCACAAATGGGGCTGCAAACCGCAAGGTCAGCAGCTCGAAACCACCAGCCATACCGCTGGTGAGAAAGATGAGGTGCCCAGCTCCTGCAAAGACCCACAGCCTCAGAAACCCCACACAGGGTCACCACAAGTCAGTACCAACCCCACGACGCACAGCCACAAGGGTCCTGCACAAGTCATTTTTAGAGCTGTGTCCCTGCTGATGACATCATAAGTAGCTGCAAAGCTCCTTCTGTCTGTACTGTGGGAAAACTGTGGGTTCAGTGCTGGACCTTTTTTTTTTTTGGGGGGGGGGTGCACCCACCCCCTTGAAGGCATCTGGACTGGACAAAGAAGGCACAACAGGGAAGAGGAGGAAAATATGTGTAGAATCTCCCACACCTCTTTTGCATATGTGCCTGCACCGCTTTTAGTGCTGGTTCCCTGTGCAGGTCTGGCTGTAGCCCGCCCTCTAAACTCTGCCAGGGTGGGGTGGCTGCAGAGGAAGTACCATCTCTAGAGTCCAAACTTGCAGTATTTTCCTTAATATCATGATTTTTTTCCACTTGCAAGTGTGGGAAACCGACGTCCTGGACCTTATGGTAGATCTGGAGCTCTGGAATTGTTCTGTGAGAGCTTCCTCCGTGAGTTTCCAGTCCCTCCACCATGGAGCCTTCCCTATCTGGCTTTCTCTACTTCTGCCCAAACCAGAAGTTCAAAAAGCAGCTTTTGCCCAAAGCTCAAAAGGCAGGAGGGATAGGAAAGAAGTCTGAATAGAATCAGGAACTGTAGTGAGGAAGTGGGAACAATTCTGTTACATGGTGGGGTTATAATCAACATTACAAAATAAAATGTGTATGAATTGTTGAACAGAAAACCAATTTCTCTGTAAACTTTCACTCAATCACAATAAAACATTAAATAAATAAATAAAATAAACTCCATCCAAATGGAAGTGATTTTTTTCTGAATTATTGATCTCAATTACAAGCATCAGAATTATCCACTTACCCAAGACAGACACCCAAGAGACATTCTACATCCATATGCTCCATCCCATTTCCACACTCAATGTGACTATTTCACTTCATCCCATTAGTGCTACCTTAGTTCTGAATTCCGTATTTCTCATCTGGACTATTGCAATAGTATCTTATATGATCTTCCTGACTCTCATTTAGCCCTTTTCCCAAATCTTCCTCTTCAAAATCAACAAATTTAAAAAAGATACATATCCTCTTACTTAAGACACTGCCTGCCTTAGCAGTCTTGTTGTCTGTCATTCCCACAAGCATATCCTATGCTTCAGTCACAATGAAGTAGCAGCAATCCCTGATTACTATGTCTTGCTTCACCAATGTACCTTTATCAAATATCTGTTTGTTCCTCAATTCCTCAGCATATCTCACTCATAAATATCCATCCATCCTTAGAATCCAGCAAGGGATAGGCGTCAGTTTATTTGATTGCCTCAGAGTTTGTCACTTTCTCTGTGCTCCTACAATGTTTTGCATGTGCCTTTATTATGATAACTGTAACAATACAATAATTATTTATTTGACATATTCTACCATGTATCTCCAATCTGTGAACTCTTGAAGAGAAGAAGCCATATTCTATTTAAACTGAAATGTCCATGTTGACTGATACAAAGTAGAGTCACAATGGTTGTTGGAAAATGAGTGGCTCTATCAACAAATGAATGAATGGATAAATAGTAGAACCATGTATCAATAAATAATAGAGTTTCCATGAAGCTTCAATTGGACCTTAAACCATCTTGAGAGAGAGGGAGTAGCAGTGTAAATAACAGAAATCAAGCACTGGACACATTCATGTCATGTCCAAATACGAAGTTGTTGTTGTTGTTGTTGTCAGGTGCCATCGAGGCAGAACCGACTCATAGCAACCCCATGCTCAGCAGAACGAAACAATGTCCGATCCTGGGCCAACCTCACCACCGCTGCCACACTTGATGCCATCAATGATGCCACCTGGCTGATCCATCTCATTGGTGTCTTCCTCTTATTCTCTGAACCTCCATCTTACCCAGCATGACATCCTTCTCCAGCAACTGTTCCCTCTTGACAACATGTCCAAAGTATGAGAGACGAAGCTTAGCCATCCTGGCCTCCAAGGAGCACTCTGGCTGCACTTCTTCCAAAACAGATCTATTGGTTCTTTTGGCAGTCCATGGCACTTTCAGTATTCTCCTCCAACACCACAACTCAAAGGCATCAATTCTTCTACGGTCTTCCTTGTCCAGCTTTCGCATCCATGTGAGGTTATTGAAATATAAAGTTGTGTTTACTTTCGCTAGTAGAATGTGTATGAGAGAAGATAGAGAGATATAGGTTTGGATACATAAAATGGAATCATATAATGAAAAGTTTTAAAATCTAGGTTTAGATGTTCCATTTGATAAGGAGGTACAATCCCTTAAACCAGATTCCTACCTTAACAACTGCTTGTTAGTATACACTGGACTTCTGATGTAGCATTAAAGGATAAGCACTGAACTACTGACTTCAAGTTCAGTAGTTCACATCCAGCAGCTGTTCCTTGGAAACCCAATACTGGGTAGGTCACTTTGAATCAAAACCAACTCAATGACATTTCACAACAACCTCAGTCTACACTAATTTTGTGTTCAGTATCCTAGACCACTAGGATTACAGTTACTTTTTGTTGTCAAGTGCCATCGAATCAATTCTGACTCATACCAATCCTGCATAGGGTTTCCAAGGAGCAGCTGGTGAGTTTGAACCACCAACCTTGTGGTTCAAGCTGACATTGTGGTCCAGTGCTGTATCCCACAGTGCCACACCAGTCCTCCTAGGTTAATCCTCCTCAAAATCATAGCAAGGGAGCCTCTACTTCTTACTATAACAGCACCCCATTTGTAAGTACCCTTATACTATATATTATAATTGCCAATTTAAAAGAAATTCTTTAATAAATAAATGCATGCATAAACATGATTCACCAAATACTTATTCAACAGTAAATGCTGGGTGATTTGAAAAATGGTAGACTGAGAGAACTTTCCTTCAGGTGAGAAGGGAGAATCACTGCAGCAAACAGGAGCAAACCTAATTAAGTTCAGAGACAGTTCATCTGCCCTAGAAAGCCCCAGTGGAAAGCAGCATTGGCCAGAACATTCATAGGGAAACTTAATAAGCAGGGTTCTTGCATCACAGCAAAGCCAAAAAGTAAGGTAGCTGGGGATGGAAGGAAAAACTAACCACAACAAGGAACAGGGGGGAGTCATATGAACTGAGAAGAGATAAACAAACAGAGATGGAACATAATGAGAAAATAAATAGATCTTAAAAGCCAAGTCTTAAAAAACATCTTCTAGAATATCTTTACTGAATGAATGCATATTTATACCTGTTTTGTCTTTTTCTTGTGAAAGAGTAAAAGGATAATATAACTGATGACACATGACAATTGCTGAAACACAAGTTTATGAAATAACATTTTTTGGAAACTATTAATTGTTTGCTGTATTTTAAAGCAAAATATAATTTGTGGTTGTTATGTGTCATCAATTAGGTTCTGAGGCACACAGCTCCTCTGCACAACAGAACCCCATACACACCGGCACACTGCCTGATCCTGCACCATCCTAACACTCATTGTTATGTGCGAGCCCATTGTTACTGTCACTGTGCCAATCCATCTTCACAAAGTGATTAAAAGGTTTATCCTAAATTAATAAATTATCATGTTTAAAAAGCCAGAAAGGCTCATTTCCCCAGGAAAGAAGGTGAAATGATCCATCTGTCCTCTTTAGTCTAATTCTAATCTAATCAGCTAATCTAATTCCCTCCTTTAAAAATTTTTGCCTTTTACCTTAATTCCCTGTAGCCATTGTTTGTAATTTTCTGGAACTGGAAAAGCCTTTGATATTAAAAGAGATTTTTGAAAGAAAATCCTGCCAGTAATTGGTATGCATTGGAACTATTACTAGAAATTTTAGCTGTAAAAAGGGAGACACTGTACAATAAACACTGGATTGCAAACCATAAAGTACACAGTTCAAAGCCACCAGTTGCTCCTCAGGAACCTTATGTAGAGTTGATATGAGTTGGAAATGACTTGCTAGCACTTAACAACAACAAACAATCACTGAGGAAGAAGAACACGATTTTGGAGCAAAAGTTGCTATTAGTCTTGTTTCCCATATCTCCCGTGTTCCCAGGATGCGCACATTAACTAGCTGGGCATATTGTGCCAAAAAAGGGGTCACAGACCCCCAGTGAGAACAAATCACCTCTTCTCTGTGCTTTCAAAGAACTTTGTGGCATTTCTGTTCTTACATTGAATGCCTACTCTGTCTTCAGAATGATAAAAAGATTATTCTGAGCTTTTCAAACAAAATGAATTTACAAATCCCACAAGGTAAAATGTTATTCTCACTTTAAAGACACAAAAAGCAAGATAGAGATTGTAATTGATGTACTCCAGACTTACTCAAGTGGTAGGACTAGGAATTCAGCAATGTTTGTATGACGGTTCTGAAGCCTTATGACCTACACTGTTCAAATGGGATATTAGTTAGTGCCATATAATCAGTTTCAACTCATAGTAACCTTATGCAGTGTTTTTGAGGAGCAGCTGCTAGGTTTGAGCCACCAATCTGTGGTTCAAACCAACCTTCTGGTCCAGCACTTTATCCTACAGTGCCAAACCAGGACTCAATATAGCATCACTTAGATCAAGGATCACTTCAGCTTTGATGAGGAGGAAGCATGCAGTGCTTTTTTTTAAGCTATATAATCTAAAAAAGTAGATAAAAATACCATGACAAATGATTCTACTTGTTGTTTTTGTTAGGTGCCATCGAGTTGGTACCGACTCGTAGTGACCTTATGCACAACAGAATGAAAAATTG
>NW_006408522.1:18606901-18608643 GCF_000296735.1 Chrysochloris asiatica
TCTTCCTCCAATCCTGGTGCCATGTTTTTCTTCATATAACCCAGCTTCTTGGATTATTTGATCACCATACAGGTTGAATAAGTATGGTGAAAGAATATAACCCTGTCACACACCTTTCTTAATTTTAAACCATTCAGTTTTCTACTTAGCATGTTATAACACCTTATGATTTGCAGATATATATTTTCACATTAACAAAATTTGGATGGTGGTCATTATAAACTTGTTTCCTTTGAATAAAGTAGGAGTGATATTACTTATTTCATGAGGTTGTTTGTGACATCAGTGAGAAAACAGGATACTGTGAGTGAGTGTATTAATTGTACTTTCTAGCTTTTATTAATGCTCATTTTCATTTTTTATAGCTCTCAAAGAAAACTTTATCTAAACCAACATTCAAAAAGACAGATAGAATACCTGGAATTTATTACTTGACATTTTAGATTTTAGATCCATATCAAGAACACTTCTAATGGCCCAGAAACAAGTTAATACACTATTTTAAACTGTCACCTTGTTCTGTTCTAACAACTGTGTTTGGTCTATGTACAGGTTCCTCATGAACACAAAACAATTAAGTGTTCTGGAATACCCATTCTTCACAATGTTATCCATAGTTTATCATGATCCAGTCAATAAAGCACAAATAAACATTTTTCTGGTATTCTCTGCTTTCAGCTAACATCCATCTGACATGAGCTCCTCCCTAGCTCCATGTCCTTTCCTGAATCAGGTTAGGGTTTCTGAGAGTTCCCTGTCAATGTACTTTTTTTTTTTTTTAATGTTTTATTGTGAATTATGTGATCATTTACATGGGAGAACATTAGTTTTACATTCATCTTATCATATATCATTTCATTGCTATGGTTACAATCCCTTCCATGCATCATCAACCAACCAAAAGGTATACACTACAAGCCTGCCCCCACCCCCGATCGTCAGCACATAGCCCCTCTCCCTCTCTGTGTCTAAAGTCCCCAGCAGCTCTATCTCTCCACATCATCATCTCTGCCTCCATCTCAGGCATCACTGCTTCTCTGGGTAGGGTCCCACTCTCCGCTCTTCTCCCTTGATGGTTCCAGGGACCTCCACTCCTAGACTGCAAAGTTAATCACTCTCCTCCTTTCTACAAAATGTCTACATTTACATTTCCAACCCTCACAATCAGTCCTGATAACAATTATTCACTATTGTATCACAAGAGACCTATCTGCTGTCAATGTACTTTGCAATTATTTTTTAATTACCTTAAGCAAAATGTTACTTCCATGTGTTATTAATATTATTCTATGATTTCTGCATTCTGTTGGGATACTTCTCTTTGGAAAAGGCACACAAATGGATCTCTTCCAATGGGTTGGCCAGGTAACTGTTTTCTAAATTTCTTGGCATAGATGAATAAGTGCTGCATTGGATTGTTGAAATATCTCAATTTGTATTCTGTCAATTCTTGTACTCTTGTTTTCAACAATGCTTTCTATGTAGCCTGGATGTCTTCCTTCAGTACCATTGATCTTGATTACTAGACTACCTTTTAAAATGGTTGAAAATCAACCATTTCTATTTGGTACAGTAACTCTGTGTATTTGTTCCATTGTCTTTGATTCTATCTGCATCATTCAATCTTTTGTCCATACAATCCTTCAATATTTCAAGTTGAGGCTTGAATGTTGTCTTCAGTTCTTTCTTCTTGAAAAGTGCTGAGATCGGTGGTCTTCTCTTTTTAATTTCATGTCTTTGTA
>NW_006408522.1:18609529-18619243 GCF_000296735.1 Chrysochloris asiatica
CAACATTCTCCTAGTCAAACAGACCAGAACTCCAGGCTCATCTTAGATTCCCCCATATCTTTGTTGCACACTTCCAACCAGTTGCTAAATCTGTTGTTCCTAACTCTACAAAATTTCTCATTTCCCACCAATTCCTTTCCATTCACAGAGTTCTTAGTACTCATCAGGGCTCATGTGAGGTCATCTTATTTTTGGAAATAAAATTCTACAGAAAACGAACAGTTTCTCCAGTCATTTTACTGTACACATTGTAACAACATAAATTGACTTCATCCTCACCACAGCCTCTCACACTTGACTACTAAGATGGTTTCCTAGCTGTTCTCACCTCACTGAGTCTGCATAACTCTAGATGCATCGTTACTCAGGAGCAAAAGGGAGAATTTAAAATTTTAATGACTGTTGCTCAGGGTGGAAACACACCAGAACTTAGATGCTTACATAATTAGCATCCTCCCTCCCTCCCTTCCTCTTTAGAGTATTAGATCCAATGCAATTCTCTTCACACAATGGGTCTTCATTTGATTCTAATTCTTGGGCAAAGGCCAATTACTTATGCTTCAAAGCACTCAAGCACAATGGGTGTGGCACTTAAAACTAAAATTAAAATTATTGTTACACTAAATAGAGCTGCAATTGCATCCTTTTCCTGTATCACAGGGTGCTTTTAAAACAAATCCATTACATAATATATATTTTAGAATGTAAGACATCTTCTTATTTTCCAGGAAATATAGAGCACATTCCAAATAATGATAGGTAATACATTCCCCAATAAAGATCTGAGACACTAAATTCAGTTTTCTATATAGCATCAGTGACTGAGTTCTCATTGCCAGCTCAACAGAGAGGATCCATCTCAAAATTCCATCGTAGAGTGCTTGCTCAGCCCTCCCTTGGTACTTTCTTTAATCCTACTGAGGGAGTAGTGTGTCTGTTAAAGGAGGAATGAGGCAAAGTACTGAAGAATCTCCAGGATCTTATGACCACGTACCAATAGAAACTGGAAGAGGACTTCGGAATCAGATTCTGAGAGTACTTAGTCAGTGGGTAAGTATACGAAGAAGCTTCAAAAAGTTTACGGAAAAATGGATTTGAAATGCAAAGGAATTTTTCTATGAACATTTTAAAGCCTCCGAGTTGGACTCCTCCAAAATATGACCTTGAATATATCCCATCTGAACTTTAAGATCATCTGACGAACAGATATGATTGTGAGGTTGGTGCAGGGCAGGGCAGTGTTCCGTTCTGTTGTGCATAGGGATTGCTATGAGTAGGTACCTAACAACAACAACAGTTGGACTCCTGGTATGATGCTGTAGGCTCAGCACTGGACTGCTAAACACTAGGTCAGCAGTTAAAACTCACCAGCTGCACCTGGGAAACCGTGCAGAGTCGCTATGAATTGGAACAGACTTGATGACACTAACAACAACAGTATAAAGTTGGAGTCCTAATGTGGCACTGTCAGATCAGCACTGGACTATGAACCAAAAGGTCAGCAGTTCAAACCCACCAGCCACTCCTCAGAAAACCCATGCAGGGGCACTATGATTCCAAACAGATTTGACAGCACTTAACGACAATGAGTATAAAGTTAAATGTTGCTGTTAAATACTGTCGAGTTGGTGCCTACCCATAGCAATTCTGTATAGGGTTTCTGTGGAGCGATTGGTGAGCTTGAACCGCCAACCTGGCAGCTCAAAGTGACATTGTGGTCCAGTGCAGTACCACATCAGGACTCCCATAAAGTTAAATAAAGTAGAATTTATTACTAAGGGAGCACTCAGTTGTGATACAAAGTTTAATATTCTGGCTAGGACCATGTTGGGGTAATGTAAGTATAAATTAGGGTGGATTTTGAAAACTTGGAAAAGTTTTGGTCTGTACTAAGAAGAAATACCAATTCTTCTTCAGCTGTGAAACCAGAAAGTTGACAGCCAAGTGGATGTTGTCAACAAGCTCATCATCTGTCATCTTCACATGGCCAACAGCCACTGTCAGACATAGCACCTTCTTCATCTGGAACTTGATGGTAGACTTCACCTCATTGACTTTAGCCACGATGTTTTCATTGTGGGTAAGCAAGGAAGGAAATTTGCCAGCTTTATTCAGGCCTGGTCCCAGGATCCTTGGGATTTGCTTGATCAGGGACTCAGAGGCCAAAAAGGCATTATACTTCTTGGCCAGCTTTTTAACCAGCTTCTTATTCTTGTTGAGTTTCTTGAGTGCCTCAATGTCCATATGCGGGATCACCACACCTTTGCTTCATCACAAACAGTAGAAACAGAGATCAACAGTCTCAGAGGAGTAGATTTGCTACAGTGGATACACTATATACATCCTGAAAATTTGCCAACCAAGAATATTTCACAGTAAATGGCAGAGAACCCATCATTTACTAATAAAATAAGTATTGTAAAGGCAAGAAGGAGGTCAACATACTGGAAAACTGGAAAAAGCCTAGGGTTGTTTCCCATAGGCTAGGGCTAATAACAACAGGAATGATAGGCCGTGCTTAACTATTAGAACAACGTGGGTGAAAATATGATACACTGCAGTGTTGGAGTGGCAGCCAAGGGAACTTGACTTGCAAAGAACTGTGTGAATTATTGGTATAACATAGTTGCTAAAGACAGGATAGACAGTTACCCCTTCAAGAATATTACTGAATTTACGAAACAACAACAAAAATAATGGATGATCAGGGGTTGAGGATAACCTCACTGGTAACAAAAAAGACCCATCGCGCTATTTCCAGATCTGAGCCAATATTCACATCCTGAACACACTGACTGAAGGAGGTGCCTTTTACAGACGGCCACAGTAAAAGAATGTGGTACTGAGCCTCCTACACCTTGCCCTATACATTATCTATACATTACCATGGAAAGCATAACATGAACTTAAACTGTCTGATGGATCGTTCAACTATACTGTTGACTATGTTGTTATTATTGAGTCATTTCTGATTCATTGCAACCCTGTAGAAGGTTTCCAGGGAGTGACTGGTGGGTTTGAACTGCTGGCATTGTGGTTAATAGTCAAGTGCTTATCCTACCATGCCACACCAGGACTGTTGAATATACTAAATGTTGTTGTTGTTGTTAAGTGCTGTCGAGTTGGTTCTGACTCATAGCAACCCTGGATAGGGTATCCAAAGAGCAGCTGGTAAGTTTGAACCTTGTGGTTCCCGGTCCAGTGCTGATCCAACAGCACCACACCAGGATATTAATGTACTAAATTTCTACTGAAAAGACACTGTATTAACACATAGTTCAGAATTTAAGAAGTCGTTCTTGGTGAATCTTTATTAGAAATTGTGTCTCCAAGGTGGAGTCTCCATCTTCGTGCTGTATTTCAGCTATGTATGTTGCTGTTACTAGGTGTTTTTGAGTCACTTCCTATTCAGAGTGACCCTGTGCACAACAGAACAAGACACTGCCTGTTCCTGCGCCATCCTTGCTACATTTGAGCCCATTGTTGCTGTCACTGTGCAAATCCATCTCTGCAGGGGTCTTCCTCATTTTCACTAACTCTCCACTTTACCAAGCATGATGTGCTTTTCCCGGGACTGGTCCATCCTGATAACATGTCCAAAGTAGGAGAGATGAAGTCTCACCATCCTGGCTTCTAAGGAGCATTCTGGCTGTTCTTCCAACACATTTGTTTGTTCTTCTGGCGGTCCACGGTATTTTTAATAATCTTCTCCAACACCATAAATCAAATCCATGGTACTTCTACAGTCTGATTCATTGTCCAACTTTCACATGCATTTGAGATGATTGAACATATTAGGGCTTGGGTCAGGTGTACCTTAGTCCTCAAACTGGTATATTTGCTTTTGAGCATTTTAAAGAGGTCTTTGGCAGAAGATTTACCTAATTCAATATGTCGTTTGATTTCTTGACTGCTGCTTCCATGAATGTTGATTGTGGATCCAAGCAAAATGAAGTCTTTGACAACTTCCAACTTTTCTCCTACGGAATACCCTCTGAAACCAAAGATTTATACCACTGCATGGAGTCTTACTCAGGTGGTCTGAGATTTGGGTCATCTTCTCTGAAGCAATTCTTAACACTTCAAGAACAAGGTTTGTGAAGTAAATGTGTTAAAGATTCATTCCTCTGCTTTAAGTGCTAAGACCTGCCACACCTTTCAAGAAAGCATCTATGACTAGAGATGCTAATAACCAATGTAGCTTTATTTTTCTGGGGTATTTGGAGAATTTTTTAAAGTTACAACTAAAGTATCAGAATGCTGGAGGTTACCCCTCTTTTTTCACAGTGATAAAAACTTTAAACCAAAACCCCACTGTCTTAGTCAATTTCAACTCATAGAGAGGTTTTCTCAGACTGTAAATCTTTACAGACATAGAAAGCTTCATCTTTCTCCCTAGAAGCAGCTGCTGGCTTTGAACTTCCAACCTTGAAATTAGCAGTCATCACAGTGCCACCAGTGCTCCTTTGTAAGAACTTTATGCAACCTAAATTTATAGTAAATAAATGACAAGTGGTTTTGCTACTCCTAGCACACCTAATTTATTTTCTTTTGAGATATTTTTCATTCTCTCAACATGCAAACTTTACCAGTATGGAAACTTAAATCAAATTATACTATAAATGGAAATTTACAAAGTAAATATCATTTTTTTAAGTGAGTATAGTATAAGAATAATATGTGCATCTTTCATTAGTGAAAGGTAAAAGAAAAAAGCATGACAGATTTAAAATTGTATCACATGATGTATAGATATAACTCTAATATGTTATTTAAACATAAATTTGAATGAACCAATTGAAGATAGAGTTGCCTCACCAATTTCTTGCCCAGCAGAGGGCAGGATGGAAGATCCATACACTTCTATTTGGCTTCTAGTCTTCTTTTTTCTTGGTTCTGCTGAAAACTTAAATTTCTTTATCCACAGCCTTTCTTTCATAAATAATCACTTGGTAACCTATTGTTAAGTCAATTCCAACTCATAGTAAACCTGTAGGACAGAGTAGAACTGTCCCATTGGGTTTCCAACACTGCAATATTTACCAAAGCTGACTACCATATCTTTCTCTTGCAGAGTAAACTGGAGGGTTCAAACCGACAACCTTTAGGCTAACAGCCTAGTTCTTGACCACTGTGCCACCAGGGATCCTAATCACTTGGGAAAATGAGATAAAAACTACATATTTAGAATGAATTAAAGAATCCCTAATAAATAAGAGAAAGAGACATTAATCAGATATGTTTTAGAAGGTAGTTGTGTCCTTGAGCCGGTCTGACTCATAGCTCCCCTGTATAGGGTTTCTGAGGAGCAGCTGGTGGGTTTGAATTTTGTGGTTAGAAGTCCACTGCTTATCCTAATGAATGGAGAATTGGATTAAGGTAAGAAGGTGGATCTATGTGAGGCCAGTGGGATCAACTATACAGACAGGAGGCAAAAAGATATAAACCAGAAATTCAGCAGAAATACTCATAGTTATCAAGACCTATTTCTTTTCTGGACATGACTGTTCTCTCTTTATGAATTCCCCCCTTCTCCCCCCAATTAAGAGATAAATGGGTCTTCCAATAACCCTTGCCTCATCACCCTGCTTAGGGATAGTATTTGGGATCACAAGAAGACGCATAAATTGAGAGTCCTGCCAGACTCCTTAGCCAAATTCTTCCTGATAGCACTACAGAAGTTCTGAGATGCAGTACCATTGCAGTGTTCTGCATTATCATCTAAAACAGTTCCTTTTTACGGAAGAAGAGGTAGTCATATCCTGGGTCTGTCCATTATTTTTAAATACCTAGTTATTAATTAATACAAGAAAATCAATACTTGAAGATATTATAGAAATCCATAAGTTGTATAAATTTTCATCTGATAATATCAACAGGGATGATCCCTCTAGCGTGTATCTGACTGTTCAAATTTAACAGCTTACAATAAAGAAGGCAAACCAATTTCGTAAGGCATAAGAAACAACATACAAATATTCTAAGCTTAACAGAGTAGAAATTTGTTGATTTCATGGCAACATAGGTATACCAGGAGGAAGTGACATTTTCATTTAATTTGATGCTTTTAGAAAGTATTTGGACCAACACTTTTTCCTTATTTTTATTTCTGAATTTCCTACCAGGCTATTGTTTCAGAAACTAAGAAAGAATGCCTAGAATTTAAAACAACAACAACAACAACAACAACAACAATAAGGCAGTACATATTAATCAGATTGTGTTGGCAGTTTTCCAAATTTATAATTGAGGTTACACACCCTTGCCTTTATTGATAATTACAAATTAAAACCATAGTATTCAAGTGTCAGACATCAGATTACAATTTCGAAGATAGTTATTTATTTCACAGATTCCAAATGATCCAATACGTTGATACTAGATCAACTGCTCAGTCCACTCTGTAATGTTCTACTCACTCCAAACATGGTATCGGTTTATTGGTATCATACCCAATAAGGGTATGAGCCTCCCATTTGGCAGACCGTTCTTTGCAATTCCTGTATGTGGTGATATACACAGAGTATGCTGCTAAGAAGTGAATGACTTATTCAAGAAGAATCTAACCAGCTAGTATTCCATATTAGAATTCAAAACCTGTAAAAATTACTAAGAGGATGGACATATCTATATTTTACTCATTTACCCCGTAAATATTCGTGGAGGTCCAGCTATCTATTGTGAGCTCTACTAGGTACAATAATAAATAAAACAGCAAAAGCCTACCCTGGTAAGATTAAAATGCACAGTTAATTAACCAAGCAACTTCAATAAGCAATATTATATTTTTATCATTTCCACCAAACAGAGACTCCTTGATGCCTGCCCCACCTCCCACCATATATCTCTGCTCTAACTCAAAACATCTCTTTACCTCTTGACTTGGATAAAAATGCTCTCTCAGTTCCTCCTCATCGGGTTGTCACTGGTAAAATATGAAAACTTAAAATTCATTCCTTTCACTTACAGTTCATATTTCACCCATATTCAGCACTTCCTGAACCTCCCGCAATTCATTCCTTACATAATAATTTGTTTCCAAATTTCTCTTCCCTAGTAGACTGTAAAATCCTTTTAATGAAAAGATAAATTTTTATTCATCTTCACATTTTCTTCTGTACAGCCTAGCAAAGTGCCTAGTAGACAACAGGCACTCAGCAAAACAACTTATATAACACCTTTGTGATTTCCTTTCCCCCTACAAGCATTCTCTTATCTTGGAATCTTCTCTTTGACAAACAACTTTGGATACACCCTCTTCTTTAAAATTAAAAGCAAAATTCTTTTAAGCACTATTTTTTGCCCAAGAGGTAAAGGCTGCTTTGTTTTTCATCAGAATCATTTTAATTAAATAGTTTTGTTTTTATTTTGCCCCTAGCACCTTATTTACAAGGGGGCTTCAAAAGTTTCTGAAAAAAATTCCATTATCTTTCAAATCCATTTCCACACGCTTTTTGAAGCCCCCTCAAAGGGTTTACAATCTAGTGAAAAGATGAAGGGAAGGAAACAGAACCCATTAAAAAGGAAAGGGAAGAAACATCCAATGAGTTGATTCTGACTCACAGTGATTCTTAGGGCAGGCTAGAACTGCTCCACAAGGTTTCAAAGTCTGTAATGTTTACAGAAACAGACTGCAACATTTTTTTCCCACCAAGTGGCTGGTGGGGTTCAAAATGTCAATCTTTTGGTTAGCAGATAAGAGTTTAAAGCACAGTGCCACCAGGAAGTCTTGAAGGGGACAGAGGCACTAAAAATTCAAGCATGACTAGACATGAGGGAGGTGGTGTGTGTCAACCCTAAGATCTACCCAAGTAACCGACACTGAACTACACAAAGACACATCCTGTCTGAAATTGAACTTGCTTCATTTCTCCTGCAAAAAGCTGCTCAGAGCTCTGTAATTAACCCATAAGGAATACTTAGAGTCCAAGTGTTTCATAGCTAGTGCAAGGGTTGCTATGGGTCAGATTTGACTTAACAGCAATGGATTTGGATTTTATTGTTGTTGTTAAGTGCCATCAAGTCGGTTCCGACCCATAGCTACCCTGTATAGGGTTTCCAAGGGGTGGCTGGTGAGCTTAAACCTCCGACTTTGTAGTTCAAACCAAGTTTGCAGCCCAGCATATTGGTGGCACTTCATTAGGACAAAGGCACCAGCTCAGAGCTAGGACCTATCTTTCAATCAGTGTGGCCCAGAAGGTGTCCCTTAGTAGCTCAAGGGATAGAGCAAAAACAGAAAATGCAAATGCTCTGGGCTAGGATTTCTGCCTTGTAGATTGTATGGTGGTGGCATTGTTAAGTGTCAACAGGTTGGTTTCAACTCATAGTGGCCCTGTATAGGATTTCTGAGGAGGACTGGTGGGTTTGAATTGTGGTTCATAGTCCAGTGCTTATCCTAACAGCACCATAGCAGGAGCTTGTATCCTTATAAGCCTTAAATCCCAGCTTGGCTTTCTTCTTTTGCTGTGATACTCCTACTTCACCTTCCTCCACAGACAAATGCTGAGTCCTCAGGATCCACAGTCTAGTTTCTGTTAGTAACTTAAGCAAATGCAGTTAAAATAAACTTGGTAGAATTCAGGACTATGCAAAATGCACTGTCTTTATACATAGAGTCGATGGTTTTGTTTCTGTGAGTAGGATGCTCATTTTGAATTGCTTTTATGGAAAAAGGGATAAATTTTGTATAACTATATGCCCTTTTCTATTCTTTTTTATGGCCAGTTGTTTTTCTCTTGCAAGATGATTTCTTGGGTTATGGATCGATAATGTTGGGATAGAATTTTTCTCTCAATGCTGATAAATAATCCATGTATGAATTCACTTACTTTCCAAAGGTCATTTGCCCCATTTCCCAAATCAAATAAAGTAGAATTTTAATATTGCTATAGTCATCCTTTATCATAAACATTATTATTTAATGAAATAGGACATGCCTATTTATCCAAAATATATGCTTATCAATTTGAAATGATAAGAAGGTACTAAATACTAATTATGCTAAAAATAATCTAATATTGTACATATAGAAAGCACTGAATGAGGCCCTTGAGAATCTTCCATACTAACATAATAAATATCTATCATTGTCATATAATATTATAGGCAAAAGATGACAAGTATTAACCTATAAGTAGTATCCTCACCTATTAATTGTTATGACAAATGTCCTTATTCTAAAGCTACTGTCCCAGATAAATTCATTTTCACCAGTGTATGCAGTCCAGATGAATAGGAATTCCCAACATAGCCTCATTAGATTTCATCTGGTTTTGTTTGATCATTGATTTTCACAGACATCTAATAACAAGTTTGATATGTGTTCCGTTTTCATACAATACATTAGTAGAGTTAACTCATCCATCCTCTAAGAGTTTTAGCTAACAACTAAGAATTGGAGTTCACAATGAAAGCTGCAATGATAAATTAATTGAGGAGCAATTAAAAACACTAAATACAGAAACTATGACTACTTTGACTAATACTTTTATTTTTTTAATGTTTGATTGTGAATTTGTGATAGTTTACATGAGAGAACATTAGCTTTACATTCATCCTATCGAATATCGTTTCATTGCCATGGTTACAATCCCCTCCAAGCATCATCAACCAACCAAAGGGTATAAACTGCAAGATTTCCCCCTGGTCATCAGCACACACCCTCTCTGGATCTAGGGTCCCCAGTCATTCCCTCGCTCCATGTCATCATCTCTG
>NW_006408522.1:18634666-18668149 GCF_000296735.1 Chrysochloris asiatica
ACTGATTGGAAGAGATCCATATTTGTGCCCATTCCAAAGAGAGGTGACCCAAAGGAATGCGGAAATCATCAGACAATCTCTTTGATAACCCATGGGAGTAAAGTTTTACTAAAGGTAATACAGAAACAGCTGTAAGCATACATTGACAGAGCACTTCCAGAGGTTCAAGCCGGATTCAGAAGAGGCCGTGGAATGAGGGATATCATTGCTGATGTCCGATGGATCTTGGATGAAAGCAGAGACTATCAGAAAGATTTCTACTTGTGCTTTATTGACTATGCAAAGGCTTTCGATTGTGTGGATCATTACAAGCTATGGACAACATTGTGAAGTATGAGTATTCCGAAACGCTTAATTGTGTTCATGAGGAGTCTGTACCTGGACCAAGAGGTAGTTGTTCAAACAGATCATGGGAACACTGAATGGTTTAAAATTAAGAAAGGTGTGCAACAGGATTGTATTCTTTCACCACACTTATTCAACCTTTATGCTGAGCAAATAATACGAGAAGCTGGGGTCTATGAAGAAAAACGTGGCATCAGGATTGGAGGAAGACTTAATAACAACCTGCGATATGCAGATGATACAACCTTGATCGCTGCAAGTGAAAAGGACTTAAAACATTTACTAATGAAGATCAAAAAGCACAGCCTTCAGTATGGATTACATCTCAATGTAAAGAAAACAAAAATCCTCACCACTGGACCAATAAACAATATTCTTATGAACAGAGAAAAGATTGAAGTTGTCAAGGACTTCAATATTCTTGGATCAACTATCAACACTCATGGACGCAGTAATCAAAAATCAAGTGACATATCGCATTAGGCAAATCTGCTGCATAAAACCTTTTTAAAGTGTTGAAAAGCAAAGATGTCAGCTTGAGGACTAAGGTGTGCCTGACCCAAGCCATGGTATTTTCAATAACCTCATATGCAAGCGAAAAGCAGGAAAGTGAATAAGTAAGATCGTAGAAGAATTGATGCTTTTGAGTTATGGTGTTGGAGGAGAATATTGAAAGTCCCATGGTCTGCCAAAAGAACCAACCAATACATCCGTTTTGGAAGAAGTTTAGCCAGAGTGCTCCTTGGAGGCCAAGATGGCCAAACTTTGTTTCTCATACTTCGGACATATTGTCAGAAGGGACAAGTCGCTGGAGAATGATACCATGTTTGGTAAGGTGGAGGGTCAGAGAAAAAGAGGTAGACCCCCAACAAGATGGATTAGCCAAGTGGCAGCATTGATGGACTCAAGCGTGGCAACAGCAGTGAGTTTGGTCGAGGATTGGGCAGTGTTTCGTTCTGTTGTGCATAAGGTCGCTATGAGTCGGTACCAACTCAATGGCACCTAACAACAACAACAACATAATCTGCCATATTGTCCTATATTGAACTAAATACATTCTTAGGAATCCTTCTGGAAGTGGGGAAAGCTCACTGGTGATTCTTCTTTACAAAACTGCGGCTATTACTGAAGCCATCAGGCACTAAATGCAATCACACATGGTGAACCAATCATGTGGACCAAACTGAGCTATGCTTCAGGAGTAGATAAGTCAGAGGTAGACCTTGTTCTAGGTTATTGGTTCAAGTCAAGAGGGAAATAATTCATTTCAGAAGAAGCTACAAAGAATGTGGTGCATGGAGCTGATGGGAAAAGCACTGTTACTAAAAACATCAAAAAAGTACTTATACAAAAAAGTACTTAGTCTCAGATCTTTTGATCAAGAAAAGGTTAAAAAAATACATATTCCCTTCATAGGCGATTTAAAGAAGGCTCCTTTAAATCAAACAACAGTTTGGCATAACTATTAAAGAATGTCTGCCTTGAACACTGTGCTCTTTTAAGAACAATCTATATTGGATCAAAGTGACAGCAGCTATTCAAAAGATGAAATAGGAAATTTAAGAAGCAGTGAATGTGTATTTGTGGGGAAGAGCAATCAGCAAAAGGAGAGGAAGAATGGTTTTACACCTGAAGAATGTCATCAATGTCATTGTGTTGTACATGTAGACATTGTGGAGTTGGTGTATGCTGTGCTATGTACTGTCTCAACAACAACAAATCAAAATAATTCATTTAAAAAGAAGAAGGAGAAGACAAATATCATCACAAATTGGCATGGGGCCTATCACGTGACAAGGTTCTGTCTTCAATAAAGTCAGGCAGGCAGCTGTCCCATTATTAATTGTCCATCTTCCACCTTACCTTTAGCTCTACCTCTTCTGCCTTTCAATAACCATGTTCATAAACTGCATGGGACCCATGTCTTCTGAAGTATAGAATACCTATCTTAGAAACGAATTTCCCCAAGCACAGAGTGATGGCGATCTCTGAAAGAATCTCTAAACAATGAAAATAAACCAGGGTCATGGGTTATACTTTAATCTCTCCTCATTTTCCTAGGAAAATTTTAGGGTGGTAGACTCTTTATGAAACCCATGTGAGCTGTAATATTGAAATATTAATAATATAATAAAATCTAAATACAATATTATTAATACTTGATGGCTTCAGGTATTCTTTAAATCACAAACAAACCTATATTAGATTCTCAGGGTTCTATGTTTCACTGAAAGCAGGTTGCTCAAAACTATTCCAATGTTTCCTAAATGTAATTCCCAAGGTAATTATTGTCTGGAACCACAATATGGGCTTGAGTTTTTCCTTCTGACTTTGTTTATTTTTTTTTTTTCTTTTCGGTATCCCCTCCTTATATACCAGTCTTTCTCTGTCCCTTACTCGTCTTTTACTCTAAAAACGAATAATGTTATAAAATGAAAATTAAATATAAAAGCATGCAAATTAAGATCCAGAAATTTTAAATAACCCAGCAAAGTTATACAGATATTGTAATGAAAGGATTTATAGTCTAGCTAGGAATTAGTTTTTGTTGGTTATTTCTTAACGTAGCATGCAACAGTAAATGTTTAAACTAAAGATCAAGACCAAAGATGAAATCTCATAAGAAATTAAATAATGAATTAGCAAATTAATTTTGCAAATAATGTAATACTATAGCAATATATGTAGTCCTGGTGTGGTGCTGTGGGTTAATGTGTCAGACTGAGAAGTCATTTGAACTGCAAGGTCGGTGGTTCAAGCTCACCAGCTGCTCTTTGGAAACCCTATACAGGATCGCTATAGGTCAAAATTGATTCAACAGCACTTAACAACAACAACATAGCAATGTATAAAACTACAGGTCTTGGAACTCTGAACAGTCTTTTAAGTGAGTCAGAGATTGTCTAAGGAACTAGAAGGAAATAGTGAAAAGGCAGGATAGGTTCTGACTGTAAAGATGTATTTTATTTACAATGTGGGGTCCTTGAAAGTTTCCAAGCAAGGGAGTGACATGTGCTATGATCAAGTCATTGTCTTTGGGACAGTGAGTCTAGCAGAAGTATGTGGAACAGATGCTCAGAACAGATTCATAGCAGATAGAACAACAGAAAGATTAGAGCCATATCTTAGGCACAAAGTGACAAGAACTTGAACTAGGGTGGTGCCAATCAGAAGAGAATAGCAGATAAGGCCAGAAATGATGTGTGAAAAAGAAAAGATTTGGTGAGTCGTTGAAAACAGGATAAGAGGGAGAGTAAAACAGTGAAGATGACTTGGAATTTGAGCCTGAGAAACTGAGGCCAACAGGAAGAGGAGCAGTTTGTGGAGGATTGGAGGAGTGAACTCTCTTGACTTCTGGTGATAATGAGGCAGCTCATGGGAAATCCTTTGAAAGAGGCAGTACAGGTGAAGGTAAACCAGAATTCCAAGACGAAATGTAGACAGAAAAGATTGAGAAAATGTTCCTTCTCAAGGCTAAATGGAAGAAAGCAGCAATGGACATGCACATCTATTATAATTTCCCATATCTATTTATCAATTATTTTCTCATTTATTCTTTTTGAAACATATGCTTTAACTATCCTCAAATAATAATGTGGCACCTTATTGTGTGATGGACTCCTGGTGTGGCTCTGTAGGATCAGCACTGAACAGTGAACAAGGTAAGTGGGTGAGTCGGAACTTACTCAACTGCACTTAACAACAACAAATATATCAGCTTGAGGACTAAGGTGGGCTTGAACTAAGCCATACTATTTTCAATAACCTCATACGCATGTGACAATTGGACAGTGAATAAGGAAGGCCACAGAAGAAGATGCATTTGAGTTATGGTATTGGAGGAGAATATTGAGGGTACCATTGACTACCAAAAGAACCAACAGATCTGTGTTGGAAGAAGTGCAGCCAGAGCACTCTTTAGAAGCCAGGATGGCCAGACTTCATCTCTCATACTTCGGATATATTATCAGAAGGGACTAGTTCCTGGAGAAGGAGATCATGTTTGGTAAAGTGGAGGGTGGGATAAAAAGAGGAAGACCCCACCAAGATGGGCTGATTCAGTGGCAGCAGTGATAGACTCGGGCCTAGCAATGATTGTGAGGTTGGTCCAGGGCTAGGCAGTATTTCATTTCTGCTGTGTGTAGAGTTGCTATGATTTGGTACCAGCTCGATGGAATCTAACAAAAACAACAGTGTGTGACTGAGCACATTTCTGTGCTTACTAAGAAGTGACCAGAAATAAATTTTAAGTTTTGCATACATACATGAAATCATCTATACATTTTGCCTCTTGTCAATCAAACACCTTTGAAATTAAAGAGGAAATTGAAAGTCTCCTTGTTGTTAAGTGCCGTCGAGTCAATTCCAACCCATAACAACCCTATATAGGGTTTCCAAGGAGCCGCTGGTGAGTTTGAACTACCAATCTTGCAGTTCAAATGACTTTGCAGCCTGACACATTAGCCCACAGCGCCACACCAGGTCTCCTCAGATCTATTGAATGTCTCTTTCAGTCACAAGAGAGTACTACATTTCCCTTCTTTAAAGCATGTTCTCACTGAGTGTTCCCATCCAAAGCAGGAGACAACAAGAAGGAGAAAGAATAAATCCATTCAAAAGATTAAGTATAGTATGTAAATACACTTAGTCTTAAAAAGCACTTAATAAAACTAATATATGAATGACTCTAATAAAAGTAAGCAGCTATGTACCTAAACGTCATTTGTTTCTTTCTCATAAAAAAAAAAAATAAAATAAAAAAAAAAGTGTTTCAATAACTTTCCAAACTATAGCAAATACTTGAGCTTTGTGACTCAGATACAGCACCTTATACCAACTACCCAGTTTGTACAGAATGTGACTAAGCAAATCCTTGCTACTGCCTAGTGATATGCTGGAAATGAGTTCACACAATTCCTATTCAACTTTAAAAGGATAACTAACACTGTTTCCTTAGTTGATCCTACAGGCAAGTATTATTTACAAATCAATAATACAAATGTCTCTAGTTTCTCATAAGAAGCAAATCAGTTAAGAAATTCCATAGCTATAATTCAACTGGAGTCAATTCTACAGAATTGGAAGTAGAGATTTTTTTTAGGTTCACTGAGTATGAGAACTAGAAAGGATCTTCATGGGCATCTTTTACAAACAAGGAAACCAAAATTTACAAAGGTAAAGTGACAGTCCAAGTTTACCCAGTCAAATTGGAGACTGGGCCAGGATTTTATTAATGTCTGTATTTTCTGTTGTTAAGTGCCATCATATCAGTTCTGACTCTTAAAGATGCTATATAGACTTCCTAGGAGAGGCTGGGGAGTTTAAACTGCTGACCTTGAGGTTAACACTACTGTGATTATCCTACAGTGCCATGCCAGTATTTTCTTCTGCTAGATAGTAAGAGTACTGGTGTGGTGCTGTAGGATAAACACTGGACTGTTAACTACAAAGTTGGCAGTTCAAACCCACCAGCTGCTCTTGAAAATGCTATGCAAGTTTGCTATGAGTGGAAACTGACTTGATAACACATAACAACAAGAAGATAGCAAAAATTAATGGACTTATTGTTAAGATGTGCACATTAGTTCTCTATATAACCTGTCTGGAATTTATTGATAAGGGTTTGTCATTAATAAATTAAGTGTTTAGTTTTTTTTCAGTTGTATGCCAACAAAAATGACATACTTCCAAACATATCTGATTCCCTTCCAGTTGCTCTAGGATCCTGCCAGCAGTGGCTGCTCTCAGAAATGTGGCTCAGTGGTCAGGTCTAAACCATCAGTTTTCCCTACCCTAACAGAGAATCACGGAACCCTATTTCAGAACTGTACCTTCATTCATTCATTCATTCCTTCCTTCATTCATTCATTCATTTATATTTTGGGTTTTATATTCCTGTAAAAGCTATACCTGTTGTTGCTGTTAAATACCGTAGATCAGTTCTGACTCTTAGTGACCCTGTATTGGGTTTCCGAGGCTCTAGATGTTTGTGGGAACACAAAGTTTCACCTTTCTCCTGCTGGGGTATGTTATTTCAAATCACATAAAACATGAAGCAAAATATTTTCCCGCAAAAGTATAAACTTCTTCTATATCAAGAAGATATGTTATGGCTCAGAATCTGGAGAAATTAGCTCCTCTAAGTCAGCCGGCTTAATAAAATCTGAAACTCCGCTTCACCTCTCTGAGTGGCCTTGGTTTCTTTGACCACGAATCTAAAACTACTGTAACATTCGGTTCTCTGACTGGGAAACCGATCGCCCAGGCCCCTTGAGCCACAGGATCCGAGTTGGGGAGTGACTAATGGTGAGCTCCCCTCGGTGGATGAGACAAGACAGCACGCCGCCACCACCACATTTGACGGTCCCTCCTCCTCTGAGTGGGGGCAGCCAGCCACTGCACCCACCTCTCCTGACCGGACTCAAAAGGAGAGGTAGAACCAGAGAAACCAGCCAAGACTTCTAGAACAGGGCATCCAGAAGCATCTGCAAAGATTACTGAGGACTAGAACAAGAACCTATCCCACGCCCAGCAGCCAAGGTGGGAGACCCACCTGGATTCCATTCATCACAGAAAACTGAAGAAAGCCTCGTCTCTATGAGAAGCTGAAACTGACCCTACCAACCCTCACAAGGTAACACTGAGACACAGCTACAAACTGGGAGCTGGCTGATCTACGCATAGCTGAAGCCTGAGGTTGCCCACTGTGGGATTCATTTTAATTAGACTTTAGGGTGTGGGAAAAGGAGAAATCTGTGTAATCTATACACTGATACCACCAAGGTAGGCCAAACAGTAACCACGCTACTGTCCTATGGTTGCTATAAACATGAGAGCACCCTCTTGGGTAACTAAATCTATAACCAATGGAACTGGAGTGGCCCTAACCCTTCTTGCACATCAACAGACCCAGATACAAAATGCCATCTATCAAAATAGATTAGCCCTAAACTACTTATTGGTTGCGGAGGGAGGAGGGGTATGTGAGAAGGTTAATTTTGCTAACTGCTGCATATAAGTAGATGACCAGAATCTGGCAGTAGAAGACCTTGTAAAAATGCAGAAAGTTGCCCATGTCCCTGTGCAAACCTGGAGTGGGTGGAACCCACAGAGCCTATGGGGAGCGTAGTTCTTCACCTTTAAAGGGTTCAAGGAGTCATGGTGTGGCGCTGTGAGTTAATGCGTCAGACTGCAAAGCCGTTTGAACTGCAAGGTTGGTAGTTCAAGCTCATCAGCCTCTACACAGGGTTGCTATGGGTCGGAACCAACTCAACAGCACTTACCATCAACAACAACAACAAAGCATTCAAGATCCTATGGGTGGAGTCCTGTTTTATTTGGAATTTACTTAATCAGTTCATGCCTACTCCCACTAGTAATCAGGGCTATGGGAACTTCCATTAAACAATAATCAATCGAAAAGGGTACCAACAATCCAAATTAATACCAAAATACCATTCTTAGGAAAAAGGTCCCAAAGGGCATCAAAGGGGAGAATGAACAGGAAAAAGTAAATATCATTCACTGCCCTCTCCTCCCAAGGAGGCAAGCTAAAATGCTAATCAGGTTACTGAATGGAACCAATCTTCCTGGTACCCCCCCCAAACAAGTCTGTGTCTGGGCCCCTCCCCAAGTCTGACCCCATATAAACCTGTGTTACCCTCCATTCGGCGCTCAGAATCTGGAGAAATTAGCTCCTGAGTCAGCCAGCTTAATAAAATCTGAAACTCTGCTTCAAAACAAACAAACAAACAAAAAAGGAAGATATGTTATACCAGATTTCTAAGAGTCAGGATGCTTCAAAAACAAAGCATGTTTTATCCTGACCATAAGACTTGGGCCAATGAAAGTTGTCTACTGGGAGTAGAGACAGGTTTATGGAGGAGTTGCAAATGTCTTAAAGAGACAGGTAACACTTGAAGGAAAAACCCTTTTTCTTTTTCTTTTTTTTTTCTGAACATCTGTTGAAAAATAATTGCAAACCCCTGAGTACAATTTATGTTAAGCCACATTTTGCTGCCTATTAATATTTCCACAAAAATGTTCTCTTAACTCTTATGTATGAAGAATAATATAAAACCTTCTCCCATACTGAGGCTGTAGTACTTCCTTTGTGCTGAGACTAAATAATACAGTGTAATAGAACATGCAAGAGAAAAGAAACATTTATGCCTCTTGGGTCACAAACCCTTTTCACAAGAGAAGGAGAAAAAACTCAGTTTGTTTTTGTTTCTACTTCTCCTTCGGAGGACTTTTGATCTACAGGTAAGACTACTTATTCCTGTCCTCCTATGTCTTGTTGTTGTTGGTGTTGCTAAGGGCCGTCAATTAGATTCCAACCCATAGCAATTCTGTTTAGGGTTCCTGAGGAGCAGCTCGTGAGCTTGAATGAACTGCCAACCTTGAGGTTCAAACAAACCTTGCAGTCCAGTACATTAACCCACAGTGCCACACCAGGACTTTAAAATCTTTTGCGGGAGCAGATAGCTTCATTTTTCTTCCGCAGAGTTGTTGGTGGGCTTGAACTGCCAACTTCGTGGTTTGCAGTCCAGTTCTTATCCTGTGGAGCCACTGTACTCCATGTAAGACTCCAAATGAAGGGAGAACACTGTGTCACATCCAAGATCTATATAGAGATTACAGAGTCCACATTCCATCTTCTGCTTGCTCAAAGATTACAAAATGGGAGGCCTGCTAATATAGATTCATTTTTTTTTAAGCTGCAAGGAAATTGGAGCCTAGAAATCCAAGCACAGATCATTTAAGATAAAGTAAAGATTTATAAGCGTAATAACAAAATGTACATTTCATTCATTAAATTTGTAAGTACTGCTTGAGTGATATTTTAAAATGTAAGTTACCATATAAATCAATATTAGGTATAAATCATAATGTAGCTACAAAGTGACTTTCTATCTATAAAATACGTTTGAGAAATAAATTTGCCACCTATTTAAATTTTTTTAAAATTTTCAGCTGGAAAGCAAGAAAAATTTGGGTAAGTGACAATGTGATTCCCATAGCTTTAAAAATTCTGGGGAAAGTCCATTTGCAGTCAAGAGTGAAGAGCTCTGGTGGGGGCGGGGTACTTAAAACACTTAATTACTAACCAAAAGATTGGCATTTTGAACCCACCAGTGGATGGATCCATGAAAAAGATGTGATCATTGCTTCCATAAAGATTTACAGCCTTGGGAACCCTATGTGGCAGAAATCCTATAGGAATTGACTCGAAGGCAGTGGCTTTGGGGGTGGTAGCTAAGACTGTAGGAACTCTGATAGCATAGTGGTTACAAGTCGTGCTGCTAATCTCAAGGTCAGCAGTTAGAAACCACCAGTGGTTCCATGGGAGAAAGATGAGGCTTTCTGCTCCCATAAAGAGCTAAAGCCTTAGAAACCCTATGAAGGGTCTCTATGAGTTGGAACTGACTCTGCAGCGTACAACCACCACCAGTAGCAGCTAAGACTATGGTAGGAAATAGCAGGTAGGCACTGATGGCGGTAAAACTGGAAGGCAATATTCAGGCAGCATAATATCTCAGAAAACTTACGCTATAATTTCATGCACTGCATTAATTGAGGTGTTTTTAAGTACCTTGGAATTGGGTTTGAGTCTTAGCAACCCTGTATAGGGTTTCCAAGGCTTTAGATCTTTTTTCAGGAGCAGAGAGCTTCATCTTTTCTGCAGAACAGTTGGTGGGCTTGAACAGTGAACTTTGTAGTTAACAGTTCAGTGCTTATTGTATAGAGTCACGGTGTCCCCCATTAGTTGAGTGGTGGTGGTGGTGATGTGCCTTGGAGTCGGTTCCAACTCATAGCGACCCTGCATAGGGTTTCTAAGGCTGTAAATCTTTACTGAAAACCTCACCTTTCCCCATGAAACTGCTGGTAGTTTTGAACTGCTGGCCTTGAGGTTAGCAGTCCAATTTGTAACCCAAACGGAAATGCCTGGAGCATTGGGACTAAGATATTATCATACTGAAATGTACTGATATTCAAGAACATAGGTTTTCCCACTATCTGCAAAGATACCCAAGAAATTCCCTTCTTGAATGACTTCTCTTTCCACACACACACCTAGGCAGTCTAATTTGTCTTTAAAAGGGGAGTCATCACAGTTGACATCTGTCTAAATGATCCATTGGGTCCTAAGCATGGAGTTCTTTGTAGGACATAATCTGTTGTTTCATATTTAAAGATGAGCAGCTGTAGCTGGTTTAGGAAGAGAAACCGTTTACTTGGTTACGAATACGCACATGGAAAGTGATTTCTCTAGGTTTACCTAAGACTTCACCCAAGCATGGATTTCTCCAAGCACACGGTGATGACAATCTATGAACGAGTTTTGACATTTAATTAATAGAAATCCAAGAAGGAATAATCAAATGTTAGCAAATAAATCCACCTTCAAATTCAAGTTCACAATTCTATTGGAATTCTTTCTCAACCGAATTCTATTATAGCTTGAAAAACTGTTGTTAAGTGCCATTGAGTCATTCCAACTCATAGCAACCCTGTACATGGTTCCCAAGGCTGTAGACCTTTGGGGGAGCAGAAAACCTCATTCTCTTAGGAAACGGCTGGTGGGTTTGAACAGTCAACCTTGTGGTTTGATGGCCAGTGCTTATCCTACAAAGTCACCACACTCCCAGCTTGAAGAGCTACAATTTATAAGAGGTTCAAATATTTGTTTAAATGGTCTCCTATCCATCTATTCATTTGTTTGGAAAATCATCACTTAGTGGATTCAGAACAATTACTGTTGGATCATTGCTATAGTGTTTCATTTACAAATATAATAGCCCTCTCCAGACAAGACGTCAACAGAAGAAAAAGACTGTTTTTCATACTCTGCTAATGAATAGAAACTCAACTCTTTGTCCATCTTCCAAATCACTCTACTAGTCTGGGAATTTCCTGTACTTACTATATTTTAAAATTATTGCTTTTATAGCAAGTGTGGAATTTGAAACAACTGATTTCCTCGTTTTATTGTACGGTCTAGCTCTGTGCTCCAGATTTCTACCAATTGACAAAAATATGGTTTCATTTGTAAAAGAATGGGGACGCGATTTATTCTACAGTATACATTGTAATTTAAATCCTATTTAGCTTTCAGTCTGTTTGGACTTTTAAATTATAAGAGAGTAGTACCAATGATAATCAAAGTTTAGAGTGCTTCAACATTTTATTAACATTCTGGGTTAACATAACACTGAAAAATCTGTAAAATATTATGATACTGACAAAAATTTAGCAAACTTTCTCATTCTCATTTTTCCCCTCCCAGCAAAGCTTATTAAATTTCATTTTATTGCCAACTTCACCCAGTTTTATGAAAACATCATGGTAAATTATGATATTTTAAAACATTTTTGATAATAAGCATGACACTTTTAATTCCAAAATAAGATAAATTTAAAGTCTTAGCTTTTTAAAGAAATGCAGCGTCTTTTAAAAATTCATCATTATGTGTGCTGCCCACCCACATCTTTCATTTTTCTCTTGAAAAGCATAAGGAAAATTGACTTCAAGCTTTGTTATCTCAGCCTAGGTACAAAGACAGCCAATATTACTATCATTGCCATACCTGTCTTTCTCTTTATTATACATGTGTATTGATGATGTAATTGCAGAAGTTAGGGTTTACTCATGCTGTTGGAGCAAAGAGATTTTTTTTAGACTGCCTCCTTTAGTACCTTAGAATAGTTGTAAAACAGAACAAGCCTACCATTAAAGCAATTCATCTCTTGAAAGTAAATCTGCAGGATTTTCATCCTGAAGGACAGATTGATCAAGAGCTCCAACTGCAGAACCGTTGATAAAGCTCAATTATTCCAGACTTGATGCTGAGCTGGAAAAACACTTGGATGACACAATGCTCTGCTGTGACATCTTGGCTTTTAGCTCCTTAGTAGAAGCCCTCAACTTTTCTTATCTGTTTGGCTCAAATAATTTTTTTTCCACAAAACCTCAAAGAATCAGGAAATGCCAAAGGGTTTTATCGTAGTTCTGTCTGTCCCTATGCAAATATTCCTGTGAAAGTTTAGTAGAAACTAAACATTTATTATTCTGCATTTAAAATAAAGCAATAACCGAGTAGTCCATGATTTTTAATATAATCACCCATATTATAAACACAGGCAAGATGAGCATTTACAAATGCAAATACTACACTAGGAGAACCCTATGATTGTGATTCAAAGTACAAAACAAAAAGAAACAAGACAGATAGGAAAATACATGCAAATGAGAGGTAGCACATACCACGCGAAGAGAACATACCTGAGGGATTCTCCTTAAAAAAAAAAAAAAATGTACACACCAGCTGGGTTGTTCTTCCCTTTCTTTCTGAGTGCATGTGTTTTCCTTCCAGGAATACCACTTGCAGTTGTGTTTCTAATCTCGTTGCCTTTATTCATCCACAAATAGTTAGTGCAGGAGCTGAGGCTGCGTCCCAGAAATCCGACTCATGTGCAACCAGGCATGCCTTTGGGCTGCAACGGTGTCTGTTCTTGTCAATGCTATGGTGATCCCTGGCAGCCTCCAAAGCAATTTTACAACTTGGCTGCTGCACAAAACTGCTTTTCACTCTTCTCACAGTCAAATTCCTTCGGTAGCTCTTTTCTAAAGCCTTTCTCTAAGAAAGCAAAATGGGAGTCTCTCCTGTGCATTGATGAGCGCCAAGGCTCATCAACAATTGAGGGTGAAGAGCAGCCTGGTGGAGTCTGTGACAGGAACTTCACACGTCGCGGGTTGCCGCCGCTTTCCGAATGCAGCACTGAATCCAGTCTCCTCTACGGAGAGCTCCTGGGCTCCCTCTGCTGCGCGGCTGATGTTGCACAGAGCAGCTCTGTGAGAAAGAGCCACCACCCTTGCTCACAGGAGATGCACTGTGGCTGTGACCACCTCACTGACAATTCAGCTGTGCGGGGCGCAGTCCATCACTGGGGCACACGCCGGGATGCCAGAGCTTCCTTAGCCTAATCTTCCTTTTATCACTGGATGGTGACCTGGGAAACAATCTTACAGCCAATTCTGTTGGCAGCGTTTAGCAGTCTTTTTTGATAGCATGGGTAATTTAGTATTATTGTTTTAGATTCAGTTATCTGTGCTTGGAATCATGAAAAGTACACTGCACATAGTTTAATTCCCAAATGAGCCACAGAGAGGTAGCTAACAGGACCCAATATTTAGATGGAAGACATGGTGATACCTTCATCCCAGGGTTTTTTTTTCAGCAGCAGAAGCTTTATTATTATTATTTCTAAATGTGGTAAACCATTTGAAAGTGATTCCACAACATTTTAAATTAAAGACAAGTACAAAAATCAAAGTGGGAAATGGTGGAAAACTTAGAGGGCTACAAGGATTTTCCTTCTCCTTTGATGCAAGCCTTTTAAAGATCTAGCTAGGAATTGAATGGGCTTTCTTTCTTTTGCATTTTGTTGAGTAGAGGAGGTGGGGGGAGTAACAGCTCCCACTTGCCATCAATAAAACATTTTAATCCTCTAACCTTCCTGTTGAAACAAACAAACAAAAAGTACTGGATCTTAAAATAATGCCCGGAATAATTTACAGATTTTAAACTGCTTCTAGTCTGCTGGTTTACTTACATTTACTTTTCATTGATTTTAGAAATCAGGAAGATGTTTTCAGACTGAAGAACATTGGACTAGCAGCTATGATAAAACAGTATAAGAAACATATGTTGTTGTGTGCCTGGTTCCAACCCATAGCGACCCTGTGTAGGGTTTCTGAGGAGTACGCTGGTGAGCTTGAACTGTGCCAACCTTGCAGTTCAAACTGATTTAGCAATCCAGCACTTTAATCCACAGTGCCACACCAGGACTCTAAGAAACATATATACAGACGTACATAGTTTTTCAGTATATATAAAGATAACCATGTCTTAACCAAAGATAAAATTAATGGCACTTTACATAAATGTTTAACATATAATTGTTGCTGTAAGTGCAGTCAAGTCGGTTCCGACACGTAGCAACCCTATATACGGTTTCCAAGGAGCAGCTGATGGGTTTGAACTGCCACTTTTGTGGTTAGCAGCCCAGTGCTTATACTATGCTACTATACCAGGACTCCTTAATATATAATGTTGTTAAATGCTGTCAAGTCAGTTCCAACTCACAGTTCCCACCACTGACCTTGTGGTTCAAGCTGACCTCACAGTCTAGTGCATTATCTATCCTACAGCACCACATCACAACTCCTAACATTTAATCATCTAATTGTTGTTGTTGTTAAATGCTGTCAAGTTGGATCCATTATGACCCTGTATAGGATTTCCAAGGAGTAGCTGCTGAGCTTGAACCACCAACCTTGTGGTAATACCAGCAAAATGCACAAAGAAGAAAGCTTTTTTTTAAATTTTTTTTACTGATGCTGTTTTGTTTTTTTGTTTTGATTTGGCAAATCTTGTGGCAAACATAGCCTGCATACTATATGTCACAACCAATAAATAATATATGTTTTAAAACACTGTCTCAAAATTAAGACAGTCCTGGGTGGCGCTATGGGTTAATGCATCAGACTGCAAAGCCTTTTGAACTGCAAGTTCAGTGGGTCAAGCTCACCAGCTGCTCTTCAGAAATCCTATACAGGGTCGCTATGGGTCAAAATCAACTTCATGGCACTTAACAACAACATATACCTAGAGTCCTGGTGTGGCACTACAAGTTAATGCATTGGAGTGTAAGGTCAGTTTGAACCACAAGGGTAGCAGTTGAATCTCACCAACTGGTACTCAGAAACTGTATGCTGGTTTGTTATAGGTCAGAACCAACTCAAAAGCTCTTAACAACAACACAACATATACCAAGTATGGCATTGTAGCTTAACACTAGACTGTGAACCAAGTGGTCAGCAGATCAAAGTCACCAGCTGCTCCTTGGAAACCCTAAACAGGGTGGAGTGACATCAAGAACGTCATATAGGAAGAAAGCAAAGGTCATTAAGAAGACAAGAAAGAAGGAAAAGACCAAAATAGATGTCAGAAGAGACACTGAAACTTGCTCTCCAGCAAAGAAATGCTAAAACAAATGGAAGAAGTAAGGAGGTACAGGAGATAAACAGAAAATTTCAAAGGTCAGCTCAGAAGACAAAGTCAAATATTATAACAAAATGTGCAAAGACCTGGAGTTAGAAAACCAAAAGGGAAGAACACGCTCAGCATTTCTCAAACTGAGGGAACTGAAGAAAAAATTCAAGCCTTATTTTGCGGTATTGAATGATTCTAAAGGCAAAACTATGAATGATACAGAAAGCATCAAAATAAGATGGAAAGAATACACAGAGTCATTGTACCAAAAAGAAATGGTCAATGTTCAACCATTTCAAGTGTTAGCATATGATCTAGAGTCAATGGTCCTGAAGGAAGAAGTCCAAAGTTCACTGAAGGCATTGGTAAAGAACAAGGCACCAGGCATAGATGTAATACCAATTGAAATCTTTCAACAAACTGATGTGGCACTGGAGGCATTCACTCATCTATACCTAGACATTTGGAAGATCTGGCCAATCGACTGGAAGAGATCTGCCCATGCTAAAGAGAGGTGACCCAACAAAATCAGAAATCACTGGACAATATCATTGATATCGTATGTGAGTAAAGTTTTACTAAAGATAATACAAAAATATTGCAAAACATGCAACCATACAGAGAACTTCCAGAGGTTCAAGCCAGATGCAGAAGAGGACAAGCAATGAAGGACATTACTGCTGACATCACATGGATCTTGGCTGAAAGCAGAGAATACCAGAAATATGTTTACCTGTGCTTTATTGTCTATGCAAAGGCTTTCAATTGTGTGGATCATGACAAGCTATAAACAACATTGTGAATAATGAGTGTTCCGCCACGTTTAATTGTGCTCATGAGAAACCTGTACATAGACCAAGAGGCACTTGTTTGAACAGAACAAAGAAACACTGAATGGCTTAAAGTTAGGGAAGCCTGTGCCAGGGTTGTATTCTTTCACCATGCTTATTCAAAATGTGTGCCGAACAAATAATCTGAGAAACTGGATTATATGAAGAAAATTGTGGCATCAGGATTAGAGGATGACACATGAACAGCCTGTGATATGCAGATGATACAACCTTGCTTGCTGAAAGTGAAGAGGACTTAAAATACTGATGAAGATCAAAGACCACAGCCTTCAGTATAGATTGCATCTCAGTGTAAAGAGAACAAAAGTCCTCACCACTGGACCCATAAACAACATCCATATAAATGGAGAAAAGATTAAAATTTAAAGAACAGATTAAAATTGTCAAAGACTTCATTTTGCTCAGATCAACCATCAACATTCAGGGAAGCATCAGTCAATAAATCAAATGACGTATTACATTAAGCAAATCTTCTACACTGGACATCTTTAAAGTGTAGAAATGCAAAGATGTCAGTTTGAGGACTAAGGTGTGCCTGACCTAAGCCATAGTATTTTCAATAACCTCATATGCATGTGAAAGTTGGACAGTGAATAAGGAAGGCCACAGAAGAATAGAAGCATTTTAGTTACGGTGTTGGAGAAGAATATTGAAAGTACCATGGACTGCCAAAAGAACAAACAAATCTTTGTTGGAAAAAGTACAGCCAGAGTGCTCTTTGGAAGCCAGGGTGGCCAGATTTCATCTCTCATGCTTCAGACATATTATCAGTAGGGACCAGTCACTGGAGAAGGACACATGTTTGAAAAGGTGGAGGGTCAGAGAAAATGAGGAAGACCCCCAATGAAATGGATTGGCACAGTAGCAGCAGCAGTGGGCTTGGTGGTAACCATGATTATGAGGTTGGGCCAAGACTGGGCAGTGTTTTATTCTGTTGTGTATAGGGTCACTATGAGTTGGTACTGACTCAATAACACCTAACAACAACAAACCACTTTACCACGCAGGATGCCCCTCAGTGACTGGTCCCTCCTGATCACATATCCCAAGTATCAGAGACAAAGTCTTCTAAGGAGTATTCTGGCTGTACTTGTTCTAACCCGTATTTGTTTCTTCTTCTGGAAATCCATGGCGCAAGTACGTATGAGGGTAACAAGTCTATATGCGATACGCAGAGCAATGGATTAAAAATATTCTTGGTTTAGAATAGTGCAATGTCTATAAGTCTTCAGTAACTTTGGAGGTAATGTCAGTGGTTTATCTATTTAAGCCTATAGAATAAAATCAAGGAAGATGATCCTAACTATGAGTGATTTCCAGAACATGTATTTCATGTAATAAAAGTACACTGAAAATGTTGTTCTAATTCAAATACTATCACAGAGGAAATAACACCAAGGTTGGGACTATCAGTCATTACTGGTAGGAAGAAATAATGTTTCCTGAATGCTCCAAAGCCAGTGTGTGTGCTCTGATGAATGCACTTCTTAGCTCTAATGATCAAGATTCTCATTATATTTTTCAAAATGGAAATTGTTTACATCTCTATAATTGACAGGAGGCATGTATCATAGGGACACCAGATGCTAATAAAATATGTCACTACTGGAGGGAGTGACAAGGCTCTATGGCTTTATTGACCAGCAAGGACCCAATACCCTTAACAGAAGTTCTAGATGGGTAGTTTTCACTTGCTGAGTACCTGATTTGAATAATATATAATCTTAATGATGTGAATACAAAGTTAGTTAAAGCCCCATGCATTCTTATCAATAAAATGTATTTTGTTTCTGCAAAGAACTTTTAAAATGCTCAGATGAGTAATATTAAACAATATCAGAGAGGAAATAAGTAATGTCCATAGCTACATTTCCAAAAATTGCTGGAAGACTGATTGATTAAGATAATAGGACCCTTTCTCCTACAAATCCTTCAACAGTAATTTGAGAAGCAATAAAACTTCTAGGGTACCATTCCCCTCCCAAGAGATGCTGGGCCAGATCATTTGTCTTATTTATGGCTCAAGTGGGGGAAGAGTAATGTGTCTGGCTCATTTGTCATTTTTCATTGTACTAAAGTTTATCGAAGAAAAGTTTGTCTAGACCAAAAGAACCAAGTAAAATGAACCTTCTTAAAGAATTCTGCTACTACCTGGCCACCTGAAGTTAAGCAATGAAATAATTCTTTTAAAAGCATAAATAAAATTAAGCTTTTGTACATTTAGTTGGATTTTCATCTCTCAGTAAACTTTGTTCTGTTTAAGGGATTTTGTGACTCATCAGTGAACTTCAGTGTATTTAGGAGACTGAACAGCTTTTGACTCTCTGTAGCCATGTAAATGAATTAGCGAATATACAATCAAAATCACTAAGGGGGAAAAATGGATTTCATCTAAGATAGCCAGTTGGTGAGTTTCTAGTTCTATATCAATGAGCAATTTATAAGGGAACAAACATTTAGGAATAAACCATCTAAGGCAATTTGGAAATATTTACATAATGTAAAGTCTCTGAGTGGTACAGGTAACATGCTCAGTTAACTGAAAGGTGGAGGTTCAAGTGCATGCAGAAGCACTTTGGGAGAAAGGGTTGTTAGGTGCCATCAAGTCGGTACCGACTCATAGCAACCTTATGCACAGCAGAATGAAACACTACCTGATCTTGGCCCAACCTCACTATTGTTGCCACACTTGAGTCCATCGATGCTGCCACTTTGCCAATCCATCTCGCTGGGGGTCTTCTTCTTTTTCTCTGACCCTCCACCCTACCAAACATGATATCCTTCTCCGGTGACTGCTCCCTCCTGACAATATGTCCTAAGTATGAGAGATGAAGTTTGGCCATCTTGGCCTCCAATGAGCACTCTGGTTGCACTTCTTCTAACATAGATCTGTTTGTTCTTTTGGCAGCCCATGGCACTTTCAATATTCTCCTCCAACACCGTAACTCAAAATTATCAATTCTTCTATGGTCTTCCTTATTCACTATCCAGCGTTTGCATGCATATGAGGTTATTGAAAATACCATGGTTTGGGTCAGGTGCACCTTAGTCTTCAAGCTAACATCTTTGCTCTTCAACACTTTAAAAAGGTCTTGCACAGCAGATTTGCCTAATGCAATGCATCATTTGATTTCTTGACTGCTGCTTCCATGAGTGTTGATAATTGATCCAAGAATAATGAAGTCCTTGATAGTTCATCCAAGAAGAATGAAGTCCTATCATACAGGTAGAAAGCAAAAAGTCATTAAGAAGACAAGAAAGAAGGAAAAGGTCAAAATGGATGTCAGAAGAGACACTGAAACTCGCTCTCCAACATAGAGATGCTAAAGCAAATGGAAGAAAGTAGGAGATACAAGAGCTGAACAGAAAGTTTCAAAGATTAGCTCAAGAAGATAAAGCCAAATATTACAACAAAATGTGCAAAGATCTGAAGTCAGAAAACCAAAAAGGATGAACACGCTCAGCATTTCTCAAACTGGGGGAACTGAAGAAAAAATTCAAGCCTCAACTTTTCGTTATTGAAGGATTCTCTGGGCAAATTGGAAGGAATACACAGAGTCACTATACCAAAAGGAAATGGTTGATGTTCAACCATTTCAAGTGTTAGCATATGATCAAGAGTCAAGGGTCCTGAAGAAAGAAGCCCAAGGTACATTGACGGAAATTGGCAAAGAACAAGGCACCAGGAATTATGGACTAAAAATTGAAATCTTTCAAGAAAGTGAGGCAGTACAGGAGGAACTCACTAATCTTTGCCAAGAAATTTGGAAGACAGCTATCCGGCCAACTGATTGGAAGAGATCCATATTTGTGCCCATTCCAAAGAGAGGTGAACCAACGGAATGCAGAAATCATCAGACAATGTCTTTGATATCACATGAGAGTAAAGTTTTACTAAAAGGAATACAGAAACGGCTACAAGCATACATTGACAGAGAATTTCCAGAGGTTGAATCCAGATTCAGAAGAGTCCGTGGAATGAGGGATATCATTGCTGATGTCCCATGGATCTTGGCTGAAAGCAGAGAATATCAGAAAGATATTTACCTGTGCTTTACTGACTATATAAAGGCTTTCAATTGTGTGGATCATGACAAGCTATGGACAACATTGTGTGTATGAGTATTCCAGAACACTTAATTGTGCTCATGAGGAATCTGTACCTGGACCAAGAGGCAGTTGTTCAACAGAACATGGGAACACTGAATGGTTTAAAATTCAGAAAAATGTGTGACAGGGTTATATCTTTCACCATACTTATTCAACTTGTATGCTGAGCAAATAATCTGAGAAATTGGGTTACATGAATTAAAACGTGGCATCAGGATTGGAGGAAGACTCATTAACAACCTGCGTTATGCAGATGATACAACCTTGCTTGCTGAAAGTGAAGAAGACTTCAAATATTTACTGATGAAGAGCAAGAGCACAGCCTTCGGTATGGATTACATCTCAAGGTAAAGAAAACAAAAATCCTCACCACTGGACCAATAAACAACATCCTTATCAATGGAGAAAAGATTGAAGTTGTCAAGGACTTTATTCTCGTTGGATCAAAGGGATATTAGCCATTGAAAATCCTAGGAATATGGTTCTACTCTGACATACATGTGGTCACCATAAGTTAGTATATACTCAAGGGCAACTGGTACTTTCATGATAGTAAAGTACACTTTGAACCTTGTTCTTAAATTATAATTTAAATTATAAGTAATCTTTTAAAATATACCTTTGAGCTGAAGTGATATTTTGCCACTTTGGAGCCTACTTCATAAAAGGTTCTTAAACTTTCTCTTTGCTCTCTCCTGTGGAAGTTAGCTTTCAGGTCAAGAAGATACACAAACAGTCTAAGGAGATTGTCGCCTGACAAGGAACTAAATCCCTTGCAGTAGCCAGCCTGGAGCTGAAGCTGCCAGACAATAGCCATCTGGATGGACCATTTAGACAGCTGAACCACCAGCTTCATTTAAGCTTTCAGATGACTACAATCCCTGATTGAAATCACATAAGAAATCCTAAACCAGAAACATCCAGCTAAGTTAGTTTGGAATTCTTTACCCAGAAAAAGTGCAAAAATGCTTATTGTTTAAAGTTTTAAAATATATCTTTGACGGTTCCAAATGAGGATCATAGCGACCCTTTATAGGGTTCCCAAGGAGCCGTTAATGGGTTGGAATCACCACCCTTGAAGTTATCAGTCCAGTGCTTATCCTACAGAGTCACACCAGGACTGTCAGCAGCAACACGAATTTTAACCATCACTTATCTGTCTGTTTGCATACTGTGGTGGCACATGCTGTGTGTGTTCCTATAATGCTGGAAGGTGTACCACCGGTATTTCAAATACCAGCAGGGTCAACCCATGGTGGGCATGTTTCACTGGAGCTTCTAGATTAGGGAAAAAGGCCTAGAGAATTGCTTCCAAAATTAGCCAATGAGAGCCTTATCAATCACAATAAAACGTTCCACATGCTTGCTTTAGACATGTCGTCAAGAGCAATCAATCACTGAAGGAAGACATCAGATTTGGTAAAATAGAGAGCCAATGTGGGCACGGGAGACCTTCAGTTAGATGGATTGACACAATTGTCACAATGATATACTTGAACATGCATGGGATTAGAGACCCAGGCCACATTGTGTTCCATTGTATTTAAGCTTGCCAAGGATCTGAACAACTTAGCAGCAGCAGCTAATAATGATGTAGTAATAATTTACTCAGCTGCCTGCCCTTCCTTTACAGACTGTGATCTCTTTGAGGGTTCATGTGGATTGTCATCTTCGTATGACCCATAGCCAGTACCAAGGCCAGACTCATTAAAGGTTGATGGGATGTGAGTGAGTGACAGTTTGTTTAGATAGTAGAACATGGAGTTTCTGAGGCTAAGGCCACAGATTGAGTTTCTGTAGAGGTAATTAGATTTTTTCTGTATCTTGGTCCAAATGGTGTCCTTAATTCCTTCCAACTATCTCTATAAATGGATAGTTCCTTCCAACTATCTCTATAAATGGAAGGAAATGGAAATACTGCTATTATTGTTAACATACTATGATGATGAAGCAGAGACTCAGAAGGGTTCTATGATTTTTTTTTCAATTGTCTAGAACTAAAAATTGGTGGAGACAGGACTGAAAACAGACAATCAAGTGCTACTTCAAATCTGGTTTCATTATAAAACTGCCATGCATTTATTTTAAAATGAAATTTTGGTGGTTTGTGTTTTTTTTTTTTTTCATCTTAATGGATAAAGGTGGTAAAAACATTCAGGAAGACACTTATATAGAGTATTTATTTAGGGTAATTATCATCAGATATTGAAAGCTATTAAATGCAGCAATAAATATATACACATACTTTTGTTGGTCTTTTTTTTACTTTCTTTCAGTATAATTAGTGTCAATACTGTATTCAAGCAAATCATCACATGAAGGTATCTTTAAAGTGTTTCTAAATTGTTGTGAAGGCATGGTATTTAGACAATATCAAATAAAAATATTTTAATGTCTTTTATTCCTTGGACTTTGGAGAATGATGATTTTGTGAGTTAAATAACTCAAGACTGAATCAGCATATCTGGCTTTTGAGCTTGCTTCTAGAGCTTGCTCTGATTCGCTGTGACAGACCCTATGTACAACCAAATGAAACTTTGCCTGGTCCTATGCCATCCTCACAATATTTGCTATTATTGAACCCAACCTGAGGGACTTATCTTCTGGCACTACAGTAGACAATGTTCCCAAGCTATTCATAAGGTATTCAGTGGCTAATTTTTCAGAAGTGGGCCACTTCTTTCTTCCCAGTCTGTCTTAGTCTGGGAGCTCCCTGAAACCTGTTCTCCATGGGTGACTTTGTCCACCACAGTAGGACAAAATGATAGCCAATAATTAAACTGATAACTAATCATAACCAATGCATCCTGAAACCTCGTCACCAGATAGCATTGTCATTATTTTCCACTATTACACATCTGTCATATAATCATAGTGATGGAGTTTTTAATGAGTAATTTTTTTTTAAAGTTTTCAATAAGAATCTTTTAAATCACATTTTTAGAATACCAAAAGGACTTATCTTTGATTCATAGCTCTGTCACTTTCTACCTGCACAACCTTGAGGGGCTACATAATCTTGCTGAGTCTCAGTTTCCTTTGTGTGTTTGTATGTTTTTATATGTATGCTGTGTACAATATATGTATTCATTTCCCCCTTTTTATATTCCTTATAGATTCCCAAACACAAATTTCAGTTTGGTTTGAGAAAAATGGCAATTACAATCCTTAAAGCTTTATATTTGTTAGCTAAATATTTAATGCCCACCAGACATTCTTACAAGCTTTCACAATAGTTAGTCTCAGTGGCAACTGAACTATATTGGTTCAAAATAAGAAGGAATAAGTTTCTCAGATAAAACACACAGTTACAAATAAATAATTCTTGAGTTTTTCTTCCTTCCCAAAACAGCAGTGACCTCTTTTCCAATCTTGTAAAGACTAAGCAGAATAGTTGTGAATCATAACATTATGTGTCAATACTTCAGGAGTTAGCTAATTTGTACTGATGACTCCAAGATCTGAAAGAAAATGACCTCAGTAGACGATCCATGATGACTGGGTGAGACCGTTATTTAAAAGAAACTACATAGATTCAAATTTGCAAAATATCCTCTTTGTCTAACAGGTCTTTGAAAATCATATTTGGTAACCCAATAAAAAACTGGGCAGAGGACATGAACAGACACTTCACTAAGGAAGAGATTTGGGCAGCCAACAAATATATGAAGAAATGTTCACGATCATTAGCCATTGTTGTTGCTGTTGTCAAGTGCTGTCGAGTTGATTCCGACTCATAGAGACCCTGTATAGGGTTTCCAAGGAGCAACTGGTGAGCTTGAACGGCCGACCTTGCAGCTCAATGGCTTTGCAGTCTGGCACAATAACCCACAGCGCCACACCAGGACTCATTAGCCATTAGAGAGATGCAAATGAAAACAACAATGAGATATCATCTCACACCAGCAATAACAGTGAAGTTCAAAAAAGCAGAGGACAATAAATGCTGGTGAGGATGTGGAGAGACTGTGACCCTCCTACATTGCTGGTGGGAATGCAAAATGGTTCAACCACTCTGGAAAACAGTGTGGCACTTCCTCAGAAAGCTGGAAATAGAAATACCTTATAATCCAGCAATTCCTCTACTTGGTATATATTCACAAGAAATATGAGTCATAACATCAATAGATATATGCACACCAATGTTCATAGCAGCACTATTCAAATTAGCAAAAAGATGGAGACAGCCTAAGTGCCCATCAGTGAAAGAATGGATAAACAAACTTTAGTACATACACACAATAGAACATTACTCTACCTTGAAGAATCACATGGAAGCTGCAAGACACCCGCATAATAACATGGATCAACCTTGAGGACATTATACTGAGTGAAATTAGTCAGTAGCAAAAGGACAAATACTGCATAAGACCAATACTGTAAAAGCTTAAGAAAAGATACCCATACTAAAAAGGAAAAAAACCCCACTATTTGTTTGTTATGGGGGGCATGAAGGGAGGGGACAGTAGAGCACAGGGTAGGGGAGAGACACATCATAGTTCAGGTGTTGGGATGGGCAATACACAAGGAGGGGAAGTGGGTGTAAGAACAAGGTAGATTAAAAAAAAAAACAACACCACCAAAAAAAACATATTTTGTACTAATATGGTACTACATTAGGTGTTAATTGCCCCGTTTCTAGCTATAAGCTATAATGCCTGCCTCATACTGAAAGTCTGATGGATCTAACTTGTTGTTAGGACATGTGCTAGCCATGAAGCAAGTTAAGAATGTTTTCCTTTCAAGTGGTCTAAAAGGTTTGTATCAAAAACAGAACCACTTAGAACATTTTCTCTAATATGAGTGGCCATAATAAACTACTTCCTCTCTATGGAAGTTTATATTCTGCTCAGTTTCCTAGTTTCTGTCTCCACAGAGAACATCCACATAACCTGCAGAGTGTGGAAGGGAAAAACAAAACCCTGCCTCTTGGTTTGGAAGAAGCTCTTTCATGGCTTTCAAAATGGTTGTGTCAAAACAAACTGTGAACTAAATAAAGTTGGATTTGAAGCCCTTCACTTTCCAGGTCTTTGCCCCTTTTCATTTCTTCCTTAACCACTGCAAAAAGTATGTGCAAACCATGCCTGGCTTTCCCTGGCTTCACAAGGAGAAAAGAGAACCAAACTCAAAATCTGCCCAATGCCAATCCCTGTGAAGTGGAGGTCAGACATACTTCTACCCTACAACCTTCTTTACCCCATTCTGACACCAACAATCATTCCTACAGCACTCTCTGCTTTACATCTGGGTTCCAAGATCCATTGCAATGGCCACAGGGAAGTCATAATAATACTCACGATTATGGTGTTTATTAGGGAAGTGATCAGGGTAAAAGTTAGCATCAAAACCAACTCAGGACACAGATGTTCTCCAGTCAGGAACACCTCTTCTCTGCTGTACTGCAAACATGCCTCAGTCTTATATTCAGCTTCTCAGCCCTGTGGCCCATTGGTCTCTGCCCTACTCAATGCGCTCTTAGAGCCTACAGCCGCTCTGTCTTTCCATGCCACTAATTCTGCCATCATCTCTGTCATTGCTTTTCCAGGTAGGGGTCTCACACTCCACTCATGCTCTTCCTTCTAGATTTTCCCAGGATCTCCCATTCCTGCTTCTGAGATGGCGCCTTTTAAACCTAGATGGACAGCAAAACTAACTAATCCCAACCTTAGAATCTTGTATATGTTATTTTCATGATCCCACCCAACCATTTGGTGGGAATTAAGACATTAGGTACAAAAGCTAGATCAAGTAAACACAAGGTACCACAGCAACTCTTCAGTTACTTTGGTTTTCTCTATTGAGAAAAGGATAAAAAACAGGGCATTGGAGTGACATCTGACCTCCTCTGGTGGTGTGGAGGGTGGAGGGTAGGGAGGGGAATAACCATGAACATCAGCCCTTGGCCAATTCTTATGTGGTTGATATCAGTCCAACTTTCTCTCCCAGTTCTGACACCAACTGTCCTTTCCACAGTACTCTACTTCTCAGTTGGGTTTGATCATTCATTGTAATGTCCACACAGAACTCACAGACAATACTCATGATTATGGGATTTATTAGGGAAGTTACTTTTGTTGTTGTTAGGTGTCAATGAGTCAGCTCTGACTCATAGCAACCCTATGCAACACAGAACATAACACTGCCTAGTCTTGGGCCATCCTCACCACTAGTGTTAAGTTTGAATGCATTATTGTAGCAAATGTGTCAGTGCATCTAACGGGGGATCTTCCTCTTATTTGGTGACCCTCTCTACCTTACCAAGCATGATATCATTTTCCAGAGACTGGCCCTCCTGATAACTTATCCTGTCTCCCCATATTTGCTTCTAAGGAACATTCAGATTGTACTTCTTCAACACAGATTTGTTTGTTCTTCTGGTAGTCAATAGTACTTTCAATATTCTTCATCAATACCATAATCAAATGTATCGATTCTTCTCCATTTGTCCTTATTCATTGTCCAACCTTCACGTACATATTGAAAATACCATGGCTTGGGTCAGGCATACCTTAGCACTTTTAAAGTGACATCTTTGCTTTTTTATTTTTTTAACATTTTATAGAGATCTTTTACAGCAGACTTGTCCAATGCAATATGTCTTTTGATTTCTTGATTGATGCTTGTATAAGCATTGATTGTGGATCCAAGCAAAATGAAATTCTTCACAACTTTGATATATTCTTCATTTATCATAATGTTATTTACTGGCCCAGTTGTGAGGATTTTTGTTTTATTTACATTGAGTTATAATTCACACAGAAGGCTGTAATCTTTGATCTTCATCAGCAAGTGCTTCAGGTCCTCTTCACTTTCAGGAAGCAAGGTTGTGTCACCTGCATATCAGAGGCTGTTAATGAGCCTTCCTCTGATCCTGATGTCCCGTTCTTCTTCATATAATCCAACTTCTCTGGTTATATGTTCTGCATATAGATTTAATAAATATGGTGAAAGGATATAAAAACACTGGCACACACCTTTCCTGATTCAGCTTTATCCTTCATTATTTCTTCCATTCATTTTAGCTGCTCTACAATTAAGAGCGAGTTTCAGAGTTTCACCTGAGATCCACTTTGGTCTTTTTTTTTTTTTTTTTATTTCCCTCTTTTTAATGACCTTTTGCTTTATTCAAGTATGATATTCTTGATGTCATCCTATAGTTTTTCTGGTCTTCTGTCATTAGCGTATAATGTGTCAAATCTGTAACTAAGATGGTCAGTAAATTCAGGTGGATATGCTCAAGGTCATATGTTGGTTCTCATAGACTTGTTTTAATTTTCTTCAGCTTTAGTTCGATTTTGCATCGGAGCAATTGATGGTCTATTCGACAGTCTGCCCCTGGTCTTGTTTTAGTTGATGAATTGAGCTTCTCCATAATCTCTTTCCACTTACTGTCAATTTGGTTCTTGTGTATTCCATGTGAGTTCCATGTGTATAGTTACCATTCATGGTGTTAAGAAGGTATTTGTAATGAATAAGTTTGCACAATGTAATCTCATGAGTTAATTCTATCACCAGGGCCATATTTTCCAACTACCATCCTTCTTGTTTCCATTTTTTGCAATCCAATCATTGGTAACTGTCAATGCATATCAATTTCAGGCTAAAGAAGCTGGTAGAAGTCTTCAGTTTCTTCATCACTGGCTTTGGTTGTTGGTGCATAACTTGGAACAATAGTGATAATAACTGATCTTCCTGTTTGGCATATGATTATTCTATCACGGACAGCATTGTATTTTAAGAAAGATCTTGAAATGTTCTTTTTGACAGTGAATGTGGCACCATTCCTCTTCAATTTGTGATTCCTGGCATAGTAAACCATATTATTGTCTGATTCAAAATGTCCAGTATCTATCCATTTCAGCTCACTACTGCCTAGGATAGCAATCTTTATATGTTCCAATTCAGTTTTTGACAATTTTTCTAGATCCACACTTTGTACATTTAACATACCTATTATTAATGGAGCTTTACAACTGTTTCTTCTCATTTTGAGTTATACCCCATGAGCAAATGAAGGTTCTGAAAGCTTTGCTCCATCCAAGACTTGAAGGTCAGCTCTTCCTCAGTTGTATTTTGAGTATCTTCCAAGTTGAAGGGCTCACCTTCTGGCCCTATATCAGACAATGTTCTGCTTGTATTCTTACATTTTCCAGGGGTTAATCCCTCATAAATGGACTGCCTATTCCTTCTTGCTAGTATATTCTTAGTAGGAAGTCTGCTGCAACCTGTCTACCATAGGTGACTCTATTTGAATTTGAAAGATTAGTGACAGAGCTTCCAGCATCAGAGCAAAAATCAAGCCACCACAGCATAACAGATTGACAAATATATGGGAATTAGAGAAGTTAGTAGAATACAATTCAAGATCAGAAATGTTCAGGATACAGATCTTCAGTCAAGACAGCCTCTTTCCAGTCATGCCTATAGGTTGGCGCTTCTCTAGCCCTCTGCCTCTTGGTCTGGTGTCTGATCTGTTCAGGCAGTGTTACAAAGTTCTTTTAGGGCCTCCAATATATACCCAAATGGGCACTTTCATCATCTATAAACATCAGCCTGAAGGTGCTTGCTCAACTCTTGTTCTATGAGTCATCAAAACTAGTTCCCCAAATTCAGTGCAAGGAGACACCTCACTGCAAAATCTAGCCTACTGCCCCAAGTCGCTCAGCTCAACTTGCTCCATGATGGGAAGTCCATCACTCTGTCTTGGGTTCTGGCTCTTGGTTCTTCTCCTGTTCTTCTGTCACTCTTCTGGGGTCACAACTCTCTGTCTCCTGAATTGAGGAGATTCAATACATGGCCATTGTGAATCAGACAATCATATGGTTTACTACGCCTGGAAGGACAGCTAAGGGGAATAATGTCCTAGTCATCAACATTAAGAACATTTCAAGATGTATTTCTTGAAGTACAATGCTCATATTATTCAAATTTATGCACCAATGACTAAAGCCAGTGATGATGAAATTGAAGAATTTGATCAACTTCTTCAGACTTAACTTGATCAAATATGCAATCAAGATGTATCGATAATTACCTGAGATTGGAATGCAAAGGTTGGAAACAAAGAGGAAGAATAAGTGTTTGTAAAATATGATAGAAATTAAGCTTGAGATCACATGATAGATTTGCAAGATCAATTACTTGAAACATACATTTTTAAATAACATAAAAACAATTATACACATGGACATCAACAGATTCAATACACAGGAATCAAACTGACAACATTTTAGATACAGATGGCCAAAAAGCTCAGTATCATGAGTCAAAAAAAGGTCAGTGGCTGACTGTGGAACAGACCAATTTCTCATATGCAAGTTCAGACTGAAGCTGAAGAATATTAAAATGACTCCACAAGAGCTAAAATATGACCTTGAACTATCCCATCTGACTTTAGAGACCATCTCAAGAACAGATATGATGCATTTCACACTAATGACTGAAGACCAGAAGAGCTGTGGGATGAAACCAAGAACATCAATCAGGAAGAAAGCAAAAGGTCATTAAGAAGACAGTAAGGAAAAATAGACCAAAATAGATGTCAAAAGAGACTCTGAAATCTTATCTACAGTGAGGAGATGCTAAAGCAAATGGAAGAAATGAAGTTAATTCCTGAACAGAAAATTTCAAAGGGCAGCTCCAGAAAACAAAGTCAAGGATTATAATGAAATGTGCAAAGACCTGGAGTTAGAAGAGCCAAAGGGGAGAGCACGATCAACACTTCACAAGCTGAAAGAACTGAAGCAGAAATTCAAGCCTCTACTTGCAATGCTGAAGGATTCTATGGACACAATGTTGAATGATGCAGAAAACATCAAAAGAAGATAGATACACACAGAGGCACTGTACCAAAAAGAAAGGGTCAATGTTCTATCATTTTAAGAAGTAGCATATAATCAAGAACTGATGATATTGAAGAAAGAATTTACAAGCTGCACTGAAGGTGTTGATGAAAAAAAGTTTCCAGGATATCACAGAAAATAAATTGAAAATTTTCAACAAACTAATGAATCACTGGAGGTGCTCAATCATCTATACCAAGAAATTTGGAGGACAGCTACCTGGCCAACTGATAGGAAGAGATCCATTTTTGTGCCCATTGCAAAGATAGGTGACCCGATAGAATGTGGAAATCATTGAACAAGATCATTAATTTCACATGCAAGTGAAATTTTGCTGAAGATAAGTTAAAAATGGGTGCGAAAGTACATTGACTGCTAGAAATTCAAGCTGGATTCAGATGAGGATGTGGAATGAGGGATATCATTGCTGACATCATATGGATCTTGACTGAAAGCAGAGAACACCAGAAAAATGTGTACTTATGCTTTCTTACCTATGCACAAGCTTTTGACTATGTGGATTTTGAGATGCTATGAGTAAACACTATGAAAAGCGGATACTGAATGTTTTAAAATCAGGAAAGGTGTGCTCCAGAGCTGTATCCTTACACTATACTTACTGTCTGTATGCTGAACAAATAATTTGAGAAACTGGATTATATGAAGAAGAATGTAGCATCAGGATTGGAGGAAAACTCATTAACAATTTTTCATATGTAGATGATGCAACTTTGCTTGAGGAAAGCTAAGAGGACTTAAAAGACTTAGTGATGAAATCGATTACAGCCATCAGTATGGATTACACCTCAATGCCAAAAAAACCCCCCAAAAACAAAAAACAAAAATCCTTACAACCGCACCCACAAATAGCATAATTACAAATGAAGAAAAAATTGAAGTTGTCAAAGACTTCATTTTGCTTGAATCCACAATCAACACTCCTGGAAGCAATAGTCAAGAAATCAAATGGCATGTTGCATTAAGCAAATCTATTGTACAAGACCTCCTCAAAGTTTTTTAAGAGCAAAGATACCAGATTGAGGACCCATCCATGGTATTTTCAATTACCTCATGTGCATGTGAAAGATGGACAATGAATAAGGAAGCTTGTAGAAGAATTGATGCACTTGAATTATGGTGTTAGAGAAAAATATTGAAAAGTACCATGGACTGCCTGAAGAACAAACCAATATTTACTGGAAGAAGTATACTCAGAATGTTCCTTAGAAGCTAGGATGGTAAGACTCTGATATTTTGGACTTCTTATCAGAAGGGACCAATCCCTGGAAAAAAAACATCATGCTTGGAAAGTAGAGGGTCAGCAAAAAAAGAGCAAGACCACCAATGAAATGAGTTGGCTCATTGACTGCAGCTATGGCCTCCAGTATAAAAACAGTTGGGAAGATGGCACAGGATCAGACAATGTTTTCTTCTGTTGTGCACAGGGTTGCTATGAGTCAAAGCCTACTCAACTGCACCTAACAGCAACAGCTATCAGTTCAGAGTTTAGGAGGCTAGAAGTGTGAATTCAGAGGAGCAGCTCTTGGGATAAGCTTCTCTAGCTCTTGGCTTTCAAGGAAGTTTCCTGTTTCTTTGAGCTTCTCCTCCTGCGTGATTTTCACGTGGCTTGGCATTCCTTTTCCCCATCTCTGCTTGCTTCTGTTTCACTAATCAGCTTGGTCTATGTTTCTTTTATATCTCAAATGAGATGAACTCCAACACACCCTACACCAATCCTACCTCATTAACATAATGTGAAAACCCATTCCCAAGTGGATTATATCCACAGGCTTAGAGGTTAGAATTTACAACCCACGTTTTGAAGGGATACAATTCAATCCATAGCAGCATGTTCTGATATAGTTCCCCAAGGGGCTAAGTAGAGAAATTGATATTTAAACCACATAGAGAGTTGTTGTTGGTAAGCACCACCGAGTTGGTTCCCACTCATAGCCGCCATGCCTAGGGTATCCAAGGAGGGCCTGGTGAGCTCTGATCACCCACCTTGCAGTTCAGTACATTAACCTAGAGTGGGTACCCCAAAGGAAGCACTCTGCTCCCCTGCAACATGGAACAGATGGTACCTTAAAGCTAATTATCCGATTCCAATCTCCACATTTCCCAACCCCCAAAATATAAATAAACCATGCCACACCACACATATAGTTTTCATGAAGAAATATGCACAAAGTTTAAACAAACAATAAAGTCTCTTTTCTGCTTCAAATCTTTGTATCTTTATTTCTATTCTATAGTAATAATTGATACAGTAATGTGAACTAGCTGACAGGATAATTTAAAATCACTATCTTCTTCCCTTCTCCTCAGTGGAGTTCTGACTTAAAGCCTAAAATGAAACCACTGAAGTTTTTAATCTTCTCCTACTCCAGAAATAGCTAGACATAATTTTAGTTTCCTTTTATTAAGGCCTATCATTCTTGAAAAGAGAGTGCTTAGTTTAGTTACTCACTATATAAAATGGTAACATTTTATCCTAAACTGGATTATTGGAAGGTTATCAAAATTTAATCAAATATTCTCTCAAATTACCTAAATTCTCTTACTATTTCCCCAAAGATGGCTTTTCTTATTTTACATTTCTATTACACCATCAAAGGAGCTCTGGTAGCATAATGGTTACAAATTGACTGCTAACCTCAAGGTTGGCAGTTTGAAAATACCAGCCATTCCATGGGAGAAAGATGAGGCTTTCTGCTCCCGTAAAGATTTACAGCCTCAGAAACCCTGTGTAGGGTCACTATGAATTGGAACCGACTCCATGGCACTTAGCAACAACAACAACAATTACACCATCATTCTGTGGAAATATACAAGTTGGATAAGAAATTACATGGTCTAGCCACTATTTTCTGTTGTTGTTGTTAAGTACCATCGAGTCAATTCCATAGTGACCCTATGTAGGGTTTCCAAGAAGCAACTGGTGAGTTTGAACCACCAACCTTGCGGTTCAAAGCAACTTTGCAGTCCAGCACATTAACCCACAGTGCCACACTGGGACTTTTAGGTTAATATTTAATGACATATATTAATTTCTAAATTATAAACACAAAGAAATGACCAGTGTGGTATATGAGGGAAGTATAGAAACAAATAGAAGACATGAAGAAGCTGACATTCTGCAAAACGGAGTGAGGGTAAAGGGAGACTAAGAGAGCTCTTAAGAAAATGGAGCTGGAACAAATTCTGCCACTACCTATGGTTTTGAAAATTCAATTCACTTAGTTAAATCTTTAGTTACTCAAGTATAGAATGAAGG
>NW_006408522.1:18668564-18687631 GCF_000296735.1 Chrysochloris asiatica
TATTTACAGCTAGGAACTACAAAGGGGTCTTCAAAAAGTTTGTAGGAAAATGATGTGAAAAGATAATGGAATTTTTCCAAATTATTTGAATCTCTTCATATATCCTTAAAAGAAGATATTTCTTTTCATCATGTTGAAGAATTTCAGAAAGGCCTTCAGCATGAAAACACTGCTTTTTACAATACCTGAGATTACAACAGCTAGAGACTTTTTTTTCCCCCCCAGGCCAATGTATCACTCTGTATTAAGATTAAAATGACTTTACCTAAAGAAGTTGTTGTGTTAATCTATGAATTAACATATCAAAAAATAGTTTCTCAAGTTCCTGTTCAAGGCAGAGGATGGAGCTTTGGAAATGTCTCCGTCTTGCCTCTTGAAAGCCTGACCAGGTGCCATCTCGAGGTGTTCTCTCTCTCTCCCTCTGCTCTTGTCCGTTTCATGTTTATTTCTGATGATCAATTGTACTTTTCAGATTCTCTTCTTTGTCTCTTTTTAAAATCAACTGTGCAATTACTTATCCCTGTTTTTACCTTCTACTATGATCTGTGAGCCTGAAATCATTGGAACTCTTGTGTCCCTGGGATGCAAACTGAACCCAGATGTTTGGAACCTAATTATCTTCATCATACTACAGGGTAGAGAATACAAACACAAACTCCTCTAGAGGTCCAGGAATGTGATGTAAAAGGTTTTCTGTCATCTGAGGTTGATAAAATTCATATTGATAGGAACTGTAAGAAACTACAGAGTACATGCTCTATCCAAAAGGGAGAGGAGCCACAGAGCAAGACAATTTTCTTGTTTTCAAATTACATAAGAAAACTGGAGTTGTGTGTTCTTCCTCCTAATTTTTAAGACAATCTGCATGTGAAAATAAATATGTACACGTGTGCAACCCCACACACTTATAAACACACACACAAACACATACTGTGACTCTTTCCAGCAAGCTTGTCACTAGGTTTGATATCTCTGGTGACCCTGTGGGTTAGGCATTAGGCTGCTGACCCCAAGGTGGATACTTTAAACCCAACAGCTGCTTTGCACAAGAAATCTGAGGCTGTCTGCCTGCTCCAGTAGAGATTTACAGTCTCAAAAAGCCTAGACAAGGTCAGTATGAGTCAGGATCAACTCAGTGTCAGGGGGATTGATTTGGGTTATAAAGCTCAGAGACCGAAATGTAGATTCCTTCCTAATCACAAATTATATCCAGAGGCTTAACTCTTTTCTTCCCATGAAGAGATACCAATATAGAACTCAAGGGACCCTGGGGCTTAGACAGATTTTTTATTTTTAAACAGCCTATCAGTTGATCTTGCTCCAAATTATCATTAAGGCACTGAATCAATTCCAAAACACTGACTTGTACCAAATATAGATGTTTATATTCAAGAAAGAAGATCAATTTATTGGAGTATATGCTTCTTTTGACAGCCCCCCAGCCCCCACTTAATCCATATGATGAGCTGTGCCTTAAGACTAGTTCAGTAGACTAGTTCTTAAAACTAAAGAGGGTAACTAAAATGACAAAACCAAACCCACAGACAACAACAGCAAATCCATCCATTCCAAAATAAAAATAGGTGGGGACACATAGACAGCTTTAAGATGCCATTGGTACCAACTTTTGTGTAAAGAGGAATAAAAGGCAGTATCAAGGAGTATAGAGAACTGGGCAATTGGACCACCCCACAATAGACAAAAGAACTATTATAGAACGAATTGTGCCCTCCACAAAAAGGTATGTTGGAATTCTAACCTCTGTATGTGTGAATATGACCTTGCTCAGAAATAGACTTAAAAAAAAAAAACCAAAAAAACCTGTTATCAGTGAAAAGCTCACATTGGAATGGGCTGGGTCCTAACACTGTCTGGATGGTGGCCGTAGTGGTTGTGTGCTGTCGTGGTTGTGTGCTGACGTGTCAGTTCCAACTCATAGCAACTCTATGTAGGGTTTCTAAGGAGTAGTGGAGTCCTGGTGTGGCTTTGTGGGTTAATGTGCTGGACTTCAAAGTCAGTTCAAGCTCGCCAGCCACAGTCATTCCTCGGAAACCCTATACAGGGTGGCTATGGGTTGGAACCAATTCAACAGCACATAACAACAACAACAAAGGAGTAAGTATTACAGAAGCAAAATCCTCATCTTTATTCCATGGAGCAGTTGACAGATTCAAACTGCTGTCCTCGTGGTTACTAGTCCAACTTGTAACCCACTATGCTACCAGAGCCCCTTCTGAATACTATCTTATAAAAAGGAGAGAACAGAGATGAAGATACCTGTGAGGATCTGTCTACAAACCAAGGACTGCAAAAATCACCCAGCATTCCCAGAAGCTGACAGAGACCAGGAAGGACAGAGAGTCTATGGAGAAAAAGCCTAACACTATCACTGCCCTGAGTTCCAATTGTTATCATCCAGAACTAAATGTAGGTTATTTAAAGTTATCCACTTTGGGTTACTTGTTACACCAGCCCTAGGAAACTTACACAGGTACCCACTTGAAAGATCAGTGGGCCATTAAGAACGGCAGCTGCACACTTCAAATCAGGCTGATTGCAAGGAACCGACACTTACGAAAATGAATTTTATGGCAAAAATAAGGAACAAAAAATAATATGTTCAAATCCCATACAGAGTTGTTACATGACGAAGAAGAAAAGTGTATACCAGGCAGAATAAAATTCCTCCAGAAAGTGAAAATAGATATAAAGATAAGCTTACAATGTAGATCAACAAGTAAACTAGTATTTCAGAATAAGCTTAAATAAATTTAAGAAAAGGAAATAAGAAAGAAATTAGAATGATGAAATTAGAAATAAGGTTACAAAGCTCAGGGCAGAATAGTATAAAAGCAAGATTATTTTAAAAATGTAAGAACGTAAGAATTTAAAAACAGAACAGTTTTTGTATTGTATTACTTTAAGTGAAATACAATACAAAAAGGGAAATGTTTGAAATAACAAATGGTTACGAATCGGGCTGCGAACCTTAAGGTCAGCAGGTTGAAACTACCGGCTGCTCCGCGGGAGAAAGATGAGGCTTTCTACTCCCGTAAAGATTTACACCCTTGGAAACCCTGTACAGGGTCGCTATGGGTCGGACCCGACTCGATGGCACTTAACAACAACAACAACAAGATAGTAAAAAGAATCCAAGATATAATAACAACAGCCTACCAAACTAGCCAAAAGGAAACCTAACACATACATAATAGGAGGCCCTGAGGAAGAAAAGCCAGGACTGGGAGTTAGGGGAAATACTGAAACCTTACCCACCATTTGCAGGCAGGGAGGTAGAGACTGACATTTGCTTTGACAAGGCATACTGCATGCCAATGAATCCCGGTGTGGCGCTGTGAGTCAATGCACTGGACTGCAAACTCGGTTTCAACTGCAAGATCAGTGGTTCAAGCTCACCAGCTCTCTCCTCAGAAACCCATACAGGGTTGCTATGGATCAGAATTGACTCCACACACTTAACAACAACAATTGCATACCAAGAAAGGACAATGGCAAGTCATATAGTAATAATTTATTTGGACATTCAGGCAAAAAGACAAAGTCACTTCAAGGAAAGAAAATAATCTTCAGAATTTTTTAAAAAACATTTTATGACAGAAAACAAGAGGCTTAAGGAAAGAAAATATGAGGCATGAATTTCTATCAAACTGTCTTTCAAGAATAATGGATACAAACTCCTAAAAATATACAAAAATGGAAGGAATATTATCCTTGTAATCTCTTCTTGAGAACTCTAATATTTAAGGAGTTTCTGATAGCCAAAATGACTGGAGATATGCTGATATAAAATAACTGGTAATATTAATCACCTGCAATTACTAACACCACAAAAAGAGATGCAACTAGATGTTATGTGCTGTGGGACAAGCACTGAACTACTAATTGCTCTGGTAGCATAGTGGGTACGAGTCAGGCTGCTAACCGCAAGGTCAGCAGTTCGAAACTACCAGCGATTCTGCGGGGGGGAAAGATGAGGCTTTCTGCTCCTGTAAAGATTTACAGCCTTGGAAACCCTGTACAGGGTCGCTATGGGTCAGAACCAACTCCACAGCATTCAACAACACCAACTAATCAGTAGATCAGCAGTTTAAACCCTCCAGCTCCTCCTCAGAAACCCTATGGTGGTGGGGGTAGTTATGGGGCTATGGAGACGATTCCAACTCATAGCTAGCATGTATGGGGTTTTCAAGGCTGTAAATCTTTATGGGGGCAGAAAGTTTCATCTTTCTCTCATGGAACCACTGGTAGTTTCGAACTACTGACCTTGAGGTTAACAGCCCAATTCATAACCACTATGCTGCCAGAGCGCCTCAGAAACCCTATAAGGGCCTCTATGAGTTTAATATGACTGGACAGCACTTAACAGCAACATCTATGAAACAGTCCTTCCAAAAAATATCCAACCTGAATCTAATCAAGTCAGTTGACTTTAACACTGATTATAGAAATCTAAAGCAAAAGAAAAAGAAATGTGTTAACTGAGCTCTGGTAGCGTAGTGGTTACAAATTGGGCTGTGAACCTCAAGGTCAGCAGTTCGAAACTACCAGCTGTTCCATGGAAGAAAGATGAGGCTTTCTGCTCCCATAAAGATTTACAGCCTCAGAAACCCTGTACAGGGTCGCTATGAGTCAGAATCGACTCCACGGCGCATGACAACAACATACCACAGAAGTCCAATCAGAAAAATAGACTATGGAAACTATATAGAAAAAGGAATTCTTGAATAGTTGAAATAAATTCCACAAGAGAAAAAACAAAACGATGAATGAGCCATAGAAAGGAAGGCTGAAGATGAAAGTATGTTTAAAACACATGTCAGCTAAATTTAACATTGAGAGATTATTTGGATTCTGATTCAAAGAGAAAAGAGAGGAAGAGTGAAAAAGAGAAACTTTTGCAAGATCATTGGAAATTTGAACCTTTAAATAGTGATTTCATGATATTAAAATTACTAATTTCTTAAGCAATAAATAGAAGGTTATGTTAATATCCAAATATTTTTAATTAAAATTCTGAAGTATTTAGGAATGAAAGGATATAATGTTTAATACTTGCTTCAAAATTCATACAGGTTGGGGAGGAGCAGATCAGGATGACAGAATGACCGACCGTGAGGTGGCATTTACTGAAGCCAGTTGTTTGTTGCTGTTCTTGTTAAGTGTAGTTGAGTGGACCCTGTAGAGGATTTCCAAGGAGCAGCTGGTGGTTTGAACCATGCACCTATAGGTTAGCAGTCTAGTGCTTATCCTGCAATGCCACACCAGGACTCCAATTGTTAAGTACATAGAAATCCATTCTATTATCCTGCCTACTTTTACATATGCTTAAAACTTTACATAATAAAACCTGATAATCACAGAAGAAAAGAACCAGTGTGTATTGGACTATGTTTCTTGTGGGAGTGCATTCTACCAAATATTTCTATGCCATTAGGAATAAAAACTATTTGGAGTTTATTAGCATAATCAGAGAAGAAAACTTAAAAGGCCATTAGCATTGCGCACAATGAAGTTTTCTTGCCTAAAAGATGTGCATCTGGGGAGCGAACCAAGCAAAAGTTTCTCAGCCTCTATTAATATCAGAAACCACTTAGAAACACTGTTGTGCATGGTTTTAAGGGACCTGCTGCAATATTTATTTAACCAGTATCACATAGAAAAATCTTAATGACAACATTGCACCGCCACCATTGGGAGAAAAGGAAATTAGTCAAGTTTCTGCCTCTGCAGAAAGCATGGAAATTCAGAAATCATCTTATCATGTAATACATGTGTATGATTGGGACTTGAGATGTGCTACCATCTCCCTCCATTGACACTGTCTGCTGTCAGAGCCGCCAAGGTGTCGACAGGTGACACTTTTTCTTGATTCTTGTCAAAGCTTCAGCTAGTTCTGCCTCTGGATGAAATGCTTGTTCTAAAATGCTACTTTGAGTTCTAGAGATTCAAAGCAGTGTTTTAGAAATAACATAGCATCTAGAAAAGTATGGCAGTTCACAAGCCATCTTTAATAATAAAAGTTAGCCTTTGTTTAATGTGACAGATTTCTGGATCAGGTCGGTCCTCAGGCCTATTTTATTTAGATGTGTACTTAAGGATCTCAGAAGAATACCCTAACATCACTTCTGAATTTATTTTGCCTTACTGAGATGCATTATGTGTCTTCATGTTGCAAAGAAATATGGGATATTCAGTAATTATTTGGAGAAAGACCATATTTATCTACTTTCATAGATACTCACAGGAATAGCTCTGAACAAAGAGCTGCAAAAAGATAGTGTTTGTACTAAGTGTAAGCCTTAGACTTAAAATACTTCTTCCACAGAGGATTCAGGACTAGGGAGATAGATCAACCATATCGACTCTCTTCAATAAGTAGACAACCATCCCTGCAAAATTGTTCATTTGCTTCCAAACCCTTTTTTATCATGTTGTTTGATTTAGTACTCTCCTGAAACTACTACTCTATAAACATGTTGGTCCTTTCTGATTTTATTTCCTTCAACCGAAGCCCATCTCTGCTTCCCCAAGCTCGCATCTTTCATCCATCAAGCCTATACATTGTAAAGAGCAATGGATAAACATCATTTCTTTCCAGAACAGATGGGCCTGTTTGTGATTTGCCAAACTTCAAAAGATCTGCTCTACCTTAGATCCTGCTAGAAAGAACTTGGGTGCTAAAGTAAATGCAGAAAACCCCTTTGTCCTGACACAATTGCTTAACTGTAAATTATGTTTCTGGATATAAAACCATCCAGGCTGTTTTGTTTCCATTTCCATGAGCAGCGCTCAATTCCCTTGGCAAATTTCTAATCATTTTAGGTTTGTGAACCATGAACTTTAGTCATTGGGTCCTTACTCCTGTGGGTTCACCTCTGTTAACTGAAATATGCTTCAGTCTTCCTTGGGCAAGTTCTGCAGACTCATCCTGAAATAAACCTCCCCCCAATTTACACTTAGCACAGGGTTTCTTTAAAAGGAATTATTATTTTTGAATGTCTATGCTTTTCTAGGATTTGCACTAATAGCTAGTGTTATATAGTAGTTATCAAGATTTTATCATGTGGCAAAACCTGAGCTAAAGCCCATGTATTATATGTCACATTTCAGTATCTCAATAACACCATAGGTTAGGCACCTTTATCATCTACATTTAACTGTTGAGGAAAGTGAAGTTCAGACAAGTTACAACGTTTGCCTCAAGTTACACAGCTAACAGATGTTCAAACCCAGGCAAATAGATTTAATTCAAAGCTTTGTGGATTCCACTATGCTAGAGTGGGCACAATTTTGATAAACTGTGAAGACAATAGTTGAGGAGTTACATATAACAGTGGAAATGTAATAATTTTCATTTAAAGATCTTATAAAATAAGGTTCACAGAAGAAAATAAATATGTGAGATCCTGAGTAGGAGAGTGCGTGTTGGTCAGCCTCCATATATGGAAACGTAACTCTGAGCCTTTCTTGTGGCTAATGCTCGCCCCCTGCTGGCTATAACTAATTTGTGCTCCACAAACATTCTCTGCAAGGCCAGAATCATTTTGTAGAACATAACCTACCTTCCGTCAGTAAATCAGCCTTCTGATCTTGGTAATACAATAAATTTAAGAAAAAGAGCACTTAAAAGAGAGATCTACTAGACTATGCCTTATTATGATTTCTTTGCAGATGAGAATAACTTGCTGCCTTCGATTTCTCAACAGTCTGAATTGTATTGTATGGAAAAAATGGCAAATTAACTCTTATTAGCTATTCCCTTCAGGTGGTTCTGATGAGTGCACTGGAGAAGAGAAGGCTAGCATTCTAACCAAGGAAAGAATTAATTAGAGCAGAGATTTACCTCTGTGATTCCATTTTATGTCTGAAGAAAAAAAAAAAAACACTAAAAATCTTGGCATTTGCTTCAATCCATCCCTCTCTTCTCTTTAATAATGCAGTATTCTCTTTTGCAGCCAGTTACCCAAATGAATGCTGTAACACTGAAATGGAATAGTCAGCATTTTACAGGTTTCTCTGGGGCTAAGAAACTCCTATTCTCCTGTTGACATGGTTATAAAATCAGACATATGCTCAGAAAAAAACAAAATTGGACTTGGACATAATAAACACGCACTCAAACACACACATAGAAAGAGAAAAATAAAATAATTTCAAATCATGCATTTGAAAGAAATCATACATTTATAAGGGAAAAGTAAATAAACCAAATATAGTAATAGTATTCAAATATTACCAGTATTTTTAAAATCCAATCTAAAAATAATCAGCCAGCTAATGCTTGAAATCCATGCTGCCTGATCTATTTCTAAAATAAAGATGTGTATTTGTCCGATATCCTTATTAAGGTTGTTAGCATGGAAAATAATATTCTTTAAACCAACAAAATGCTTAGTATTTGGGGATCCAAACTCAGGCCTCATTACTCTCAGATACAAGCGGTCCATTTAGTAACTATATGAATCACGAGGACATGACACACAGCTTCTTGGAGATACTGCAGCTCCTTATCAATCACCTTTAGTGACCCAGGGGCAAGAGGCTTACCTCAGTTCCTGTTTTCTTTAAGTATGTTATTGTTGTTAAGTGTTGTCTAGGGACTTCAGACTCATAGCCACCCTGTGTAGGGTTTCCAAGGAGAGGCTGGTGAGTTTGAAATGTCAATCCCGCAGTTCAAACCGACCTTGAGGTCCAGTGTATTATCCTACAGTGTCACCCACAAAACTAATGGAGAAAGAATTCTTATCCGGAGAGTTCTGATCTGCCTTCATATAGACACTTCACTGCATTTATTAAAATGTTGCTTTTTTTTTTCCTGAAATGTGATTTGTGAGCATTTACCTCATTTTTCTTGTTATTACTATAGTGATATCCAGTTCTGATTTTGTAATGATGTCCATGGAAAGTGTAAATAGAAATTCACTTTATGAAAAACTTTGCTGTAAGATTTATTATGAAAAACAGGAAATCATCTATATAATGACCTTCCCACTTTATTTAGGGAGCTCTAGTAGCATAGGCTACACGTAAGGCTGCTTAGCTCAAGGTCAGTCATTCAAAACTACCAGGGGTTCTGCAGGAGAACAATGAGACTTTCTGCTCCCATAAAGATTTACAGCCTTGGAAACCCTAAGTAGGGTGGTTATGAGTCAGAACCGACTCCACAGCATACCACCACCCACTTTATTTATTTTTATTTAGTTTTCTTTTCATTTTGGGGGAATCGCCCTAGTGGTATAGTGAGTTAGGAGCTGGGCTGTTAAACCCATCCTCAACAGTTCCAATCCACCATGAGGGTTTCTACTTCTGTGGGGATTTACTGCCTTAGAAACTCTATACAGGGTCACTATGATTTGGAACTGACTCAACAGCACTTAACAACATAAAAACAGTGGGTCAGAACTGACTAGATGACAGTTAACAATAATGGAATCCTGAGGTTAAGTCAATCCAGAGAATGAAGTTTTGAGGAGAAAGAAGACTGCAATATGTCTGTTGTTGGTCTTGTTGTTGTAGTTAAGTGCTGCTGAGTCAGTTCAGACTCATAGCCACCATGGATAGGCTTTCCAAGAAGCAATTGGTGTATTTGAACCACCGACTTTGCTGTTCAACCCAACCTTGCAGTCCAGTACATTATCCCATAGAGCCACACAGGCAATATGTTTCTAGAGCTGTCCAAGTTTGAGAATGTTCTGATTTTAGAAAAGTAACCACAATGTTTTCAATATGTTAGACAAAGTGTGCAGAAGGGATGTGCAATATAAAACAGTTGAAAATTCCCTGAAGCTCATTGAGATTTTTAAGCAGTGACTCTGTTGATTTTGATGCCCCTGGTGGCACAGTGGGTTCAATATTGGGCTGCTAAACAATTTGCTTGTTGAAAGTGAAAGGGGCTTAAAGACTTAATGATGAAGATCAAAGAACATAGCCTTCAGTATGGATCACATCTCAATGTCAAGAAAAAAATCCTCACCACTGGACCAATAAACAACACTCTTATCAACAGAGAAAAGATTGGAGTTGTCAAGGATTTCATTCTTCTTGGATCAACTATCAACACTCATGGAAGCAGCAATCAAGAGATCAAACGATGTATTGCAGTAGGCAAATCTGCTGCACAAGGCCTTTTTAAAGTGTTGAAGAGCAAAGATGTCAGCTTGAGCACTAAGGTGCGCCTGACCCAAGCCATGGTATATTCAATAACCTCATATGCAGGCGAAAGCTGGACAGTGAATAAGGAAGACCATAGAAGAATTGATGCCTTTGAGTAGTGGTGTTGGAGGAGAATATTGAAAGTGTCATGGGCTGCCAAAAGAACCAATAGATCTGTTTTGGAAGAAGTGTAGCCAGAGTGCTCCTTGGAGGCCAGGATGGCCAAACCTCATCTCTCATACTTTGGACATATTGTCAGGAGGGACCAGTCACTGGAGAAGGATATCATGTTTGATAAGGTGGAGAGTCAGAGAAAAAGAGGAAGAACTCCAGTGAGATGGATTGGCCAAGTGGCAGCATCAATGGGCTCAAGCATGGCAACAATTGTGAGATTGGCTCAGGATTGAGCAGTGTTTTCATTCTGTTGTCCATAGGGACACTATGAGTCGCTACCAACTCAATGGCACCTAAAAACAACAACAAACAACTTAAGGAGTCCTGGTGTGGCTCTGCAGGATAATTCACTGGACCTTGAGGTCAGTGTGTACCGTAAGGTGAATGGTTCAAACTCACCAGCCGCTCCTCGGAAACTCTAGACAGGATGGCTATGAGTAGGAACCAACACAATGGCACTTAACAACAACCATATGAAAGTTCAGTGGTTCAAACCCATCAGCCACCCTGCAAGAGGAAGATGAGACTCTCTGTTCTTTTACAGATTTACCATCTTGAAACTCCTAAGGAGCAGTTCTACTCTCCTCTGAGTGCGAATCAACTCAATGATAGTGGGTTGATTCTGAGGTTTTTGGTGAATTTACACAGGAACTCTGGCCTGGTACTGCTTTAATAGATCTTTAAAAGCTCATTCACTGGAAATGAGCAACAAGATCATCCTCAATCTCCCATTCCCCAGCTGTCAAAGCATTTGAGATCCGGTTATTATTCTGAAGCATAGTGTGCTTCATAAGCGATCTGTTTGTTGATGCTCCTTTCTTTCCCACTAGACTGTGAGCTCCTAAGGAGCTCTGGTAGCGTAGTGGTTACGAATTGGGCTGTGAACCTTAAGGTGAGCGGTTCGAAACTACCAGCCGCTCCGCGGGAGAAAGATGAGGCTTTCTACTCCCGTAAAGATTTACACCCTTGGAAACCCTGTACAGGGTCGCTATGGGTCGGAACCGACTCGATGGCACTTAACAACAACAACAACAGACTGTGAGCTCCTAGAGGGCAGGGACTGTTAGGTGTTTGCTGCTGCCTCCCACACAAGGCTTAGCACAGTGCAGGCATCTACTAACAAGCTCAATAAATGCTGACCTGGACTGAAGTTTTAAAAGGCAGAATTCCCCCCTTTTTCTTCATTCATTGAAGGTGCCATCATTATTAGATGTTGAACAACAAGCAGAGATGGAAAATGGCATTTATATCAACCTAGTCAGAATCTCTGGAATGTAAACAGAGTGGTTTGTTTGGGAGTGGGTGAAGATTTTTAAATTTTTAATTAAAGTCTATTAACCAGAGTAAAGTGTTTGCAAAGAAAGGAATAACCGCTTTTAAAAACACAGCTGTGAGAACACTCTTATTTCTATAAAGTCTCATTGCCTGTGTTAGAATTTCACAGGAATGATTGTTGTAACTAGTATGCATATTGCAATAGTTTCTACCCCTATTAGTTTATTGTACTATGGTGACTTGCATGTTACTCTGATGCTAAAAGTCATGGCGCTGTATTTCAACTACTGGCAGGGTCACCCATTGTAGGTTTCAGCAGAGATTCCAGACTAAGATAGACTAGGGAAAAAGACAGACTAGGTGATCAGCTTCTGAATAGTAGTCAATGACAACCCTATGGGTCAAGACAGAATATTACCCAATAGAGTGCTGGAAGATGAGCCTCTTAGGTTGGAAGGCACTCAAACTATACCAGCCTTGTGACAACAATGAATTCAAGCTTATCAACAATTGTGAAGAGGGTGCCCGAGTGTGTCCTTTTCATTCTGTTGTATAATCATACATCAAGTAATGTCCACATACCTTCTGTGAAATAGGACGTTAAATGAGTTGTATGCTGTGCAAACATGAAGACAGTCCCTGGATTATGAATGAGGCCCATTCCTTAGTCTGTCTTTAAGCTAATTTTGTATTTATGTCAAAATAGTGAGACATGGTTCGTATCTAAAGTTAGTTCGTATAAGTAAAATGTTTGACTTAATATATGGTGTTCCTTTCTATACATTAAAACATTTTTTTAAAACCACTTCCAGATACACTAAAACATCTTTAATATAAAAATATAGTAATTGTAATAGTAACGTCTTGATAACACTTCACAAAGTAATAGCTGTTTTGTTGTTACAGACCATTGTATTTATCTTGAATTTGTAATATAACAGGCATGAGTAGGACTGGACTCATAGATAAATATGCAGTCAGACACTGTCCAAATGTACATTATGTGGGGCATAATTGTGTTTGGAGTCCCCATGAGTCAAAACCGACTGAATAGCAACTAATAATAATCTGTTATTAAGTGCCATCAAGTCGATCCCAACTCACAATGACCCTGTATGGGGTTTCCAAGGAGTGGCTGGTGAGTTTGAATCACCAACCTTGTAGTTCAAACTGACCTTGTGGTCGAGTGTTTAACCTACAGCGCCACACCAGGACTATAATAATAATAGTTTATATTCTTTTATGTTTATGTCCCTGATAAAATATTTCTGTGTAGACAACATCAGAGTATTTTGAGCTTTATGGGTGATACTCAGAGCTCCTAATTTATAAACCTGTAGTGACAACATCAGGTTTTACACACACCTGGGCACATACAAACATACCCTGCAGTGTATCTTCACCAGTCTCATGAACCACTCAGTCAACAATTCCATAGCTCAGTTCCACTACATAATTGAGACTGTTATTTATTCTGCTTCTACAATCTGTTTCCTGAACCTCATCTTGATACTGTAATTACCTGTATTTCCTTCAATTATGTGATTATTCTTGCTCAAGGTATCCTTAGCTTTTTTTGTTCACCTCCTCCCAGTATGCTAGATGTCAAACTTGCAAGAGTTATGTATCATATTGAGCCCCCCATTTTATCACAATCCACAAATTTCTCCCTTTTCCCACTTGCCTTTGCATGTAGCTTAACTACGAAGTCCCAGTATTTCAATAACAGCCTTGCCAATATTCTAAACTTCTTTTCCCCTTGGTTTTGTTTTGTATTTTTGTATACAAACCCCATCCTACAACAGTATCACCTAATAGTTAAGAAGTAGTCTCTGGAACAAGATGGTGTATGTCTGTCTTTGATCACTGGGAATTCTGTACACCTGGCATGATGTCTGTTCTTGGGTGCTGCAAAGGTTAAAGCCCTTAGATTCTAACAGAAAGATTGATGATTTGAGTCCACTTGGAGGCACCTTAGGAAACAGATGCGGCAATGTACTTCCTAAAAATCTGCTATTCAAAATCATATAGAGCACAATTCTACTCTGACACACAGTGGACCTCCATGACTTGGAACAAATCCACAGCAACTGATTTAACTAGCTAGCATAGCGCCTAGATGATGTAGACACTAAATACATACCTGCTGTGGGAATGTCCCAGCTTTTAATATCTTTGTTGATGGTAAGTGCCCTCAACTTTCTAATCAGACGGACTGGTATCAATCCCGTAGAGGGTTTCCAAGGAGCAACTGTTTGAACCACCAACCTTGTAGTTCAGTGCTTTATCCCACAGTGCCACACCAGGACTCTTAAACAGGTAAAATCTGATGAAAAGGACCAGTATGAGATGATATCAGGATAAAAAAGGTAGATGATGGTGTTATTGTATTGGTTATGTGTAAAGCTTTGGGCTTTTTTTCAGAAATAACTGCCTTCCTGTTGCCATGCATTCCACCTCCCAGGTATTCTTGAGCTGTTTCCATCATCCACTTAATACCCACACATCTCGACTGCCCCAAATTGCTATGGAGAATACTCTGACTGTATTTAAATGTTTTGGAGACAGAATTTCAACAGCCCTGCAACTTTGATTGTGTTTCAGCCAAATGTAGATTGCTCTAATTACCCACATCATTTTGGCTGGAGCAGTTTCAATTTTTCTCATTTCCTAGTTCTCTTTATTTTAACGAACTAGCAGGGATACAGCAGTTGAAAATCCTGTGTCTTACTAACCCTGTCTCCTATAATTTTGTATTCTTTAATTCTCCACATTCAATATTAAAAATTGTTTCAATTTTTCTCATTTTCCATTATGACTTTTTCCCCATAGTTAGATTTGAATGTATGCATTTGAGAAAAAAATTAAAATCATAACTTTGATTTCACAGAACAGAGAAGCATCTCTGTCCTTACTGTGGAAATTCCATAGGTAATCCAAGATACTATCTAGATAATTCAGGCTCAAAATATCTGCCTGAAGTAGGCATGCACTTAATGGCACTGATATTTTGGTGCCTCTGTGGCTGAAAAGACATGATCCAAGTCTCTCCTAATGTTTGTCAAAACATCAGGAAGTGGTGCCAAGAAGTTGAATTTCAGATGACCTCAAACTTTTAATATTATAATTGAACTATGCAAAGATGCTGGTTTCTTGGTCATTTTGGCTTGCAGTTTTGAGCTTTAATCTTGAAGTTGCTATCATATAAACTATGAAGTTTTAAACCAATGACAGTACTTTTAAACTCCATGTAAGACCAGAAGAATAAGCTGTTGTTGCTGTTGGTGTACCATCAAGTTGGTTCCAACACCTAGTGTCCCTATATAAGGTTTCTAAGGCTATAAATCTTGTTTCTTGTTTTTCAAATGTTTTATTGTGAATTGAGTGAAAGTTTACAGGACAGATCATCAGTTTTACATTCAACAAATCATATGCTTTGTTTCATTACAATAATTATAATCCCCTATAAGTACCATCAGTTAACAGTATTTCTCTCTATTTATTTTAGCTCTTTTTTGTTTTGTTTTTAAACACTCATGCATATATAATAATTTACATCACCAAAGGCACATTCTGCAAGTCTGCCCCATGTCTGCCAGCTCTCAGTCCCTCTCTTTCCATGAATCTAGAGTCCTCAGCTGCTTCCTCTCTCCATGTTCCCATCTCTACCTCCACCTATGGTGTCGCTGCGTCTCTGGATAAGGTCTCACATTCTGCTTGTGCTCTTCTCCCTTGATGGTTTTAGGGTCCTCTGTTTCTGGATGGTAAGATTAACGACTCCCCTATTTTTGTTACAAAACATATACCTTTACAACTGAGACAGTTGCAATTAGTCACGATAACAATTTCTCACTAGTGAATCATAAGAATTTTATCCCCATCTCTTTTTATCAGACCTATGTAGACAAGATGAAAATCATTCAGTGAGACCTCTATCTTCCTCCACACACTCTTAAACTAAACTCCCTCTTAAAACCTTGTAAGCCAGTCACTTCATACCTTTATCACCCCCTCATTTTAGATGGCCAGTGTCTTAAATTGCCTGTGAGGCTATAAATCTTTATGGGGGACAAAAGTCTCATCTTTCTCTCATGAAGTGGCTGGTGAATTTGAACTGTTGATCTTGAAGTTAGCAGAAATATATAGTTTGTAATAATTTTGTGAAATATAAATATAGCCATGTTGTTGCTTACTGTTGTTGTTATGTGTCATGGAGTCAGTTCCAAGTCATAGTGACTCTGCACAGGGTTTCCGAGGCTGTACATCTTTATGGGAGCAGAAAGCCTCATCTTTCTCCCATGGAACAGCTGGCTGTGAGATTAGCAGCCCAATTTATAACCACTATGCTGCCAGAGCTCCTTCATGTTGTTGCTAGCTGTCATTAAATCAATTCGGATTCATGATTAATGTTTATATAAAGAGCAAAACCGACTGATGGGGCCTTTAAAGTTGTGATTTTTTAGAAGCAGATCACTAGGTTTGTTTTATGAGGTGCCTCAGGGTGGGTTCAAACCACCAACATTTTGACTGGCAATTGAGTCATTTTCACCACCCAGGCACTCCAAAAACTTAGCCATAAAAACTTAAAATTCATATCAAGTTTCTCCATTAAGTGTGAGACAATAAAAATGCCCTATCCCTTAAAATGTCTGATCCTGGTGTGGAACTGTAGGATAAGCACTTGACTGCTAACCATAAAGTGTTCAAGCCTTGGAAACCCCATACAGGGACACTATGAGTTAGGACTGACTCAACACCCCTTAAAAAAGGAAGTGTAATGACTGCGTAGGATAAACACTGGACTGCAAACCACGAGATTGGCAGTTCGAATCCATCTACTACTCTGCAAGAGAAAGATGAGGCTTTCTGCTCTTATAAAGATTTATAGCCTTGGAAACCCTATATAGGGTCACTATGAGTTGGACCTGATTTAACAACACCAATAGCTCTTAAACATAAGCCAAAATACCAACAAGAAACCTTACTGTTTCTTAATTAGCTATTTCTAAGAACTATCTAAATTCATGTGGCACTATGGTTAATGCGCTAGACTGCAAAGCTGTTTGAACTGCAAAGCCAGTGGTTCAAGCTCACCAGTCACTCCTCGGAAACCCTATACAGGGTCACTATGGGTCGGAACCAACTCAATGGCACTTAACAACAACAACATCTAAATTCATAATTCCATAATGGACAAATTTACCTTAGAACTTCCATCAGGAGAAAAAAACTTGAACAAGTCATTAGCAAGCTGTGAAAATGTATGGAAACATTTAATTTGTAGATTTCAGCATGGAGTATTCTATGAGACACCTAGCCCAGACTTTGTCAGAGGAGGTCATGATTAACTTGCTTCTGGCAAGTTATGTCAGTTAAATGAAATGACATTTGTAAAACTGATGGGCACCTAGTATCGCGGTTGTTCCTCCTATGTTCCATGACAGTAAGAAACTCAAGCACTGTAAAAGATGGGAAGGAAGGAGCGAAAAATTCCTAAGTGCCTATTAAACAAATGAATAGATAAGTAAAATGTGTTACATATGTACAATGAAATACTACTCAGTGATAAAAACAAATTCTCAAAACATCTTAAGATGTGGATGAAGTAGGAGGACATTATGTTGAACAAGATAAATCAACCACAAAAAGACAAATATTGTATGTTTTACCTTTTATGAAATGATATGAATAGGTAAATATACAGAAAATAATGTTCATGAATGGTTACAGGGTTGGAGGATGGGGCTTGCAATAGTCAACTCTTTGTTTGTAATGGGAATGGCAGCATCAAGTAATAAGAGTGAGGTTTGCACAGGATGACTGAAGAAATTAATGTCCTGGTGTGGTGCTGTGGGATAAAGCACTGGACTGCAAGTTCAGTTTGAACCACAGGGTAATGGTTCAAACTCACCTGACATATACAGGGTCGCTGTAAGTTGGAACTGACTCCATGGCACACCACCACAACCACCATGCTTCTGTGTATATGCATGTGTTTTTTGTTAGATGCCCTCAAGTCAGTTCCGACAAACAGTAATCCTATGTACAACCAAACCAAACAAAGCATTACCTTGTCTGAGCCATCCTCACAATTACTGTCTTTGATCCCACTGTTGGAGTTAATCGATCTCATTGAAGGTCTTTCTTTTTTTCACTTAACCAGGGAGTGGTCCTTCTGATAACATGTCCAAATTCAGGAGGCAAAATTTCCTCATCCTTGCTTCTAAGGAGTATTCTGGCAGTACTTCTTCCAAGACAGATTTGTTTGTTCTTCTGGTATATTTGCAGCCCTGGTGTGGCGCTGTGGGTTAATGCGCCAGACTGCAAAGCTGTTTAAAGTACAAGGTCAGCAGTTCAGGCTCACCAGCTGCCTCGGAAACCCTGTACAGGGTCGCTATGAGTCAGAATCAATTCGACAGCACTTAACAACAACAATAATTGGTATATTTAATATTCTGCACCGACACCACAATTCTGATACATCAATTCTTCTACCTTCTTTAATTGTTCACTTTCCACATGCATATGAAGAGACTGAACATAACCATGGCTAAGGTGCACTTTAGTCCTCAAAGTGACATCTTTGCTTTTTAACACTTTAAGAAGATCTTTTTGCAGCAGATTTGCCCTTAGCAATATGTTGTTTGATTTCTTCACTGCTGCTTCCTTGAGTGTTGATTGCTAATCCATGTAAAATGAAATCCTTGACAACTTCAATCTTTTCTCTGTTTATCAGGATGTTGTTTATTGGTCCAGTTGTGAGGATTTTTGTTTTCTTAACATCTAATTGTAATCCATGTTGAAGTCTGTGGTCTATGATCTTCATCTGCAAGTACCTCAGGTCCTTTCCACTCTGAGAAAACAAGGTCATCTCTGTCATCTGCATATCACAAGTTGTTAATGATTCTTTCTCCAATCCTGATCCCACATTCTTCTTCATATAGCCCAGCTTCTTGTATTATTTGCTAAGCATACAGATAAAATAAGTATGGTGAAAAGATACAATACTGACCTACAACATTCCTGATTTTAAACGATTCAGCATCTCCTTGTTCTGCTTGAATGACTGCCTTTTGGTCTAAGTACAGATTCTGCATGAGCACAATGAAATGTTCTAGCAATCTCATTCTTTGCAATGTCATCCATAATTTGCTATGATCCACCCAACTGAATGCCTTTCCCTAGTCAATAACACACAGGTAGACATCTTTCTGCTATTCTCTGCTTTCAGCCAAGATACAGCTAATGTCAGCAATGATTTTTTTGTTGTTGTTTTATGTCCTCTTTTGACTATGTCTTGAATTTCTGGCAGATCCCTGTTCATATATTGCTGCAACCATTTTAGAATTATCTGCAGCAAATTTTATTTGGGTCTGATATTCATGATATTGTTTTATAATTTCTGTATTCTGTTGTGTCACCATTCTTTGGAATGGGAACAAGCA
>NW_006408522.1:18688036-18689406 GCF_000296735.1 Chrysochloris asiatica
CTCAGTAGATTCGTATCCAGAGGCCGAGTCATCATTCAGTATTTTGCCCAAAGAATCCTTCAATATTGCAACCTGATGTTTGATTTTTTTTTCTTTAGTTCTTTCAGCTTGAGAAATGCCAAACATATTCTTCTCTTTTGGTTTTCTAACTCTAGGTCTTTGCACATTTCTTTATAATACTTTACTTTGTTTTCTTGAACTGCCCTTTGAAAATTTCTGCTCAGTTCATTTACTTCCTTATTTCTTCCCATTGCTTTAGCTACTCTATGTTCAAAAGAAAATTTCAGAGTCTCTTCTGACATACGACTTGGTCTTTTCTTTCTTCTGAATTACCTTTTGCTTTCTTCATGTATAATGCTCTTCATGTCACCCACAACTATTCTAGTCTTTGGTCATTAGTGTTCAATGTGTCAAATTCTTATCTTGAGATGCTCTCTAAATTCAGATGAAATATGTAAAGATTGTAGTTTGGCTCTCATGGACGTATTTTAATTTTCTTCATTTTCAACCTGAACTTGTGTACAAACAGTTGATTGTCTGTTATATACTTAGACCCTGACCTTGTTTTGGCTGATGATATTGAGCTTCTCTATCTTCTTTTCACAGTGGTAGTCTATTTGATTCCTGTGTATTCTATCTGATGCTGTCTACATGTAGAGTAACCCTTTAAGTTGTTGTAAAAAAGGTATTTGCAATAAATAAATCAACAGTCTTGAAAATTTCTATCATGAGATCCCCAGAGTGGATTCTATTACCAATAGCATACTTTCCAACATCTTTGTTTCCAATTTTTGCATTCAATAACTAGTAACTATCAATGGATAGTGACTTCATGTTTGATCAATTTCAGACTGCAGTAGTTGGTAGAATTCTACAAACTTTTCAACTTTGGTTTTAGTGGTTAGTACATAAACTGAATAATAGTGGCATTACATGGTCTTACTTATGTTGTTATTGTTAAGTGGGATGGAGTCAGTTCCCATTCATAGCAACCTTGTATAGAGTTTCCAAGGAGCGGCTGGTGAATTTGAACTGCCAACCTTGTGGTTCAAACTGACATGTGGATATTGTCCTTTCATGGACAGAATTGTACTTCAAGGTAGATCATGAAATGTTCTTTTTGATGATAAATGTGATGTCATTCCTTTTTAATTCGTCATTAACAGCATAGTAAACCATGATTGTTTGAGTCAAGATAGCTAATACCTGTCCATTTCAGCTCATTAATGATTACAATTTTGATCTTTATGCATTCCAATTCGTTTTTGACTACTTGTAATAATCTCCTAAGGAGCTCTGGTAGTGTAATGCTTACAAGTTGGGCTGTGAACCACAAGGTCAGCAATTCAAAACTACCAGCGGTTCCATGG
>NW_006408522.1:18690627-18691912 GCF_000296735.1 Chrysochloris asiatica
AAAAAAAAAACTGAGGTTGGACAATGAAAAGGAATAATGAGGATGTTGACACAATATAACTGATCATTATGTCTAGAAACTGGAATAGGAGTAGAGGTTACAGTGTATATATGGTATTATCAAGAAAAAATAAAATAACAAATATTTTTTAAATGATAAAACAGAAATGATGAATGAGGAAGGGAAGAAATAAGAGGCTAAAGAGGAGAGCTGAGCTGTTGTGCTTCTTCTTCCATTTGAAGTTCAGAAACCTGCATCTGTGTCTGGCTTTTGTGTCCCTGCAGAGTCACAGTTCCTGCCCAGTCACACCCAACTGCACATGGCATCTGCCTGCTGCTAACAAGAACCTCTGGATTCTACTCTAACACTGCTCCCAGGGGTTCAAAAAGCAAGGAGAGATTTGTGATGAGGAAGCCTATCAATCCCAGATGATTTAGATGCTGGTTAGAAAATTCTAGGCATCTTTCATATCCTTTTTAATCCTATGATTTCACAGGTGAAATTGATACCAGCCATGCTGTCCTGTGTATTTACAAATGCTGCTGGATGTGCAGATTGTATCGAAATAGCCATTCTACCTCCTGTCAGTGCAACAGAGCAATGACCCCAATTTGTAATCTGTTCTTAGAGCAAACGTGTTCAAACATTATCTAAGTTTTAAAAATTGTACTTATTTGCTAAACCTTTTGGTGCTATCATAGTATTGCTAACCCCCAAACTACCCCTGGGTATAAAAGATCCCTTAGGGTTGAGTTGGACATAAGCTGGAAGACTCATTGCTAATGTGTCTTGACTCCTGGAACCTCCTGAAGGAAACACCTGGAACGTCCTGGGGTAGCAGCCTATTGGCAGAGCCTAGCTGCTCACCTATCTGTCATGCTCTTCTAAGAAAAATCATCAATTTCTCATTCCCCCCAGGATTCAGAAGTGCCTGCTTTGCATCAAATTAATGGAGGTTTTTTACCTATAAATAAAAGTGTGATCTCCAACCACTTAACCATGTGAATCTAAGGAAAGAAAGAATTCTCAAAGTACATTTCAAAATCCTCTCATCACATCAAAGTCTGAAGCACAATTTTAAAAAGAGCCTGAGTTACCTCCCAAATGCAGGTATTGTGAGGTACTAATTCAGTAAAAATATTCCTTATTCATATCTACTACTTCACTTAATGTGTTGAACATAGATAGAAGTGACATTTATTTTACATCTTGGCCTTCACAAAAAACAACCTTACTTTCATTTTTGCTGTTTTTTCCCCCAGACTTAAAAAAAAAATAATTCTCA
>NW_006408522.1:18692029-18694132 GCF_000296735.1 Chrysochloris asiatica
GTCATAATTTTTAAAGGTATCAGTTTGCCTTGTTTACCTTTTATTCCTAACCAAGTACACAGAACAGTGGTTCCCTAACTTGGCTACATATTAGAATTACTTGGAGAGTTTTTAACAATCATGATGTCTAGGTCAGACTCCATACTGATTAAATTAGAATATCTATGGCACCAACCAGAAACCAATCAGTGTTTTAAATATATATTGTGGCCCTGTAGGATAAGCACTGGACTGCTAACCATGGGTAGGTGGCTCGACCCCACCAGCAACTCCAAAAGAGCAAGATGAAGTTTTCTGTCTTTTAACAACTTAAAGACTCAGAAACCCTAGGTAACAATGTTTGACTTAGCACATACTTTGCTGCTGTTCTTGTTAGGTGCTGTTGAGGCAATTTCAACTCATGTGACCCTATGCAAACAGAATGGAACATTGTCCAATCCTGCATCATACTCATAATTGTTCTATTTGAGCCCATTGCTGCTGCCACTGTGTCAATCCATCTCTTTGGGTTGGTCCTCTTCTTTGCTGGCCCTCTACTTTACTAAGCATAATGTCCTTCTCCAGGGACTGGTTCCTCCTGATACCATGTTCAAAGTGGGCGATACAAAGTCTTGCCAACCTCACTTTTATGAAGCATATTGTGAGCACGTATTTAGTACTTAATAAATGTTTGATAGTAATTGACAATGCACATTTATTTGAAGCATTAATGTATTGATGAGAAGAGGGAGATGTCTTGATGAGAACTGGGAGAATGAATGGGAAATGAATTAATGTTAGAAGTCCTGAGTTTAAGTTCCTGTTTCTTTATTTCTGTGTAACACTGAGCAAGCAAGTTGGCAAGATGTCTGAATTGATTTTCCCTTATGTAAAATGTGGATAATGATGTCTATAGTACTAACACGTAACATCATCATTATCTTAACCTTGAGCATATTTACTTCTCAGCCTCCCTATGAAGTGCACACCATGCTTCAGATTTGCTCAACTGTAGGTTCTTCGGCCTCCCTGACTGTGTTTCTCCAGACTGTCCCAGGACTTCAGAATCCCTACTCTTCTGGAAATATTTCTGTTTTCTTCTCAGAACAATGATTGGTCAAGGAATAGCTTAATGTGCCCTTTGCCTTCAGGAGGTCACCTCAACCCACCATTACCAACGTCAAAATTTCTCAGTCTCCCTGTGGTCCTACAGTGATAAATAAACTAGAAGTGTATCATCCTGTGCAACCTTTATCTTTTTGTTTTTTGCAGTCAAGATTTTTTTTTATTTCTGGAGACTTAGGAGTGAATAGAAAATTTCAAAAGTCATGAACAAAAAATTTCAAAGGTCAGCTCAAGAAGACAAAGTCAAGTTTTATAACAAAATGTGCAAAAATCTGGAGTTAGAAAACCAAAAGGAAAGGACACATTCAACATTTCTCGAGCTGAGATAACTGAAGAAAACCTCAAACCTCAATGTGCAGTATTGAAGGACTGTTGTTATTAAGTGCCATCCAGCAAGTTCTGAACCATAACGACCCTGTATAGGGTTTCCGAGGAGCAACTGGTGAGCTTGAACTACCAACCTTGCAGTTCAAATAGCTTTTCAGACAAATACCTGCCAAATGACTTGAAGAGATCCATATTTGTGCCCATTCCAAAGAGAAGTGACCAAAAGGAATGTGTAAATCATTGGACAATATCATTGCTATCCCATGCGAGTAAAGTTTTACTAAAGGTAATCCAAAAATGGCTGCAACCATACATTGACAGAGAACTTGCAGAAGTTCACGCCAGATTCAGAAGAGGACATAGAATGAGGGATGTCATTGCTGACATCAGATGGATCTTGGATAAAAGCAGAGAATACCAGAAAGTGACTACACAAAAGCTTTTGATTGTACAGATCTTGACAAGCTATGGGCAGCATTGTGAAGTATGAGTATTCCAGAGCACTTAATTGTACTCATAAGGAATCTATATAGACCAAGAGGCAGTTGTTGGAACAGAAAAAGGGGACACCAAATGGTTTAAAATCAGGAAAGGCGTGTGTCAGGATTGTATTCTTTCACCATAATTATTCAATCTGTATGGTGAGCAAATAATCCTAGAAGCTGGATTATA
>NW_006408522.1:18696242-18718592 GCF_000296735.1 Chrysochloris asiatica
ACTTATTTGAAAGTATATAAAAAATAAATAAATACAGCATGTAAGAGCTTTTTAAATCAAAAACATCATTTTCTTTTCCTAGAATTTTGTAGGGAAAGAAGTGCCTGAAACTTAATAACTAAAAGCCCAAGATTTAGCTTTTGAATGAATTTTCATTCTTACTCTGTCATTTCTAGCATTAGAAAATAGCTTCATCTCTTAAAACCAATTACCATATCCAAAGGAATGTGATCCAAGGGAATGTGGCAATGATAGAATAATCCCAGTAATATCACACACAAGTACAATTTTGGTGAAGGTAATTCAAAATATACTATAGTTGTACATTGATGGGGAGTTGCCAGAAATTCCAGCCAGATTCAGAGGAGGACATGGAGTGAGCATTGCTGATATTATTAGATGGACCTGGGCTGAACAATACCACCAAGATGTTTATCTGTTTTATTTACTATGCAAAGACATCTGACTGCATGGATCCTAACAAATTATGGATAACGTTGGGAAGAATGGGAACTTTAGAACACCTAATTGTGCTCATGCAGAATCAAGGAGCACTCATTCTAATGGAACAAAGGGATGTGTACTGCATAGCTCTAAATCAGGAAATGTATAATTCAGGGTTCAAATCCTTTCATCGCATTTAGTCAGCAAATATTCAAGAAACTGTACTATATGATGAGCGCAGGATTGGAGGAAAACTCGTTAACAACCTGCAATAGGCGGCTGATGTTACCTTATTTGCTGAAGGTAAAGAAGACTTGAAGAACTTACTGATGAAGATTAAAAATGAAAAATTACATTATATGGCTTACAATTCAACACAAAAAATGCAAAAAAAACCCTCACAACTGAACAAGTAAGCAACATCATGATAAATGGAGAAAAAAAGTGACATTTTTCAATATGTGAAGATTCGATTTTACTTACATCCACAATCAATACCCATGGAAGAAGCAATCAAGAAACCAAGTTATATATAACATTGGTAAAATCTGTTGAAAAGACCTCTTTAAAATGTTAAAAAGCACATATGTCACTTTGAGAACTAAGATGCTCTTTTCTATCACTGCATATACATATACAAAATATGTATATCACTGCATATACATACAAAAGCTAGAAAATTAATAAGCAAGAGTCTCTGAATTGATGCCTTTGATTCAAGGTGCTGGCAAAGAATACTAAATATACCAAGGACTGCCAGAAAAATGACTCAATCTATCTTGGAAGAAGAACAGCCAACATTTTCCTTAAAAGCAAAGATAGTGAGGCTTTATTTCACTTATATTGAACACACTGTCAGGGGACCAGTCCCTGGAGAAGGACATCAGCTTGGTAAAATAAAGGATCAAGGAAGAAGAGCAAAACCCTCAACGAGATGGATTGATACAGTGGCTACAAGAATGGGTTCCAACAGCAATCATTTTAAGATTGGCGCAGTGTTATGTTCAGTGGTACCCAGGGTCACTCACTATGAGTCAAAGCTGACCTGAGGGCACCTATCATCAACAATGACAATCATTTCCTTAGCTGTAGAATTAGAACAATGCATAATTTCCATAGGTATTATAAGGATTAGAGTCCTCATGTAAGTCTTCAGCCAAACCACGACATTTAGAGAGCGAAAGGGGTCCATGCAATAATTAACAGGTAGTAAGTAATCTTCCGGTAGCGTAGTGGTTACAAATCGGGCTGCGAACCTTAAGGTCAGAGGTTCGAAACTACCAGCCGTTCCGCGGGAGAAAGATGAGGCTTTCTACTCCCGTAAAGATTTACATCCTCGGAAACCCTGTACAGCGTCGCTATGGGTCGGAACCGACTCGACAACACTCAACAACAACAGCAACAAAGTAATCCTCTAAGAGTCCTGGTGGTGTAGTGACTCAAACTCTCAGCTGCTAACCAAATCAGTGGTTGGTAGTTGGATCCCAGCAGCCATTCCGCAGGAGAAAGACAAGGCAATATGCTTCCGTGTGTTTTCAATCGTAGAAACCCTGGGGGGCAAGTCCGCTATCAGAGAGTGGTCGCTGTGAGTCAGAATTAACTTGATGGAATTCAGTTTGGTTTTGAAATTAACCTTTTAAGAATCCTTGATGGCACAGTAGTTAAGCATTTAATTGTTAATTAAAAGGTCTGTAGTTTGAACTGCTTGTGCTCCGTGGGAGAAAGACGCCACAGTCCGCTTCCCAAGATCACAGACTTGAGCACCCTTCGTGCAGCTCTTCTCTGGCCTACACAGTTGCTATCAGTCAGAATCCATGAAAATGGGTTTGGTTTTGGTTAGTAAATTAATCTTTTATAGACTAAATCACATCTGTCCTAACATTTCTGGGGAAACCCAGAGTATGGTCAGCTCACATAGGAGACGCCTTCCAATATGGTTTGGTTATTTGTATTACTATGTTGTTGTTGTTGTTGTTAAGTATCATGGGGTCGGTTCTGACTCATAGTGACCTTGCACAGGGTTTCCAAGGCTGTAAGTCTTTATGGGAGCAGAATGCCTCATCTTTCTCCCACGAAACAGCTGGTAGTTTTGAACAGCCGACCTTGGGGTTAGCAGCCCGACTTGTAACCACTATGCTACCAGAGCCTACAATAAAAAGCTTTTGTATAGAAGAAAGATGTAAATTCAGAGTTAAACACTGAAACAAGCCAAGTTATAATTCAATATTCTAATTCAGTTCACATATTGACTCATTGACCGGATATATTTTATGTCTACTTATCTATCAGTGTGGGTTTATAGAGTTATAAATTAGAATGAAAGATAGAAATTTTAGCCCTTTGCATAGATATATAGTGGTGGTGGTGTACCATGGAGTCAGTTCTGAATTATAAAAACCCTGTACAGGGTTTCTGATGCTGTAAATCTTTACCAGAAATCCTCATCTTTCTCCCATGGAACAGTTGGTAGTTTGAACTGCTGATCTTGAGGTTAGCAGTCTGACTCGTTACCACTATGCTACTAGTGCTCCTTACAGACACATATGTTGTTGTGGTTAAGTGCTATCGAGTCCATTCTGACCCACAGCAATTCTGTATAGAGTTTCCAAGGAACAGCTGGTAAGCTTGAACTGTCACCCTTGCAGTTCAAACTGCTTTGCAGTCTGGTGCATTAACCCACAGCACTACACCAGGACTCCACAGACATATATAGACAAGTATCAAAGAAAGTTCATCAAAAAAAGCCTTTAGAAAGTGTCCACTCCACTGCTAATATTTATCTGTTAAGGATAGAAATTATTAAAATCCTATTAATTTGTTAAGGAAGGGCTTCATGGATAAAGCATCATCTTCTAATCTTTCCTCACAGTGAATAGCAGAGAAGGGAGTTACATTCCAGAGTTCTTGTCACCAGATACACATATCAAATTTCTCTTTATGTTTTTTAAATGTAGTTACATAAAGATCTAAACCTTTTGAGGTTAAAGTTGTGAAGAAAACTTGGTTTAGTTTCAAAAAAGCCTGTTGAACACAAACATGTCCTACTCAAAGCATTGCATACCCTGAACTCCAGATAAATACACACAATCATTGGCTGACCCTTGCTGTGTCTAACTAGAGCCCTGAATCCTTGTTCACATATGACATTTCTCACTCAGTTTCCTGTCTTGTAGAACATTATTTTGCGGACAGATACTAGAAGTGAATCAATTAAATGTAATTCAAAATAAAATATGAAAACGCCTAAAATATCAGTTGGTGCCTTTGATCCCCTAGTCATTGTCTTCTGATATTTAAGCTGAGAAATTACTACAAAATTTGGGTCTTGCACAGTTATACTGGAAAAGGCAAGCATCAAATCAGCTACTAAACTTCAAGTTCTGTTGTTAAGTACTGTTAGGTTGGTTCTGACTCATAATGACTCTGTATCGAGTTTCTGGAGCTATGAATCTTTGTGAGAGCAGAAAGTTTCATCTTTCTCCTAAGAAACATCAAATCCTACAGTGGCATAAATCTTTGTAAGTTTCTGTTTATGTTGTTGCAGCTAGTTTTTTCAAACAGGCAAAGGGAAGGAGAGAAAAAGAAAAGGAGGGAATGGTGTGGTGCTGTAGGCTAATGCACTGGACTGCAAAGTCATTTTGAACCACTAAGTCACCAGTTCAAGCTCACCAGCTGCTCCTTGGAAATCCTATATGGGGTCACTATGGGTCGGAACCTACTCGATGGTACTTAACAACAACAACAGCAATAATATAAAGGAAACACATGCACATATACACACACACAAAGAGATTTTCTCTGGGCAAATTACTTGACCTCTGTAAGGTTTCCCATCTACAAAATGGAAGTAAAATTCTCTATTTCACATGACTGTTGTGAAGATGAAACAAGATCATTGGCATAAAGTATGTGCCATATATAGTGCCAATGTAGATATTTATTAGGCTGATAAAGATGATTTGGTCCTGGGTATAGTCATCTTTACCCAGCCTCTTCTTTATATTTTCAAATTTAGAAGTTGACATAGAAATTATTTTTTGGTTGGAGTTAATGTACACTTTTTTCACCCCAATTAATACTAATATAATGGACAATGATGAAAGTGTCACACATATTGTTTTTAAGTTGTTGTTTTTAAGTGCTGTCGAGTCAGTTCTGACCCATAGCGACTCTGTATAGGGTTTCTGAGGAGTGGCTAGTGAACCTGAACTGCCGACCTTGTGGTTCAAACTGACTTTGCAGTCCAGTTCATTAGCCCACAGCGCCACACCAGGACTCAATTTTTTTAGCTATATATATATGAATATTGACATATCACCTTTCTGGTTGTGTATCTGACATTGAGGATACTGATTCCAAAAATATAAAGGGATCAAAAAAAAAGATCATGGATGTGTTTAATGTTATATAGCACTTTAGTTAAACCTGGATTTATTATAAAATCACTGCTCTACTCTATAAAAGAATATTCTTAAATGTTATTCAGTCTTTATTAAACGCTTCTCAGACTTTAGTATTCAAGAGAATATTTGAGAAACATATTTAAGATGCAGATTCCCAAGCCCTCCTAATAAAATATGATTCAGTAGGTCTGGAGAGGTCTTCAGGAATCTGCACTTCTGCAAACCCTTTGAGTGGTTCTGGGATAATGCTTTTGAGAAAAACAGCCCTTTGATATTCTGGAACCTCTGTTTAGGATTCAGCTCACAGCTCCAGAGGGCTCACAGTCCTGTGTTATGTAATCAGATGATTAGAGGACTGCAGTAAATACTAATGGAGGGATGCACAGGATGTGATGGGTAAACAGAAGAAAAAAATGACTAATTACTCATGATCATAATTAGGAAAATCATTAAGAAATTATTCTACACAATTTACTTTAGATAACTTGAAACTTTCTTATTTCTTAAAAAAAAAAAAAAAGAGTGAGAGAGAGCAAGGAAAAAAAACACAATACAAAATCAAAAGAAACTTCTAAAAGTTCTTTTGGGTACCTTGCTGTTGGTTCTGACTCATAGAATCCCTGTATAGGGTTTCTGAGGAGCAGTTGGTAGGTTTGAACTGCTGACCCTTTGGTTCACAGTCCAGTGCTGATCCTCCAGTGTCACACCAGTGAATGATTAATTCCCAGTCCAGTGTTCATTTTTCAAGTATCTGCTGAACTTCCCTCCAGCACATAGGAAGTAGACCAGAATTTTGGACATTGACTAAGTATCTTCCATGTTCCATGTTGTATCCACTCTAAGTAAATAAGGTAAGTATCTCAAGCTGTGCCAGCCTACAGCCATCCTCAAAGCCACAAGAAAAGTGAGCAATATGAAATAACTGTAATTCCTTTTAAAAGTGGCAAACAAATGTAGAACACTTATCATACTTGAATTGCCTATCTATTTCACTGTCCCTCTTCCTAGAATATAAATTCCCTGAGAGCAGGTACTGTGTCTTACCTTACAACACCTAGAATAGTGCTTACCACAACAAATACTTATAAATTAATTGATAAGAAATACCTTTAGTGGTGTATCCTACATAAAGACTAAATTACAACTTTTTTAAGGACAACATCTAGGACTCTGAGTTTCTCTCTATAGCTTTATTTATTATCATCCCCCGTCTTTTTTGTAGTGTAAGGTAAGCCATTTGAACTGCAAGGTTGGTGGTTCAAGCTCACCAGCTGCTCCTCAGAACCCTTATACAGGGTCGCGATGGATCGGAATAGACTCAATGGCACTTAAGAAGAACAACAAGGTCTCTCTATACATTACAAATCTCTGAAAGCCGTGTGCTTCCACTCTCCCCATTTCCTTTACCTGAAAGTTTATTTCCTTATCTGGTCACTTCCTACACATTCTGCCAGAGCGATTTTAGTTACCATGCCTCTTTTATTTTTAATTTAAGAGCTCAGACAATAAACATCCCCTAGATTTAGCTTGATACCGTATCGTACCAGGTTGATAGAGTACACTAAACAAGTTTTTGTTGGTCTTCAGTAACTACAGCTCTAAAATCTCCATGCAGTAAAAATGATGAGGTTGGCTAGAGACCGGTGGGACCCCTGACACTATAGGCCTTAGTCATCCACCAGGTCTGGAACTTAACTTATCCCTGGCTTCCATTTTCAGCCAAACAATAGACAAGTGTATAAGGACAACAGTAACACTAGTGAAGTATGCTCTCCTTAGAATAAGCAACACTTTGAGATTAAAGAACAGCGTTTGTCCAAGGACAAAGTTCACTAGGGTCACGGAGGAAAGAGGAATGGAAAGAGAAAGACAGGGAGGAAGTAAGATAATTGATTTACATTGTGGGCATTATAATCAATTACATGAAACAAAATGTGTATGGATTGTTGAATGGAAAACTGATTTGCTAGGCAAAACTTCTCCATGACAACCATGAAAAAAATCTCCATGAGAACCATCTTAAAAAATAACATTCAGTAACGCTGTGGACTAATGTGTGAGACTGCAAAGTTGTTTGAACTGCAAGGTCGGTGGTTCAAGCTCATCAGCTGCTCCTTGGAAACCCTATACAGGATTGCTATGGGTCAGAATCGACTCGACAGCACTTAACAACAACAACAACAACAAACATTTTAAAGAATTAAAACTTAAAAGAGTAGGCAAACCGATATACATATATTTGGATCTAGCTAGTTCTTACATTGATAACCTTTGAGATAGAGAATATTTTTTAATTGGGGTTTTGGCTTATAACCCCCAGCCTTCTCTTTTGGTTATTTTCAGTTTTTGCCCATTTACCTTTAGAATATATTCATTCAGTTTCACTGCTGAATTAGACAGGGAATCAATTCTGCTGACAAAATTAAATCCACAGCTGATTTTGTTTTCCAACAGATACTAAAGTGCCAGGAAATAATTGACACTTTCTAAAATGAATGCCACAATAAAGTACTGAAGACAAAGATTGTGTGATACAAGATATGTTTTGGTTTTGTAGGGGTGTATTTGCCCCTCTGTTTCTTCTGCAGTAAACCCCTTCTAACCTTGACAATACTTCACCATCATCAGATAAAATACCCACACAAGAGCAACAATCATTTCATTCAGTCACAATTATAAACAGTAAGTAGAGATTCATCAAGAGTCTTAATGTGGACAAAGCTCTATCTCAGGGCCTGCCATGATATGAGATAAAAGCGATATGTTGTTGTTAAGTGCTATCAAGTCAGTTCTGACTCATACTGATCCTGTATAGGGTTTATAAAGAGAAGCCTGTTGGTTTAAACCACTGACCTTACCATTAGCAATCAAGTGTTTATCCTAGAGTGCCACACCAGGATCCTAAAAGAGATAAATGCCCCTTTTCAGGAAATAAAGATTGTGGACCATGATGATACAGAAATAAACAAGAGGTAGAAAGTGATCAGTGGCATGATGATGGACTTTGTATATGATTTCAGGAAAGGAAAAGACTATGTCCAGTTGGGCGAGAACTCAGAAAGGGTTATGAAGAAGTTTAAGTTTGAATGATACCTTAAAGGACATGGTTTAGGTGCAGTTGGGAGAAATGTAAGAAATAGCATTCTAATTAAACTGAAGACTGTTCTTAAGTGGAAAGTTGAATTTGTAGACTGATTCATTTATTCACTTACTTGATACCTATTAGTCAGGTATCTTCTATGTGCCACACTAGGCTAGCCTCTACATATTTAGTGATGAATAAAGAGACACAGCCCTGCCCTACTGGAGCTTAGCGTCTAACATTCTCTATTCATCTCTTTCCCTCCATGTTGTCGTTGTTGTTGTTAAGTGCCGTCGAGTCGGTTACAACCCATAGCGACCCTGTATACAGTTTCCCAGGAGCGACTAGTGAGCTTGAACCACCAACCTTGTAGTTCAAACGGCTTTGCAGTCTGGCGCATTAATCCACAGTGCCACACCAGGACTCCGTTGTTAAGTGCTGTCAAATTGTTCTGACTCATGGCGATGTTGTATTGGGTTTCAAAGGAGCAGCTAGTGAGCTTGAATGGCTGGCCTTGTGGTTCAAATTGGCTTTGCAGTCCAGCGCATTAACCTGCAGCAACACACCTTAAATACTATTTCACTTCAAAAAGTTTGGTGCTATATACTTCATCAAGGTGTAGATTGAAATGTACAGGACAGGTTACATGAACTTTTTATTTGCTTCACATAAGTTATAACAAACTACTGCCATCAAGCCAATTGCAACTCATAGTAAGCCTAGATAGGGTTTCTGAGACTATAAATCTTTATAGCAGTAGACAGCCTCATCTCTTTCCCGTGGAACAGCAGGTGGATTTAAACTGTGGACCTTGCAGTTAGCAACGTAACCCATAGCACCACTAGCGCTCCTTAAATCAACATAGTAGATGACAAAATTTGAGATCAAATTTTCAAACTTTTATTTGGAAAAGTCGAGAACAAAACAGAAAAGACTGCTTCACTTATTTGCTCATACACCAAATATAACAAACTAGAACCTTCATGGTAACCTACTAATCTCCAAAATAAGGACTTTTAAAAAACTGGGCCAAACACCTGATATAATGAAAATGTGAACTTCATCTTTTTCTTCTTGTAACTTTAAGAGAGTGTAACCATTAGGGTGATTGATTCAGTCATAGGGCCCCAGAGAATATTAATGCTGAAACAGCATTGCAATAAAGAAATGATGGCTACCAAGTGACCAGCCTTTCTTAAGTCTAGACTTATGTGTACCTAAAAAACAGAGCATCAAAATATGTAACACCATAAGAGATAGAGTAGGGGGAAAAATAAACACCAATTCTCATAGTAACTTTCACTTAATTAGCAAAGATATAGAAGTTCTGAATATACAACAGCTAGCTTGCTTGAGTAGCTAAACATAGAATACAACCATATAGCCCAGAAGAATATAAGGAAATATTTTTCAAGTGCAGAAAAAAGAAAAAAATGTGAATCCATAATCCTACATACAATGAAAAATATATACCTCAGGTATGAAGGAAAACTAAGATATTTTCCAAATGAAGAAGACTAAGATAATTCGTTGCTAGTAAATGTACCACAAAAAAAATGGCTAATGAAGTTATCTTAAAAAAAAAAATAATAATAATAAAAGAAAATTAAACAGCAGAAAAAGAAAAGAGAACATAGTAAGTGAAAATATGAATAACAATATTAGACTTTTCTTTTATGTTTGATGGGTGAAGCAAAAACAATTACACTATCTGAAATGGTTCGAAATGTACATAGAAGAAAGATGGCTGTTGTGCTTGGTATGTGTTATCTAGTTAATTCTGACACATAACAACCCTAAAGAACGGAGTAGAACTGCACAATACAGTTTCCAAGGCAGAAATCTTCACAGGAGATAACTGCCAGATTTTTTTTCCCATGAAGCAGCTGGGGAATTCAAACTACTGGTCTTTAATTAGCAGCTAAACACTTAACCGTAGCACCACCCATGTTCCTTCCTTAGAGAAAATGTTAAAGGCAATACTATTATTAATAAGGCATGGCAAAGAACTGTATAAGGAGATAACATAGTTTCTACACACCAAAAGTAGTAAAATAGCACCAGTAGACTGTGGAAAGTTGTGTAAAGTAAACCTCAGAGCTGCTACTAAATCATACAAAAGTATACTCTGAAAACCACTAGAAAGAAATAAATCAAAAGAGTTTTAAAATTTCTTCAAGCAATTCATAGCAAACCAGGAAAAAGAAAATACATCAATTAAAGGTAGAGAAAGCAAACAGATAACAAAACTGAAGTGGAAGAGAAGCCCTTTTACATTAAATGTAAATGGTTTAAATACACCAACTAAAAGATCAATATTGGCAGAGTGGATTATAAAATATAACTCAAATCTACCTTGTTTCCAAGAAACTCACTTCAGATACGTTGTTGTTGTTGTTGTTGTTAAGTACCATGGAGTTGGTTCTGACTCATAGTGACCCTGCCCAGGGTTTCTGAGGCTACAAATCTTTAAGGGAGCAGAAAGCCTCATCTTTCTCCTGTGGAACAGCTGGTAGTTTCTAACTACCGACCTTGAGGTTAGCAGCCCGATTTGTAACCACTACGCACCAGAGCTCCTTCACTTTGGATATAGGTAGGTTCAAAGTAAAAGGATCAAAAAGATATATCATATAAATATTCATTTAAAAAAATCAAAAATGTCTCTATCAATATGAGAGAAAGTAGACTTCACAGAAAAAAAACTGTGAGAAACAAAGAGGGACATACATATGTATAAAAGGGTCAGTCTAACAAAAACATATAGCAAATCCTAAGTATATGTGCATCAAATACAGAGTGGTAAAATGTGACAAAGAAAACCTGATAGAACTGAAAGAGAAATAAACAAAAGCACAATTACAGTTGTACACTTCCTGGTGTGGTGCTGTAAGATAAGCACTGGACTAGTTGGTGGTTCAAGCCTACCAGCCCTTCCTCAGAAACCCTACACAGTATCGCTGTGAGTTGGAACTGACTCAGCAGTACTTAGCAACAAGAACAGCATCAACAACAGATGGAGTCCTGGTGTGGTACAACAGAATAAGCACAGCACTGCTAACAGTAAGGTTGGCAGTTTAAAGCCACCAGCTGCTTCTCAGAAATCTTATACAGGGTCACTATGAGTCAGAACCAATCAATGGCATTTAACAATAACAACAATCAACACTTGATAGAGCAATTAGACAGAAAGTCAGTAAAAATACAAAAATTTTCAAAAAAACAAAGAAATACCATAAACTATCAAGATCAAATTGTCAAGTACAAAGTAGCAGAATACACATTGTTTTCAAGAACACACCAAAGATATACCAAAATGGTCATAATCTGAGTCATAAGGAACTAACAAATTTAAAAGATTTGAAATCATACAGAAGGCATTTTCCATCCATAATGAAATTTAGCTAGAAATCAATTGCAAAATGATAACAGGAAAATTTCCAAACACATGGAAAATAAAAACATTTTGGAATAATTTATGAGTGAAAGAGGATGTCTCAAGGGAAAGAGAAAAGATACATTTAGCTAACTGAATATGAAAACGCAGCATATTAAAATTTGTGAGTCATAGCTAAAGCAGTGTTCAGAGGAAAATTTATGGCACTGGAATGTATACAATAGATACGAAAATCTGAAATCAATATTGTAAGTTCATACTTCATAAATTTAGAAAACGATGAGCAAAATAAGCCAAAGGAAGTGGCAAGATAAAAATAATAGAGACAAAAGCAGAAATCAATGAACTGGAAGCAGAAAAACAAGAGAAAATCAATGAACAAAGAGCTTGCTCTTTGAAAAAATTTTTTAAAAAGAGACAACTGTCCAGCTTGACTGACAAAGAGAAAAAAGACAAGACACAAATCACCAGTATAAAAAATGAAATGAACAAATTCCTCAAACAAACCTCCACAATTCAACCAATGTTAAATTTGTTGCTGCTGTTCTTAAGTACCATCGAGACAGTTCCGATTCACAGCAACCCTGTATTGGGTTTCCAAGGAATGTTTGGTGAGTTTGAACCACTGACCTTGTAGTTCAAATTGACCTTGCAATCTAGTGCTTTATCCCACAGTACCACACCAAGGCTCATTTATTAGATAGATCATTTAAATTATCTATTAAATATTAAATAGATAATTTTAATAACCACTTCAAACCCAAATCAAACCTACTGCTGCCCAATCAATTACAACTCACAGTGACCATACAGAGTAGAACTGTTCCATAGGGTTTCAGAGGCTATGGGTCGGAACCGACTCGATGGCACTTAACAACAACAACAAAAACAAATCTCTGTAGAAGCTCACTTTCTCATCTTTCTCCCCCAGAACTGCCCTTATATTCAAAACACTGCCCTCTCAGTTAGCAGCCCCGTGTTTAACCCACGGAATCACTAAGGGTCCTTAATGAGCTTACATTATAAGAAAATTTAGTTTACTATCTAAACACTCACAAAAATTCTAATGTCCAGACCAGATGATTTATTGGAGAATACTTCTATACAGTTTCACAAGAATTAGCACCAATTCTATACAATCTCTTTCAACAAATAAAAGAGCAAAGATTGCTTCACAATTAATTTTGCAAAGCTAGTATTATACAAAGGCAATACAATAAAAACAAACCCTACAGGGTAATATATCTCATGAAGATAGATGGAAAAATAATGAACCGATGTTGTGACTGCTAGATGCTGAGTCACCTCTAATTCTTAGTCATCCTGTGGGCAACAGAACACCCAGTCCTGTGCTGTGTTCACAATTGTCCTTAGGTTGAGCCATTTGTTAAGGTCACTGTGTCAATCCACCTGGTTGGTGGTCCTTCTCTTTTTCCTGTCCCTCTACTTTACCAAGCATGATGTCCTTCTCCAGAAACTGGTCTCTCCTGATAACTTGTCTAATATACTTGAGACAAAGTCTCATGATCTTCACTTCCAAGGTGCATTCTGGTTGTACTTTTTCCAGAACAGTTTTACTTATTTTTCTAGAAATCCATGATACTTTCAATACCATGATTCAAAGGCATCAACTGAAAAATTATTCCTTATTTATCATCCAGCTTTCACATGCTTAGGAGGCAATTGAATATATCATGGCTTTTTATTTCTTTTTCTAGAAATCCATGATACTTTCAATACCATGATTCAAAGGCATCAACTGAAAAATTATTCCTTATTTATCGTCCAGCTTTCACATGCTTAGGAGGCAATTGAATATATCATGGCTTGGCACACCCTCAAAGTGACATCTTTGTTCTTTAACAATTTAAAGAGATCTTTTGTAGCAATTTGCTCAATGTAATATATTCTTTGATTTCTTGACTGCTGCTTCCATGAGTGTTGACTTAAAAAATGAAATTTATTATATAATTATAAAGGAATAGTGTAATATTGGCCTAATTATAGGTAAATTAATTAAGTTGAAGTACAAGTTTTAAAACAGATTCACTGAAATGCCCTACAGGAAAAAGGGACATTGTATATTATTTATTAAAAGCTGAACAGTTTAATCAATGGTGCTAGGATCACTGGTAACTCAAATTGAATAAAAAAATTAAGTTAGATTTTTAATATACATACCAAAATAAATTCCAGATGGATTAAATGTTTGAATGTGAATGACAAACTGTAAATATATGATTGTGCATGTATGTAGATTGTCTGATTATGAATAAGGATTCAAAGACAATTTAGATACACGTTGTCAATATTTAATACAAAGATAATAATAAATAAGCAAACAAACAAAAAAAGAGAAAGGAAAAAAAAAAAAAAAAACTTCCTTCCTCAGATAGGTTTATCACACTTAAGGAAAAATCATTGTCATTAAATAGCATTAGAGAATTGTCACCTGCTGCTTCATTCCCTGGGAAACCTCTTGATTAAGTGCCCCTTCCAACTAAGCACATTCAATTTAGGAGGAACCCATTAGGCAATGACTAGACAGCATTTTTCACTTGACACTACATAGTGTTCTCTGCAGAGGTTGACAATAACTTTATTTGGGTTTAAATCATACTTTCCTTGCTCTAGAAATCTCAACAGACACACACACACACACCAAAAAAAGTCTTAAGGTCTCAGAACTGAAATACATGAAGGCAGCAACTAAGCCTGCATTGTTCATGGCCATTTATACAACATGGAATCTAACAGATGCTGTTGTTGAATCAGTTCAGAATCATAGTGAGCCAAAACAAAACAACTGCTCAGTCCTGCACAATCTCACAATTGAGCCCACAGTTGCTCCACTGTGTCAATTCATCTCTTTGGAGGTCTTTCCCATTTCCCCTGACTCTTCATTTTACTTAAGCATGATGTCCTTCTCCAGGAACAACATGTCCAAAGTACAAGAAACCACTTCTCCCCATCCTCACTTTTAAGGAGCATCATGGTGGCACTTCTTCTGAGACAAGAGTTCTTTGTTCTACTGACAGTCAGTGGTACTTCCAAAATTCCTCACAAACACCATAATTCAAATGCATCCATTCTTCTCCAGTCTTCCTTACTCATTGTCCAAGTTTCACATGCATACGAGACAACAGAAAATACCATGGCTTGGATCAGGCATACCTTAGTCCTCTTTAACACTTTAAAGGGGTTTTGCAGCTGATTTCCCTAATGCAATACATAATTTGGAGTCTTGGTGTGGTGTTGTGGGTTAATATGCTGGACTGCAAAATCATTAAAAGGTTGGTGGTTCAAGTTCACCAGCTGCACCTCAGAAACCCTCTACAGGGTCGCTAGGGATTGGAACTGACTCAACAGCACTTAACAATAACAACATACTTCATTTGCTTTCTTGATTGTTGCTTCCATGACAGTTGATTGTGGATCTGGGCAAAGTGAAGTCTTTGAAAACTTCAATCTTTTTTATGTTTATCAGGAAGTTATTTACTGGTCCACTTATGAGAATTTTCATTTTCTTTACATGGAAGTGTAATACTGAAGGTTTTATCTTTGATCTTCATCAGTATTTCAAGTCCTGTTCATTTCCAGCAAGCAAGGGTGTGTCATCTGTATATCCCAGGCTATTAATGAGTCTTCTACCAATCCTGATGCCATGTCTTCTTCATCTAATCCAGTTTTTCATATTATTTGTTCAGCATACAGATTAAATAGGTATGGTGAAAGGATACAACCCTGGAGCACACTTTTTCTGATTTTAAACCATTCAGTATCCCTTTCTTCTGCTCTCACAAATGCCTCTTGGCCTATATAAAGTTTTCTCATGAACATAATTAAATGTTCTGGAATACCCATTCTTGGCAATGTTGTCCATACTTTGTAATGATTCACACAATTGAAAGCCTTTAAATAGTCAATAAAATACAAGTAAATATGTTTAGAATATTCTCTGCTCTCAGCCAAGATCCATCTGATGTCAGCAATGATATCTCTAATTCCATGTCCTCTTCTGAATCTGGATAGATTTCTGGCATCTCTGTGTAGATGCTTTGCTGCAACCATTTTTGATATTGTTACATGAGTTTCCAATTCCACTGGGTCACCTTTCTTTGGATCGGGCACAGATACGGATGTCTTTGTGCTCATTTGGTAAGGCCAGGTATCTGTCTTCAAAATGTATTGGCATAGATGACTGAGCACCTTGAGCACTGCTTCAGTTTGTTGAAACACTTCAACTATTCCATCAATTCCTGGAGTCTTGTTTCCTGCCAATGCCTTCAGTATAGCTTGGACTTCTTCCTTCAATACCATCTCTTATTGATCATGTGTGTTATTATGTGCCTTCCAATTGGTTCTGACTCATAGTGACCGTGCTTTAAGGAAGTTTGGAACTTATATAAAGAAGTTTGGGCTCTTCTGCTTCAGTGACTGACTATGTAAAGAAATTCTGTAAGATAAGACACCATGTGAAGAGACAGACCATGTGAGACTCTCAAGGAGAACCAACTGACATTCAACTCCAAACATGTGAGAGACACCATCTTGGATGTTCCATTTTAGCCCAGTTGTCAGATAAATGTGGACAAGAGAGTGGGCCCATCCTAAGCAGAACCACCCTGCCAACCTACAGAATAGCAAGAAGCATCAACTGTTCTTGTATTAAGCACCTAAGTTTGGGATAGTGTGTTATATAGGAGTAAGTAACAAAAACAAATGACATCATATTTTTTCCCTTTTATGTAATTATTAGCATCTTTTTCTTTTTTCTCATTATTTAAAAAACATTTCTCATAGAAATTATGCCTTGATTCCTTTAACTGTAAGGTAGAAAGCAGTTTCTAGGATGAAAAGTTATGCTTGAACAATGCTGATTTCTAAAACTTTCCAGTGGGTACAGTTCCAGGTAATAGGACAATCTGCCTCTAAAGTGGAGACAGTCTGCCTCTAAAATGTCTATAATCAAATCCACTGTACTTGCAATATCCAAATACTTACAAGTTTTACTCTTGAGATTCTGCTGATATCTAAGTAGTCAGTACAAAAAGGGCACAGCTAATATATCATATAGCCTACCCACATCATATATAGCCAAATAAAATCATTGAGGCTTAAACTGGCCCACTGTATAGTTAACCATAGATCTAAACATTAATGGTTCATTTTTTCTTCTTCTTCTAAGAAGTGGTTTCTTCTTCTATCACTTTAAATTTCACTGCTACATGCTTTAAAATCACTTAAGGAAGATACACTAATGAAGATCAAAACTCTCACAATATCACGTTTTACTTAGTGGCATTTCAAAATAGCATGGTATAATGAAGTAAACTCCCTATAAAACCTCGAGTCTAACTAAACACTGATTATAATCCTTGTTTTTAATGACTCCTGTTATGATATAATCTTCATTCCTTTCTTCAGGGCTAAACTCCAATGTAGAGTCTTTCCAAAGAGAACAGGAAGAGCATGTCCCATTCCTGTAATTGTTCTTCCACTGACTGAAATAATATTTTGTATGTCTAATCTTTTATTCAAGTGGTAAATTGGAAGTTCTGCCTGCCAGTGCTCAGTCAAAACAATAATGCCTCCAGGAATGTTTGTTAGGCTGCCCCTTAAAAGCTATTCACTGTAAATCATGCTTTATTATAAATCTCAACTAAAAGAGTCTACATGACACTTCTCATAACAAAGCTGAAAGCAGATGTAATCATATGTCTTCCCAACCAAAACCAAACAAAATGACTACCATCGAGTCAATTCTGATTCACAGTGACTTTATACAGGGTTTCTGAAACTATAAATCTTTATGAGTGCCGACACCCTCGTCTTTATCCCTCAAAGTAGCTAGTGGTTTTGAACTTCTGACCTTGCAGTTAGCAGCTCACTGCTTATCCTACAGTGCAATCAAGACTCCTTTACGTCTTCTCCAGGGGAGTCTAAAGAGACAGAACTCTGATTTTGAATTCTCGGATTTTCTACCTCTATGCTGAAATCTTCAACATGCAGATATCCTTTACCCCTTCTGTTTTATAAACTAGTATTTCTGCTGTTGTCAAATTATCTCATTGAGTGTTACATATGTCTATTTCAAATAATTATTGGCAGCATACAATGATGTGATTTTTACTCATTCTACCATTTCTTTTGCTTCTTCTCAGTTGAAATCTTGAAGACACCATGTTAGCTGGTCTTTGCTAGGTTTAATTCCAGGTCCACTACATCTCAACATAAAGAAAATAAAAATCCTCACAACTGAGCCATAAGAAACATCATGATAAATGGAAGAGACTGAAATTGTAGAGGATTTCCCTCTCCTTGAATCCACAATCAATTTCCCATGAAAGAAGCAGTCAAGAAATCAAACAAGATGAATTGATACAGTGGCTGTAATTATCAGCTTAAATAAGGCAACAATGGTGAGGATGGCCCAGACCCAGCAGTGTTTCATCTATTGTACACAATAAGGAAACAACTCGACAGCACCTCACAACAAAATTCTTCATTTTATGCCAAAAGAGGTAAAGTCAAATGTCTATAGAACTCACTCTGTGGACCAAACACAGCATGTCAGCAAGCAAAATTAAACCAGCAGGGACCCATTTTCAAAATTCCCTTGACTATCATCTAGATATAGAAATACACACATATATAGATACAGACATAGATATAGATAGATAGACAGATATGCACAATTTTTAATGCTGTCTCCCAAAATCAAATTTGAAACTGAGATTTTTCTCTTTAAATTCCAGAATCACATTATTATCTGTATTTTTAACATGCTTACTTGCATATTCCTCAGCTGCCTTAAAACCCACATGACCAGTTCTTTTTTTCCTTTCATTATTCTTTCAATACTTCTAGTCTTGTTAACAGAATCAGTGTCTACCCTGATTAGGATACAACCCTGTATGCAGATGATACAATCTTGCTAGCTGAAAAGCAAAGAGGACTTAAAATACTTACTGATGAAGATCAAAGACCACGGCCTTCGGTATGAGTTCATCTCAATGAAAAGAAAACAAAAATCCTCACCACTGGACCAATAAACAACATCTGTATTAATGGAGAAAAGATTGAAGTTGTCAAAGATTTCATTTTGTTTGGATCAACCAGCAATACTCATGGAAACAGCAGTCAAGAAAACAAATGATGGATTGCATTAGGCAAATCTGCTGCACAAGACCACTTTAGAGTGTTGAAGACCAAAGATGTAAGTTTCACGACTAAGGTGCACCCGACCCAAGCCATGGTATTTTCAATAACCTCATATGCATGTTGGATAGTGAATAAAGAAGACCGTAGAAGAACTGATGCATTTGAGTTATGGTGTTGAAGGAGAATATTAAAAGTACCATGGACTGCCAAAATAACTAACCAATTTGTGTTAGAAGAAGTACAGCCAGAATGTTCCTTGTAAGTCAGGATGGCCAGACTTCTTCTCTCATGCTTTGGATATATCACCAGGAAGAACCAGTCCCTGGAGAAGAATATCATGTTTGGTAAAGTGGAGGGTCAGAAAAAAAGAGAAAGGCCCCCAATGAGATGGATTAGCATAGTGGCAACAGCATTGGGCTCAGGCTTAGCAAGTATTGTGAGGCTGGCATTTGACACAGGACTGGGCAGTGTTTTGTTCTGTTGTACATAGTCACTATGAGTTGGTGCTGACTTGATGACACCTAAAAACAACAACAACAGCATACCCTGAAACTGAGATACATGACTTTTTCTTCACTCTTACACTTCACACACCAAAAAATCAAAGCTATTGCTATCCATTCAATTCTGACTCATAGCAAGGCTATAAGACAGAGTAGGACTTGGTCATAGAATATCCAAGGATGTAATCTCTATGGCATGCACTGCCACATCTTCCTCCTGTGGAGCAGCTGGGAGACTGCAACCACTGACCTTTAGATAGGCAAATGAATGTTTAGCCACAGCATCATTAGGGCCCACCAGCCAGCCTACACTTTGCTGTTGTTGTAAAGTGCAGTCAAGTTGGCTCTGAGCCATAGTGACCCTGTCTGTATAAGGTTCCCAAGGAGCAGCTAGTGAGATTGAACCACCAACTTTGTGATTCAAACACACCTTGTGATCTGGTGCTTACAGACCCACACCATGACTCAACTACATAGCATCAGTTGTAACTCCTGCCACATCCTTGAGAAAACCCTGGTAGTGCAATGGTTTAAGTGCTTGACTCCTAACCAAATGATGATCATTTTGAACCTGTGCAGCAGCTGGCCATCTGTTTCCATAAAGATTACCCCGAACCCATTGTCATTAAGTCGATTCTGACTCATAGTGACCCGTTAGCACAGAATAGAACAGCCCCATGGCATTTCCAAAGCTGTGAATCTTTAGGTCTAGTAGTAAAACTGTCTTATTATTTTAACATTCATAATATACTTTCAAACTCATTACTTCAGTTTGATTAAACTTTAGAAGAAATGTCAGAAAACAATTATCACTATTTTACTGGTGAGAAAATCAAGGTAGGAAGGGTTAAATGATTTCCCTGGGATCATGCAGCTGTTATTCGAAGCGAGGTTTTGCAGCTCCAATTCCTTTGTTATTTTCCCCCACCTTCAGGATCTCTCCCTTCAATTGTGTATTTTGTATTAAATGCTAGCAAATTAATGATATTGACCCACTACCTCCTTCAAAATCTACCTCTGTCTTAATATCACTAAGAATCATAGTTCCCCAACAAAGAAAGACAAAATATTTTGCTTTAATTATTAAGATTAGTATTATTTGTAGTCAAATTCATTAATTTCTTACTTGTAAATTCTCAGGTGGCATTTTAATATACAAATCTAGTGTGTTCCCACTGTAGTCCTATCAACTCTGTGGTCCTATCCAAGGGCACAGAGTCCTTGGGACCAGATAAGGAAGACTCCTTTGCAATGTCACTTCATGGTCACAAAAACACACAAGGCAACAGCCAGGCATGGTGATCTTTCATAAGATTCAAACAAAGATGATCTTTCTTTAAGATATAATTTGTTTTTTTGTTTTTTTTTTGAGACACTTGATGATTAGGCTCACAGCTAGTGTCACTTATAAATAATAGTGTGGTGTTTACATTTTCACCAGGGATTGTTTCTCTTGACACCACAAATTAAATGAGGCAGCCAGATTCTCAGAGCCTGAGATTTTACTGAGAGAGCTATGTGTTTAAAATCTAACAAAAGGGCTAGCCAGTTTTCACTTTCTAGGAAGTTTAAGGAAAGGCAGATTTTTTAAAATGCAAAAACAGTTATATACTGCTTGACTAAGTGGCTTTATGCCAAAGCTCTAAAATGAGTTTTTTGTTTTGTTTTTAGACTCAAAACGCCTTCTAAATCCAGGTGTATGGCAAATGCTAATTGCCACAGAGAAAACAAGCTTCTCCTTAGGGAAGAAGAGGTTGTGTTGTCAGACACATATCCTTTGGGATTGGAAATTTTGACATGACCCAAACAAAAGTGTCTTGTTTTTGCCAATTCTTTCTAGATTGCTTTGTTTAACTTTTGGTAACATGAAAAGATCTAATGTGTTTAACTGAGTCCTATGAGAGACTATCTGAAATAAAAATCTAATGTAATTGTTATAAAAGTCCATGGATAGCCAATCAACTCACCTGGTAATATTTATTCCCTCTATTGAAGCAGAATAATGGGGGGGTGGGGGGAGGTGAGGTGATCTCCTTTGTTCTAGAACACAGTGTGAAACTATGCTACTTGCAATAAAACTCATTGACTGAAACAATATTCTGATTCAATATTTGGCCCAGAAAAACTATGAAAGCACAATTTTCTATTGATAGCTAAATTTTCATCTCACATGGGATTCTTATAGGCAAGCATACGCGCACACATATAGTCATATGTCCCCAATCCATAGATTACAAGCAACATTTCATCTTAAGAGGGAAACCTTAATATTCTGAAACCTACATAATACATTTCCTTTTAAAGAAGTCAGGTATTGATTATGATAATAGAGGATCAGTAGTATTCAAAGGTCTATGACTTAGTCAAATGAAACACAGTTTTCCTTGAAATTAGGAAAGAATCTCTCCTTTCTGGATGTTCTAATGAAAAAAAAAAAAAAAAAAACAGTTATGTATGACACATTGATGTTGTTGTTGTTAAGTGCTGTTAAGTCTTTTATGACTCATAGTGACCTTGCATAGGATTTCTGAGGAGCGACTGGTGGGTTTGAACCACCAACCTTGTGATTAAAACTGATGTGGTGTAGTGTTTATCCTGCAGCACCACACCAGGACTCTATATGACATATTATGTTTATTAAATGTGGAGGGAAACAAAATTATTTGGGTTAAACTCTGCACAAGATCATACAGCCAGTGTTATTGCCCAAATTAACCTAAATTAAAATTTAGCATTAATCACAAGTTAAAAATAAAGTATAATCTATCATTGTTTTCCTAATTTTTAAGAGTAAGATATAAATAGCAGAGGTCATTAATACCATCTATGGTTTATGAACACTTATCCAAACATTTTCTAAATTAAGCCTTACAACAATTCTATGAAACAGAAGGCAAGGATTATTACTTCATTTTTTGTTGTTTTTTACAAATGAGGAGCTGAGACTTAGAAAGATGTCATGGCTTCTGCAAGGTCACCCCATTGCTAAATGGCAGGATTAACAACAAATCTAGTCTACTGGCACTAAGCCACACCATGCCATTTCTCTTGAAAAGGCATTCACTTTTTGCAGAATAAACCACGTGGCACCTCAAAGGCCATCAATTACTAACTGCTGCTGACTCTAACAGTTACTATACAAACTGGGTAAGCACAGCAGGAGAGGATCCTGAGTAGTCGCTGTAGAGATGATAAAAACTGAGAGATGCTTTTGGGGGGACCATGCCATCCCAAGGTAAAATTGTACATTCCTCCAATATGCTCCTTGCTTTCTGTGTGCACATCTCTTCCTAACTGAATCCTGCTATCTGCAACTCGTAGTGGTTACGAATCAAGCTGCAAACCGCAAGGTCAGCAGTT
>NW_006408522.1:18720372-18721751 GCF_000296735.1 Chrysochloris asiatica
TATGGAAGCAGAAAGCCTCATCTTTCTCCCACAGAAAAACTGGTAGTTTCGAACTGCTGACCTTGAGATTAATAGCCCAACTCATAACCGCTATGCTACCCATGGTTAGTATATGTCAGACACTAGACTAGATCCTGAAGATATATCTGTCTTGTATAGGGGACAGATAAATAAACAAAGAATCACATACTTCCCAGAGGATGGTATAACTAATTTCAGAAAGTATCACATAAACTATGTCATTTGATCTGTCTTTTAATTTAAGTAGTAATTCAGTAAGCAAGTGATAAAAAAGGAAATATTTTGTTCCTGCTGTGTTTCAAAAAATAAATCTCTTCTCAAGGAAGCTGTTTATCAATCTGACATTGAAATAGTTTATTAGACAGAAAAGGCCTCCTGAGAGATTGGCCCCCTCATACACTGCTGGTGGAACTACAAAAGGGCATAGTCACTGTTAAAAATGATATGGTATGTCCTTAAAAATGGCACGGTATACCCACTACTAGGCATATATTCTACAGAAACAAGAACTGTGACACAAATAGGTGTATGCATACCCATGTTCATCCCAGCACTATTCACAATGCCAAAAAGACAGAAACAGTACAAATCCCCATCACCGAATGAACCATATATACACACAACGCAATACTAAAATATTGTAATACTTAGTGTAATACTAAGCAAGGCTTAAAAATAATGATGAATCTTTAAAACGCCTCATATGAGGGGACTTCAAAAAGGTTGTGAACAAATTGCATTATTTGTAAATTCCATTTGAAGCCCCCTTGTAAGATGGATGAATATTATGTAAGGTTGAAGGCATTATGCTGAGTGAAACTAGTTAATAATAAATGGAAAAACATTGGATGTGACCATTATTATAAAAAGTCAAGAAGAGGTTTTTGAAGACTAAAAAACATGATTTGATGGTTGTTATTGTGGTTAACTGCCTTCGAGTTGGTTCTGACTCACAGTGGCCCCATATAGGGTTTCCTAAGAGCGGTTGGTGAATTTGAACCACTGACTTTGCAGTTCAAACCGACTTTGTGATCCAATACATTGTCCCTCAGCACCACACCAGGACTCCATTTGATGATTTATGGAGGGTAACTAACTAACTAGAGGGTTGATGTTGTAGTTAAGTGCCATCAAGTTGGTTCCAACTCATAGCAAGCCTGTATAGGGTTTCTAAGTAGCAGCTGGTAAGTTTGAACTGCTGACCTTGTGATTTACAGTCTAGTGCTGTAAATCTATAGCACCACACCAGAAGTAGACACATATTTAAATGGGTGAAGGGAAAGACAATATCCAATAAAGAGGAGGTCAGTACAAATTTATCAAGACAAAAGAAGACATCAGAAGGATCACAAGAGTTA
>NW_006408522.1:18723956-18726725 GCF_000296735.1 Chrysochloris asiatica
TAGGGGTCGTCCTCTTTTTCTCTGACCCTCCACCTTACCAAACATGATATCCTTCTCCAGCAACTGGTCCCTCCTGACAATATGTCCAAAGTATGAGAAACGAAGTTTGGCCATCTTGTCATTCCTAGCGTAGTTTACTATGATTGTATATGATTGTATGACTCAAAATGACCAATACCAGTCCATTTCAGTTCACTAATGTTTAAGATATCAATCTTTATGTGTTCCAGTACATTTCTGATTACTTGTAATTTTGCTAGGTTCAAACTTTGTGCAATCTACATTTAGATTATTAATGCATGTTTGAAGCTATTTCTTCTTATGTTGAGTTATGCCCATTCAGCAGGTGAAGATCCTGAAAGCTTTGCTCCATCCATGTCATTAAAGGCAACTCTACTTCGAAGAGGTAGTTCTTTTCCAGTTGTATTTTGAGCACCTTCTAACATGAGAGACTCATCTTCTGGCACTATATCAAACGATGTCCCATTCAGAATGGCTAACCATTAGGAAATTGGTTTGCCTTCACTCCTTCCTAATCTGTCTTAGTCTAGAAGCTTAGCTGAAACCTGTCCACCACGAGTGACCCTGCTGGTATTTAATATACAGATGCCATAGCTTCCAGCATCACAGCAACACACAAGTCACCGCAGTATAACAAACTGGCACACTTGTCAGTATGGTGGCTTTTTCATAAATTTTCTCAATTATTATTCAAGCCAAACTCATGTTTTTAGTAATAATTAGCCCTGTTTTAGAAATGAGGAAACTGTTACGGAAAGTTTATGTGTTTTACCCAAAGCCATTCAGCTGGTATTTTAGAGACACAATTTGAACCTTTTGCCAACTCCATTGCTTTTACTGTTAAAATACCTTTAGATCAAATCATTCTTAAAGCATATTATAGATCAAAACTGGATTTTAAATACAACAAAAAACATAAACTACTTCAGAAAATTTAAAGCGACATGAAAATGTGAGATGGTAATAACATGCCTATTAATAATATATGTTCAGCTGTAGGGACCCTAATAAATTACAAACCCTACTCACCATTACATGCATGCCAGATAATGAGTCCTTTATAGCCTAGGGAAGATTAAGTCAGAAGCAGTCATAATTTGTCCTGACATTTGCAAAGTTGATATACCACTTAAGAAGTTATAGTATTCGATTGGAAAGCTCTGAAAATAATAGATGGTTTAAGCAATTTGACTTATATTCAAATGCAATATATAATCTCTTCCAAGATTTGACCAACTTTAATATCAGCCAGAGTATTTGTATTTGCTTTACCTGGCTCAGAAGGAGTCATATTGAGAATGAATTGCCTTTACTATTGTAAAGTCACAGATGTGAATTTCCTCTCATTAAAAAGGGTTGTTGTTGTTAAGTGCTGTGGAATCAGTTCTGACTCATAGTAACCCTGTACAGGACCTCTGAGGAGAAGCTGGTTAGTTTGAACCACCAACTCTGCAGCTCAAACTGACCTTGAGATTAAGTACTTATTCTATGACATCAGACCAAGACTCCTAATAATATGGTAACTCCTATTTCTTACTGCTAGCAAATGGAATTTAATTTGTAAGAAGCAGGTATAGACCATCAAGCAATTCTGAAGGTTTTTAATAGTATTAGAAGCAGTTTTTCAATACCTGAGAAGTGTGCAGATCAAAACACAGACCTGTTTTCCCAGTCATATCCAAAGTAACTATTTCAGAGCAATGTGCCTTCCTTTTACACAAACTAGAGGCCACCTCAATATCTGTGTTCAGCCATATTGTTATGGCTTTCTGGTTTTCAATGAGCCTTTCTCTTCTGACATAGGGCTTGTTCAGATGTTCTTCCCTCCTGGAAAACTTTCCAGTTCTCTAAATTAATTCCTACACATCCTTCTAACTCAGCAAACATATTACTTTCTCAGAGAATGTTTCTGTGAAACCCTTGGTCTTACAGGAAGTCCTGGTGGCACCATGGTTAACACATTCTGTTGCTAACCAAAAGATGAGTGGTTTGAACCCACCAATCACTTCATGGAAAAAAGATGTCTGCTTCCATAAAAGTTACCGTTTGGGACCCTATGAAGCAGTTGTATTCTGTCCTATAGGCTCTCTATGAGTTGGAATTGACTCAACGGCAGTGGGTGTTTGTTGTGTCTTGGTCATCACTCCCTATAGTTAAATCTTGTAACCTATATACATAGCCTTTTTGCAACTATTATTAAAGATGCGATTTATTTAGTATTTATTTTTGTGATTATTTGACTAAAAAATATTTCCTGATTATTTTTTAGATGCAAACCTAAGAGGGTATAAACTTGTCTTTTTGGTCATCATTCTAACCTCAGGATCTAGTAGAGTCTGACACATGTAAATATTCAGTCAATGTTTTTGGAAACATTGAAGAAACATTATCTTCTCTCTGTTGCTATGCTTCATATGCTCCTCCAAACTTTATGTCTGGGCTTGCTTTATTTCTGAAGGGCCTTCTACAACCAGGAGTGAATGTTTTATAAGAATACTTTTCAATATTCATATATAGTTGGAATCTCTCCTTGAATAAAGATAATAATAATTTCCTGCCTAAACTGAGCTATGAAATAAAAATCCCTTTAAAATTTATACTTATCCAGTAAAATTACAGTAGTCTTGACAGAAAATCCAATAAGTTATTACATCTATGGCACTACTGTTTAAATCCATGCTTAGAGAAAGAATCCGAGGGCTACACATAAATTTATATGTATTTTCCTAACAATAATAATGAAGCAAC
>NW_006408522.1:18727482-18739253 GCF_000296735.1 Chrysochloris asiatica
GTCACTTCTGACTCATGGTGACCCCATGTGCAACAGAGTCCAATTGTACTCCTTAAGGTCTTCAGTGACTGAGTTTTCAGAAGTAGGTAACCAGGCCTTTTCTCTTAGGTGCCTCTGGGTGGATTTAAATCACCAACTTTTCAGTTTACAGATGAACACATTAACTACACTACCCATGAACTCCCTTATGTGAAGATAGTGAACACCGAGAAGCTCCTAGACTTACTTGTTTTGGCAACTCTGTGAATAATGAGTATTGAGTATTTCTGGCTAAAATCTACAATTAGCATTGTTCCAGCAAATGTCTGAGTCAGTTTCTCAGGATGTTAAAGTGTCTCCCAATCATATGATGATAGCAGGGAAAGTAGATGATCCCAGTTGCACACTGTTTAGAAACTGGTACCCAAACTACACAAAGACCCATCCTTCCCCCCACTTCCCCCACCCCAGGAAACCTCCTTCACGATCCCAATCAGAGAGTTAATCCATGACTCAAGCCGGAAAACTCTGAAACACTGAACAACACACAGTCTCGTAGGGAAACATGAGAATTTTTTGATACCTATGTCCATGGCTCAGATATTTGAGTGCTCGTGATGTGCCAGTCACAACATGCAGTATATCGTGCATGCTACTGCATTTTTCCTCAGCACTAAGTCTCTAGTTTAGACGTTGTTATCAATACCTACTTTAAATGAACGGGTCACTGAGCTGGCAAGTGTGAGAGTCAGGCACTGAACTCAAAGCCTACACATTGATCCTTTACATTGCACCATAATGAAAATTTGAGATTTGCAAAGCATTAGACAAAATTTGGCATGTTAGAGATTACCTGCTTCTATTCTATCTTGCAAAATTCACATGAATTGCAGGGCTTCATACAATCTAAGATCGTAGAGAAAAAGAAATCACATTGTACGCATCTCCCTCTTGCAGAACTAAGGAGGTATATATGCATGAAACAATAACATCACTCATGCCCCACCTTTCTAAAAAATACTCTAAAGCACTGTGCAATGTCCCAACCAAATCCATAAGCCCATGATCCTTACACTAGCAGATAAATTCCATCGTGTGTGATAGAGGCTCTCCAATGAAGCACTTGCGGGAAGAGTCATCTGGCTTCATGATCCTCCTTTTATCACTAGTCTTTTGAAAATCCTGTGGGACCCAGCAGTCACCAGGCAATGGGAACTCCGTCTCCAGTAGTACCAGTCTCATTTCCCACGAGCCAGACAGTATGTAATATCAGCTACAAGGGTTGGGCAAGGTCCCTTTGCTCAGCATTGACTTGGCTGTCATAGCAAGGAACAGACATAAACAAGATTCACTTGCCAGGGACAAAAATATCAATGTCACCAACCAATGCTCCTCTGAGGGACAGGGAAAATGACGAGCAAAGGCTGTAGAATAGTTGAAGGTTCAGATACTATTTTCACATCTACATTGACCACAAGGAATTTTAGCAAGCTGTTAATAAATGTGACTTGTGACTAAGGGAGGAGGGGTTCTAAGTAAGGAAATAACCCATTGTTGAAGGCAGGAGAAAAGCAACTGGGCTTGAGGCCAAATACCTGCTCTTCTCCCTAGAGTTGCTGCTTAGCCTTGTGAGAGTAACACACACACAGAAGCTCAATACACCACTGATTTGGGTCTTTGTTGCTGCTGCAATTCACCGGCTTTCCTGAGCAAAGACAAAACAGAAAAAAAAAAAAAAAATAGCAGTCAGGGTTGAAACTGAGCTGTAATCAATTGTCCTTACTAAAAAATTTAAAAACCATCCAAGAGATTTGACTGTATGAGTTTTCCGAACTCTTTCTCCCAGTATCGCTTTGCATCCTCAGTCCTCTCCTTTACTTCTAACTGTTACCATCATACCCGGTCTCAGGGAAGTCTTACCTTCCTTAAAACATGCTAACGTATCATGTTTTGGACAAAAATCCATCCCTTCATTCTCTTATCCCTGCTGAGACAGGTGACTTAATCTTGAAGTTACTAAAGTGGACCTGGCTCAAGCCATGGTATTTTCAGTAGCCTCTTATGCATGTGAAAATTGGACAGTGAATAAGGAAGACAGTAGAAGAATCTGAGTTATGGTGTTGGAGAAGAACATTAAAAGTACCATCGATCTCTAGAACAACAACAAAAACATCTGTGTTAGAAGTACAACCAGAATGCTCCTTAGAAGCCAAGATGACCAGTCTTGATCTCTCCTACTTTGGACATATTTTCAGAAGGGACCAGTCCTCAGAGAAGGACATCATGCTTGGTAAAGTGGAGAGTCAGTGAAAAAGAGGAAGGCCCCCAATGAGATGCATTGGCACAAAAGCAACAAAAATGGGCTCAAGAAGTGTAGCAATTATGAGGATATAACAGGGTCTGGTAATGTTTTGTTCTGTTGTACAAAGTGTTACTCTGGATTGGAACCAATTTCATAACAATAACAAAATATAATGAGAGGAAAAAGGGAATAACAAATATAAATAAATATTGTGCATGTGTATTTATTTCTAGATATATTTATGTTGTTGTTGTTATGTGCCGTGGAGTCGGTCCCGACTCATAGCGAACCTGTACAGGGTTTCCAAGGCTGTAAATCTTTATGGGAGCAGGAAGCCTCATCTTTCTCCTGCGGAACAACTGGTAGTTTCAAACTGTTGACCTTGCGGTTAGCAGCCCGATTTGGAACCACTACGCTACCAGAGTGCCTTTGATATATTTATAGATAGATAGATATTGGGACTCCTGGTGAGGCGCTGTAGAATCAGCACTGGATTACAAACCACAAGGTGGGCAGCTCAAACTCACCAGCTGCTTCTCAGAAATCCTCTACAGGGTTGCTATGAGTTGAAACCAACTTGATGGCACTTAACACCACCAACAAATGATAGATATTTATATCTAGAGATGGATATTGTTGTTAAGTGACATCAAGCGGTTGCTACTCACAGAGGTCCTGCATAAGGTTTCTGAGGCTGTAAATTTGTACAGGAGCAGAAAAGTCTTAAGATGAGTCAAAATCGACTCAACGAGAACAACAAATATCTCAAAACCAATGAAAGTAGCTAAGAACATTGTTTTTGCTAAGTGCTGTCAAATGGGTTCCAACTCATAACGGCCTTGTGTATAGTTTCTGAGGAGCAGCTGGTGGTTTTGAACCGCAGTCCTTGCAGTTAGTTACCAATAAGTTATACTTCTCTAAATCCAAAAACTTCCCCATGAGAATTTTGAGATGTGAATTTCTCTGGTCAATGACAACTAGTTACCTGAAAATCAGTGTTGTTGTTGTTGTCAGGTGCCATCGAGTCAGAACCGACTCATAGCAACTCCGTGCACAACAGAACGAAACAATGTCCGATCCTGGGCCAACCTCACTACCGCTGCCACACTTGAGTCCATCAATGTTGCCACCTGGCCAATCCATCTCGTTAGAGGTCTTCCTCTTTTTCTCTGACCCTCCATCTTACCCAGCATGACATCCTTCTCCAGTGACTGTTTCCTCCGGACAATATGTCCAAAGTATGAGAGACGAAGCTTAGCCATCTTGGCCTCCAAGGAGCACTCTGGCTGCACTTCTTCCAAAACAGACCTATTGGTTCTTTTGGCAGTCCAAGGCACTTTCAGTATTCTCCTCCAACACGACAACTCAAAGGCATCAATTCTTCTATGATCTTCCTTAGTCACTGTCCAGCTTTCGCATCCAAATGAGGTTATTGAAAACCCATGGCTTGGGTCAGGCGCACCTTAGTCCTCAAGCTGACATCTCTGTTCTTCAGTACTTTAAAAAGTTCCTGTGCAGCAGATTTGCCCAGTGCAATACGTCGTCTGATCTCTTGACTGCCGCTTCCGCGAGTGTTGATAGTTGATCCAAGAAGAATGAAGTGTTTGACAATTTCAATCTTTTCTCCATTGATAAGAATGTTGTTTATTGGTCCAGTGGTGAGTATTTTTGTTTTCTTGACATTGAAATGCAATAAGAAAGCTTAACTTTTCTCCTTTCTCCTCTTCCTCCTGCTCTTCTCTCTCTTCTGCCTCTCTCTTTTAGCATTTTCTTGATTGAAATATCTGGGAACTTTCTGCCTTTTCTCTGTAGATTGTTTTCCAGTTTTTAAGGCACAGCCAGCTAAAAGCAGTACTCCTGAGGCTAGCCACTTTGGACTCAGGATTTTTGATGCAGCCACCCTTTAAAAAACTCTGGAAAACTCAGATGAAATCATACCTCACCTTCATGAGTGGGCTTCCAATGACACTCCCATTCAGGTTTATCATTTACAAGATATACCAATAATGATCGTGTGGGGAGCAAAAATGGCCAGACTCTTTCACCAACTTTTCACATTACATTTACTTATTTAAAAATTCAAATGAATTCACCATGGCTGGCACTCTAGGATAAACACTGAACTGCTAAACTGTAAGGTCTGCAGTCCAAACCTGTCAACTACTCCTTGGAAGCCATATACAGGGTCACTATGAGTGGAAATTGACTCGACAGCACTTACCACCAACAGAATAAAATAAAAAGGAATAAAACATAAATTAGTTATGATGCCTTTGTTGAAGGAGTCATCTATGCCTTTGCTTTCCTGCCAATTTTATAGTTGCTTTCAAGAATCTTTAGCTCCATTTCCTAACGTTGAATCCATAAACAGCGTACCTCCAAAACTTAAGGGGCTTGCTAAAAAGTGAAGATATGTTGATATCACCCCAGCTGTAGTGCATAGAATCTAGCATGTAGATACAGGAACGAGTATCTTTTTATAAGCTTTCCTGATGATTCTTAAAAATGCCCTAGTTCTACAGATTCTCATTTCAAAAACACATTACAGGGGGGAGTAAGAAAAGAAAGTGAAAATTTTAAATAAATTTTCTTCATTTTACAGATAAGAAAATTGAAATAAAGAGCAGTGATATTATCCCATCAATATTTTCTTCACATATATATATATACTTTTTTCATATCTATAGATTTCAGTCTTAGTATAAAACAGTGTGTATTTTGTATTTTTCCTAAAATTCACCAATCCATTTCTTCATTTATGCAATAAGTGCTTACTTAGTACATTCTGGTGATACCATTCTTTTATGTACTTTACATTTTTGGGTTTTTTTTGCTGGTTTAATAAGTTAAATACAGTACAAGCTTGTTGCTTATTTTGTATGACTTTCCATGCTAGAGAAGTTGAACATGTTTTCAAATATTTATTAACTATATTCCACACTTATTAAATATCTACTCAAACCCTTTGTCCATTTGTCTTTTGAGGCCTGGGTGATTTAAAAATTTTTATGAACACTTTATACATTAAAAACATTAACCCCTTGCGGGACACAATATGTTCCTTGTCTATACTTTGCATTTTTACTTTGGTTATCTGCGTTTTTTTTTTTTTCTCTCATATGCATAACCAAAACCTTTAAAAAAATCACTTTAAGTGGTTCAGTGTATAAATAATTCATTCATATTTCTTTTCTCTTGACATAAAAATTCATTTTCTTCTAAATACTTTATATACTTATCATTCAACAGTTTCCTTCAATTTTTCATATTTCACTTTTTCATCTTCTGGAATGTGAGATAAGGATTTGCTTGTCTAACTGTTTCTCTTTAGGACTTTGTGACAACACTTGGACACTTTCTTCTCTAAACCCAAATCCCATTGCTGTTAACTCAGTGCTGACTCTTAACAGCCCTCCAGTACAGAATAAGAACCATCTCTTAAGTTTTTCAAGACTGTAATTTTTATAAGAGCAGCCTGCCACATCTTTCTCCCATGGGGCAGCTGGTGGATTCAAGACACCAACCCTTTAGTTAGCAGTCAAGCTGTCACTCCTGCTCCACTAAGTGTCTTTCTTTCTCTGCTGCCTGTTCATTGTTCCAGCTGTATTGGACTAACAGTGCCTGAGTGGGACTCCCTTGCTCCAGTACAAGCGCCTTAGGATGGACATTCTGTTATACTGACCCTTTACTCATCCCCTGTGTCTCACTCTCAGCATAAAGATTTATGCAATGTGCGTCAAAGTACATTTACAGAACTGAATTGAAAGTCAAGACCCATTGACTTTATTACATATTTTAAATATTTAAATGTTTCATTCTAGTAAACTGTAACACTCTATTGGAAAGATGCTGTATGCCCAAATTCACAATTACATAGAGATTCAAATCGTTTTTTGCTAAAGAAGTTAGGCTAGAAATGTCCTCCATCAGGGACAAGTATGGCTGTTTTGGGAGAAGCAGTTAGAAAGGACTTTCAAACAGAACTTTAACAAAGATGATGGGTTAGCTAGTTTGCTTCTGAGGAGAGTAAACCGCTAAAAGTAATAGAAACTGATAGTTTTCCCAGTATGTTTGATAAAGCAAGACCCCCATACATAGCTTATTAAATATAAAATCTTCCTAATGAGGTAAAGTATTTCTGTGAAAACAGCGTCTGGAGTTCTGACTGGTGAACTGGGCCCCAGGACTCAAGGTCAGAACTGAGCAACCCCTAGAGGAATTAGTCTTGGCTCTCAGGTGCCTCTGTTCAGGTCCCTTGGACCTACCTCTGTCCAGGGCAGAGTTCAATTACTAGCTGTCTATTGACCAGAGAAAAGGAGAGGGAGTTCTCCTCCCTCCTCTGCAGCTCCACAATCTGGCAAGACTTTGGTTTTACCTGCTATGGACAGTATTAATCACCCATATAGTTGTCATTGTGATGCTGTGGGGTAAGCATTGGACTGCTAACTGCAATGGTGCAGTTCAAACCTAGCAGTCACTCCTAAGGAGCTGTAAACATTTACAGCTTCAGAAAATCTATGGAGGGTCACTGTGAGTTGGAACTGACTCAATGGCAGTGTGTTTGGTTTTGGGGAGTATAGTTGCCATATGGAGCTCTGGTAGCGTAGTGGTTACAGTCAGCAGTTCAAAACTACCAGCTGTTCCATGGGAGAAAGATGAGGCTTTCTGCTCCCATAAAGATTTACAGCCCAGAAACCCTGTACAGGGTCACTATGAGTAGGAACCAATTCCATGGCATATAACAACAACAACAACTTTCCATAAAAGAAGCTCTGGTAGTGTAGTGGTTACAAATCAGGCTGCTAACCTCAAGGTCAGCAGTTCAAAACTACCATCTATTCTACATGAGAAAGATGAAGCTTTCTGCTCCCATAATTATAGACTCAGAAACCCTATACAGGGTTACTATGAGTCAGAACTGACTCCATATAACCACTACCACCAGCTGCCAGAAGGAACTCTGGTGGCATCGTGGATTTGGCTTTGGGCTACTAGCCACAAGGTCAGTGGTTCAAACCCACCATCCACTCCTTGGGAGAATGATGACACTATCTGCTCCTATCAAGATTTACAGTCTCTGAAATCCTATAAAGATCTCTATGAGTTGACTCAACTCAGTGGCAGTGGGTTTTTGGTGGGTATAGTTGCCACGTTAAGCAAGGTCAGCAGTTCAAACCCACCAGATGCTCCAGTAGACTGTGGGCTCCTGTAATGATTTACAATCTCAGAACCCCGAAGGAGCAGGTCTACTCTGCTGTACAGGTTCATCCTGAGTCACAGCCAACTCCAATGCAGTGCATTATAGCTGCTATCCCTGTGATAGTTTTTTCCTCTTCTGTTGCATATTTTACATATATAAATATATGTATGTATTAGAAATTGTTGTTGTTGTTGTTAAGTACCATGGAGTCGGTTCCAACTCATAGCAACCCTGTACAGGGTTTCTGAGGCTGTAAATCTTTATGGGAGCAGCTCATCTTTCTCCTGTGGAACCACAAATAGTTTCGAACTGTGGACCTTGAGGTTGGCAGCCCAACTCGTAACCACTATGCCACCAGAGCTCCCATATTATAAATAGTTGTTTTATAAATCTTGGGTGTGATGTAAAGTCATAGAATTGAAAATCAGAATACCTGTGTTCTTGTCCCTGCTCTGTTACAATCTCATTTTTACATTACATCATTAAGTCTTAGATTCCTCTTCTATAAAATAGGGAAGTACATTTTTACTGTTGAATTCACATTGTTACTGTTGAATTTTTATGCTACGTATGCTTGGATTTATTAATTTTTGATGTTGAGTCAGTTCTGACCCATAGTGACTCTGTATAGGGTTTCCAAGAGCAGCTGGTGACCCTGAACCACCGACCTTGCAGTTCAAACCAACTTTGCAGTCCATTGCAGTAACCCACAGCGCCACACCAGGACTCCGAATTCATCAATAGTTTATATGTATATATTTGAAAGGAGCTCTGGTAGTGTAGTGGTTACGAATCGGGCTGCCAACTTTAAGGTCAGCAGTTCGAAACTACCAGTGGCTCCACGGGAGAAAGATGAGAAGGGTTTCTGCTCCTATAAAGATTTACAGCCTCAAAAACCCTGTACAGGGTCGCTATGGGTCGGAACCGACTCAACGGCACTTAACAAGAACAACAACATATATTTGAAAACTTGTAAACAAACATGTTTCTAGATGTATTAAACCATTTATTAAGTGTCTCTTAATGATAGAAACATGTCTGAGCACTGTCACCATTTCATTGATATATTTTTATTGTTTGAAAATGTATATGTTATTTATATCATAATACTGAAACAATGCTGAAAACAGAAAACACTTAAAGTTAAAAATAAAGACATTGAAAGAATATGAGGACTTCCATTCAGGCCGCCTGAGGTGCACCTGTGCTCCGGCAGTGAGCGGCTCCGGGCCACGGACTCCTAAGTGTGGTGCTGTAAGATCAGCACTGGACTTCGATCCATAAGATGTAATGTGTGTCCTTGAAGAACCAGAAACTGTAGGATCCAATATCCTTGGCAAACAGAGTTATTCCTGAGTCCGGGTGATGACCAAGGTACAGGACATGGCTACAGTTCTGAGCGCTAGTTCTCCACAGAAGCAGGTGGGACCTGTGATTGTAAACATCAAGGAGGAGGAGGAGATGGAAAAGTGCCTTCCTGGCCTGGAGGAGGTCCGCCAATGCTTCAGGCATTTTGGGTACCATGATACAACTGGACCGCCAGAGGCTCTGAGCCAAGTCCAGGTGTGCTGCTGTGAGTGGCTGAGGCCAGAGCTACACACCACGGAGCAGATCGTGGAGCTGCTGGTGCTGGGGCAGTTCCTGACCATCCTGCCCAAGGAGCCAAGGCCTGGGTGCAGCAACACTGCCCAGAAAGTACTGAAGAGGCAGTTACCCTCCTGGAAGATCTCAAGCAGAACCGGACGAACCACAACAAGAGGTCTCCACTTCCCCAGCTGGATGGAAACAGCTGTGGGAGCAACAGAAGACTCCCTGAGCAGCACAGAACCGGTAAAGACCAGGCTCAGGCATGATCCTGGGAGTCTCTACATTGCCTAGAAATTGACAAGGGGCAGGAATTTACCAGGGTCCTGAGAGAGATTCCAGGTTATAAATCCAACACCCAGCATGAGGAATCAACAAATAAGGAGCAGAGTTCTGAAGAAGTCTGTCAAATGGAATGATTCCCACAGGATATTATTTCCATGATTACTGATAACAAGTATGAGGCTAGGTTAGAAAGGCAGTGGGTAAACCTGAAAAAGAGGAACAAAATCTTCTCCCCAAGATATAGGTTCCAAGGAAGTCACTGAACTAATTCCTACTCATTTTAACATGAGAGAGAAACATTATATATGGGCCGAGTGTGGAAAAGCCTTTAGTAATAACTCAAATCTTACTAAACACTGGAGAACACACACTGGGGCGAAGCCTTCTGTATGCACCGGATGTGGGAGAGCTTTCAGCCACAGTTTAAACCTCACCCTTCACTGCAGAACACACATGGTGGAGCAGCCCTATGACTGCAGCGAGTGTGGGAAAGCGTTCAGTCAGAGGTCAGATCCCCTTAAACACCAGAGAAGCCACACTGGAGAGGCACCAAATCAGTGTAAGGACTGGGAAATTTTTCAGTAGGAAAGCCAGCTGCATTCACCATTATCAAACCCACACTGGGGAAAAAGAAGTCTTACCAGTGTACCGAGTGTGGGGAGAGCTTTAGTCAGAAGGCAGGTCTTAGTTCACGTTAGTGACTTCACACCAGAGAGAAACCATATAAATGTGGGGAATGTGGTAGAGCCTTCAACCACAGCTCAAACTTTAACAAACCATAGAATAAACACTGGAGAAAAGCCCTACTGGTGTAAGAATTGTGGGAAATCCTTCTGTAGCAAATCAAACCTTTCCAAACATCAGAGGCTCCATACTGGACAAGGAGAAGTACTGTGTCTAGGGTGCAGCCTTTGGGGAGTGCTGTGGCTCTGTAGGCTATGCACTGGACTATCAACTAAACAGGCACTTCAACACACCAGCTGTTCTGGAGAACAGTGAGGCTTCCTGCTGCTACAAGGATTTACAGCCTTGGAAACCCAGAGTCAGTCACTGTGAGTCAGAACTGACAACTCAATGACACTGAACAACAACAACAGCAACAACAACAACACCCCTTTGTCTTTTTTTTAACCTTAGCTATGAAGGAGCTCTGGTAGCGTAGTGGTTACAAATCAGTCTGCTAATCTCAGGGTCAGCAGTTCATTCGAAACTACCAGCTGTTCTGCAGGAGAAAGATGAGCCTTTCTGCTCTCATAAAGATTTACAGCCTCAGAAACCCTGTCCAGGGTCGCTATGAGTCAGAACTGACTCCACGGCACATAACAACAACGACAATGGAGAAACCTAGTCATTGTAGTAGGAATTGTGGTGGTAGATTTTGCTTCCATTCAACATCAAGAGCCCCTGAAGAGTGAGAGCTCTGTGTGGAACAGGAGCAGAAGGTTCTGAGCGTCTCAGTGGGTTCCTCACTAGCTACTTCCCTCTCCATACCTCAGGTCCCCAGTTAGCTGTACTGGCATTGCCTTTTGTATAATTAAACACGTGTGTGCCAAATCAGTGGTGTCCTCTGGGAGGGACGGGGCTGGCCAGTGAGCCACACATTGCAAAGGGTCAGGGAGAGGTTGTTGGAGATGAGTTGGCACACTGGAGATGACAGATGATGTCGACACACCCTAGTGATGCCATTGTGTTGGCAGCCCCTCCCCCTGCAGTGCCAGCCCATGCAGTGCCAGCCCGCATACATTTTGGTGTCATCACCTCTGTCAGTGGGTGCAGTACACACACCCCCAACCCCCCTGTGACATCTCTGTGCAGAAAATGAGAGGAGAAACATTTTGACTAATAACGTCTTTAACTTTGAATGTGTAAACACTAATTAGAATTTTTGAAGAACAGCCTCATGTTGAACAATTTAATCTGATTCAGAATCAATTTATATCATGTAACAACAACAAAAGAATATGAGGCAGCTTATATCATTGAAAAAGATTCAGAAATCAAATTTGGAAAAGGCAGAAAACAATAGCTCTAGGGATCTTAGTAGCAAAACAAAACAAAAAGTCTCTTTTGTGTTCTGAGTACTGCTATCTGAAACAATCACTAGCAGTCTTTTGAGTTATTGAGGCAGTCCACTCAAGATTCAATCTCCTGGGAAGTCAGTTCAATTGTCCTTGCTAGCCCTATAGCTAGGGAAGTACAGGACACCATGATTAACTGTCCTGCTATCATGCCATGCAAAAAGATAACCACCAATAACTGATTAGAATAGCTAAAATGGGGCTACAACGTGCCCAGTGAAGGAGGCTTCCTGTGGAGCCTCCGCATTACATAAGACCATAGGTGGAATCCTGAACCCCATCCAGAATCTTCTGAAGTGGGAAATTTCCACTTGAAAGGACAAGCAGACCAGCCTGGAGTGGC
>NW_006408522.1:18740591-18757093 GCF_000296735.1 Chrysochloris asiatica
CCATAGGTGTTCAATATCTGATTTTCGGAAGTAGATCACAAGTCTTTCTTACAGGGTACCTCTGGGTGTACTTGAACTGCCAATGTTTGGGTGGGTTAGCAGCCAAGCATGTAAACTGTTTGCACCACCCAGGAACTCTGCAATTGGTGAAAGGGAAGCCATTTCTAAAAAACAGATGACAGTTGCCAGACTGACAGAATCATCAAATGTCACCTAAGCAGATATTGATTGCTGAAACAGATGTTGGTGTCATAATTTTGTGGAAATTCACAGGGTGCAATGTAAACAGACCATGTTGAATTGAAAGCCCCAAAGCAGTAATTAATCATATAATTCTATCACAAAAGCTTTTAAGGTGGTATCCTGGGGTTCCTTCAACCTCTAAAATAGCTTGCTCTAGTGGAACAATAAATATTTTCATATTCTCCAATGTTTTGTTATAATATCTGTACAGATAGTTTCTGATTTACAATATATTCGAATTATTATGAACCAAATTTACAACATCCTTTTTTTTTTTTTTTGCTTCTTTTTATTGTTGTTTATCATAAGTTGGTTCCAATTGCGAACCTGCATAGGATTTCCGAAGCTGTAAATCTTTGCAGAGCAGAAAACCTCATCTTTCTGCTGGTGGGCTTCAACACCAGCCTTGTGCTTCAAACTCCATTGCTTATCCTGTAGAGTGACCTTGCTCCCATCATACTATTGTTGTTGTTGTTGTTAAGTGCCATCGAGTCGGGTCCGACCCATAGCGACCCTGTACAGGGTTTCTGAGGGTGTAAATCTTTACGGGAGTAGAAAGCCTCATCTTTCTCCCACGGAGCGGCTGGTAGTTTCGAACTGCTGACCTTAAGGTTCGCAGCCCGGTTCGTAACCACTACACTACCAGAGCTCCTTCACCATACTATTAGTAATATATATTTATATAATGTTGCAATGCATAATTTTGCTTATGTTATTTTCAAGCATTGCTGAAAATAAAGTTGGTGTCTGAAGTTGTAATGTAAAGAAAATTGAACAATGTTCAACTCTAATGACTTACAACAATAGAACGGCCTGAGAGTTATTATGCTTTGACTTCATTGTTAAGATATTTTAGACCAGGGATATAGAGTGATTTGATTCAATGTTTCATACCATAAGAAACATCAAGTGTTAATATGACCCTGTGTTGTTCTAAGCACCCATATTTCTTATACCCTGAACAATATGTCTAACAAAACAAGTCATACCACTGAAAGTTTTAATCCAAACTTTGTGAAGAAGGCTCTTGATATGGATTTAAAGATGATGATCACTAAGGTCTATGATACTGAAGAGAAATTTGGTGAGATAGCATGTGAGGAAAGACTCCTCTTTGACCTTTACAACAATCACTAAGGGTAAAAACAGGATTTTGAAGGCAGCTAAAGGTTAGCATACAATCAGTGATTTTAACAAACGAGTGATTCACATAAAATCAGTAATTCCAACAAAAAAGAGGCCTCAATCTATGAGGAGAAACTATTGACAATTTGGACAGAAGACTAAATCCATGAGTACCCCAGTGAGTTTACCACTTGAATCAAATGAAAGCAAGCAGTTTTTTGAAAATTAAAGGAACGCAAATAGAAACCCCCTGTGAGTACTTTAATGCCAATAAATGCAGGTTTCATCATTCAAACACAGGTTTGACTTATATAATGTGGATCTGTATAACTGGTGGTATGGCGCTGTGAGTTAATGCGCTGCACTGCAAAGTTGGTATGAACCACAAGGCTGGTGGTTCAAGCTCACCAGTCGCTCCTTAGAAACTCTGTACAGGGTCACTATGGGTCGGAATAGACTCGACGGCGTTCAACAACAACAATAACTGTGATGATGGTTGTGTGCCATCATGTGGTTTCCGACTCACAAGAGGTCTGTACAAAGTTTCTGAGCCTGTAAATCTTTACGGGAGCAAAAAGTCTCATCATTCTCCTATGGAGCAACTGGTACATTCAAACTGCTGATGCTGCATTAGTAGCCTAGCTCACAATCCCCTACACTACAGGGCTTCTTGTGTATATTGGAGAAATAGGATAATCTGATGTTGAAGTTGCCAAAAAATTCAAGGATGAGCTGGACAGGGTGGAACATGTAGGAAAGAAGTTGTCAAAAAAATTATACACTCAAATGAATTTACTGAAATTTTTGTCTAAACTGAATCAGGAACTTTAGTTGCTTGAGTACATAAACTCAGTGGCTGATTATTGGTTAAAGTTAATAGGGAGATTCATGAAGCAATGAGACTTACTGAGAGAAAAAAAGAAAAGGGCCGTACAGATAACTGTCACAGATTTTCTGACCCCAAACACCATCCCTATTCTCAATGATAATATAGATGTTCCAGAATCTTTCACAAGTGGAATTATTCTTGCAATTGACAGAATGCCAACACCCCCAGCTCTTCTTCATCACTGAAGTACATTTTTACGTGTGTATGTATTAGCATGAAACTAAGTTTACATGTAATGTTTCCAACTCCTAAAGATAATTGTTGTTGTTGTCAAGTGCCATCAAGTCGGTTCCAACCCATAGAGACCCTGAACAGGGTTTCCGAGGCTGTAAATCTTTTCGGGAGCAGAAAGCCTCATCTTTCTCCCGCGGAACAGATAGTAGTTTCGAACTGCTGACCTTGTGGTTCGCAGTCCGATTCATAACCACTACGCTACCAGAGCGCCTTCCTAAAGATAATAACAGGCAATAACAATGAAAACTAAAAAAAAAAAAAAAATGTGCCTATATCAATATCAACTTAATGACTTAAGTCAGATATTGTCTGTACTTTCAGTCAGCTTGTCAAGGATAACAATACACACGCTCTCTGTATTTAACATCACATCCCTGAAGCAGAATTTCATGGGTCATGCTTTTATTGCCCGACAAATACAAATCGTCTCTGCTAATGATTTCCTTTCCAGGCACGCATCAGTATCAAGACCACCAAAACTCTCCTTCTCTTAGACATTTAAAAAATATCAAACATTTAGTATTCACTATTTGCTACTTTTATTAATTGCATCATCAATCCTTTCAACGCTTAGAAGTAAGAACTACCATGCTCCCCACTCTTGAGAATTATTATATATTCACTCTTCAGGTGAACAAAATGCAGCATGATAAATCCTAAGTAACTTTCAAATATATAGCAAATTAATAGTAGACACCCACAAGCTGATTCCAAAACTTATACCCATAACTATAAAAATGTAGTCTTTTCTTAATGGTGGGGCTTGAAGCAAATGAAAAGAATATTTAATTTAAGAATAAGGGTCTGAGATTGAAAAATCTTAAGCTTCCTTTTATTAAGTGCAGAGTAACCTACCTTCTGAATACATTTAGAAGTCTCTAAAATATAATGTTGCTTTGTGAAGGTAATATGGACACATCCCTGATGGCCTGAAGACAAATAAAATAGTTTAGAGTGAATCCAGTAAACTGTCCTTTCAGTGTTTACTGGATTCTTCAAATTCTTGAAAGAGCTATTTGATGATGTATCACTGTTAAACATACTGGAAACAAGAACTATTTTTCAATCAATAAGGTAAGAAATCATGATTCTAAGGCTTGCATTTGCTCAAGAAAGTTAATCAGTCAACTAATTAAAGACTCACTGAGCTTCAAATTTTCTTGATTCTTTTTCATCCCTGAATACTGCCATGTGTACTTTCCATCATCATTCCTTTTTGTTGTGGTTCCAAACCTAAACTGGTATACAGTGTAGGGACTCCTGGTATGGCACTGGAGGATAAGCACTATACTGCAAATCACAGGGTTGGTGGTTTGGCTGCTCAAACCCACCAGCTGCACCTTGTAGACCCTATTACTGTGAGTCTGCGCTAACTCAATGGGAGTTAACCAAAGCAGCAACAAGAAGATCTAGATAACAAGTGTATCCTATCTCAGGAGACAGAAACATTACCATGCCTTATCTTTACTAACCAATGCACACCACGACAGTGTTCAGATCTTTAGCCACTAGTTTTCCATTCCAGTCAATTAGTCAGGCTGCTAATCTCATGGTCAGAGTTAGAAACTACCAGTGGTTCTACAGGAGGAAAATGAGGCTTTCTGCTCCCATAAATATTTACAGACTCAGAAACCCTATATAGGGTTGCTGTGAGTTAGAACCACCACCACCACCACCAGACAATGCATATATATGACTTCTTTACCAACACAGTCCTCAATTTCCAGATCCCAACACCAGATAATACCTACTGCTTGCTTCCTTATGCCTGCTCTTAGCCTACTGGAGAAAGTCACTGGTTGATAGTTTATCTAGTCTGAGCATTATGGACAGCTTGGAGACTGATTAGAATCTATTGTAATAGTTGAGAATTATGGGATTAAAGAAGGACAAAATTATCGAGTTATTTTGCTGTGGTCATCCAGTTGTCCATGGAGATATCATCACCATCATAAATTTATGAGGAGGACTCTCATTGTATTTGTCTTGCTTTGGCTAGATTTCAAAATCAAAACATAATTAAAATGGAAATGATTTTCTGTTGAGAAATTAAGCTCTGAAATATTTCAAGTGACATTTGATGGATGTGCTTCTGACTTATTTCGATAGGCTCCATCAAATAATCTGGTAATGTAGACCAATATCCCTGAGCCTTTGATTTACCCTCAGAAATGTTAATGTGTTACATCTGTTGGAGTCTAGGCTATCTTGAAACTTGAGCTGACTTGGTGTCATACAGTCTGATGAGCTTTCAAGATCCAAGATGGATAGCAAAATAGCTTACTTGTATTTTTATGAACACTTTCCCCAAATTAGAGACTATTTTTCAAGCACACAGATGATTGTATGGGCATTTCTGTGTCTTTATTTCTAACACAAAGCTCAGATTATTTAGGTAAATTGTCATCTTCCAAAGGTACTTTTATTTGGACCCACCCATCCCCAGCATAGCAACTTCACAGTGTAATGTACCAGCCTTTTGCTGCCTCTACTGTTTCTGATTTTGTCCTCGTCTTTTTTTTCTTGCCTCATTATTTCCATCATGACTATAAAATGAGTTTCACATGCCTTAATTGCTACACTCGCTACCATTTTATGCTACAGTCCCCTAAACTCCTGAAGACCCCTTACCAGTCTGACTCTGCTTGTCCTGATTCTGCTGATATTGACAATAGACAATACATTATGCACTCAGTGAAGCACTTGCATCCCCTATGCCAGGCATGCATAAAATGCTTAATATGAGTTTGTAAAGTGAATGCATGAATAAATCCGACTTGCTGATTTCTACTATTTTTTGGTATCCCATCTGGCATTGCAACTGATCTTTTCCCTCCCTAGTTACTCTTCCTATTTCCCCATTACATTTCTGCTACCCAAACTGCATCAGGTTCTCATTTTCCACAATTACTACTTGGCAAGTTATTCCTTTTTCCCATCCACTTTCTGACCTTATCCGTCTTCTTTCTCTCTTATGATGGCCTATCTTTGACTACCACTGGCAATCTTGTGAGGTAAATATTTGGTTATAACCTCTGTGAATCTGTCTCCTACCTGTAAAATAGTACACTTAGGTGAGATTATGTTTGGGGGACACCAAGACTCAGAGAAGACAAGGGGGATGAGAGCTGAATGAAGCCCATCGATTTACAAGAAGCAATGGCATTGGTGCTAGGAGAACAAGCTGAGGTAAAAAAAAAATAAATAAAGACAGTAAGCTAAGTCTGCTCTTTCAAAGACATATGGCTGTCAAATGAAGAAGAGTGAACAAGAATTGCAACAAGATTCAGGAAATAATCCTAATGGAATAAATTTAAGTATTGTTATAAATTGGAAGTAAACAATTAGAAAATAGTGAGACTTTGAAATACTAAAGGCAGAAAGTAAGGTTGAGAGAGCATGATCTTGAAGGAACTAGAGAAAGATGAGAGTTAGCATGCACAGTGTGTATTGTTTTGTTTTGTTAGTTTCTTAGGTGCCATCAAGTTGGCTCCCACTCATAGCTACCCCAAGCAAAACAGAACAAAACGCTGCCCCAGGCCTGTGCCATCCTCACAATCATTGGCATGCTTGAGCCCATTGCTGCTGCTGTCACTGTATCATTCCATCTTTTACACTGACCACCGACTTTGCCAAGCATGGTGAACTTTTCTAGAGACTGGATGGACCCTCTGGATAATCTGTCCAAAGTACTTGCCATCCTCAATTCGAAGGAGCATTCTGGTTGTACGTCCTCCAACACAGATTTGTTCATCTAGAAGTCCATGGTACTTTTAATATTCTTTTCTATTAATAATTCAAATGCATCAAATCCCCACTCTTCCGTATTCTTTGTCCAACTTTCACATGCATATGATCAGATTGCAAATAACATGGTTTAGGTCAGGTCAGGTGCACCACAGTCCTCAAAATTCCATCATTGCTCTTTAAGACTTTTAAAAGGTCTTTTGCAGAAGATTTGCTTTAATGCATTGGTGCTGCGTGCTGGTAGTTGTGTGCCATCAAGTCAGTTCCAACTCATAGCAACCCTGTGTAGGGCTTCTGAGGCTACAAATCTTACCAGGAACAGAAAGTCTCAGCTGGTGGATTTGAACTGCTGACCTGTAGTAAGCAGAGCACTACACTACACTACGAGGGCTCCTCGCCAATTTCTTGATTACTGCCTCCATGAGCACTGATTGTGCATGCAAGTAAAATAAAATCCTTGAGAACTTCAATCTTTTCTCTGTTTATTATGATGTTGCTTATTGGTCCATTTGGGAGGACTTTTGTTTTCTTTATATTAAGTTGTAAGCCATACTAAAGGCGTTACTCTCTGACCTTCATCAACAAGCATTTCAAGTCCTGTTTGCTTTTGACTACTGTCCTATGCCAGGTTTCTTATACCAACTATGCAGTTCAAATGACTTTGCAGTCTGGCACTTTAACCCACAGTGCAGAATAGTTCTAACTTTATCATTAGAAGTTGCTGTTGTTGATGATGATTATCATCATCATATTACTGATAAAAAGAGGAAAGGCTCATTTTTCATAACTGTAAATACCAGCATGAAGAAGTGGTCTAAAATGTTCTTGTATTAAACTGAGCAGTGTGAGTCTCATATCTGGAAGAAGTAACCCAATAAGTGAACACTTGTATAGAGTAGGATTTTTGTTATCAGACACCAATGCTCAACAGGACTGTCATCCTAAGAAATCAAAGGACTTAAAAGAAAACTAGAATTGCATCAAAACCTAGGGTTGTTCGACTACATCATTACTCCCTGGGGATTGTTAACAGAAGTAGTTAGAAAATGAAACTGACAGGAAGACATTCTGAGAGAAAATAAATTTAGAAATTGGTTTAATACAGTCATGCAGATTTTTCTTTACACTATGAAAGCGATCCATGTAAGGAGGTTTTTGAGGGATAGTTTCCATTCCTGACACTTCAGGAAAAGTGAATTAAGTGGTATTGCTTAATTGACAAGTGTGATGAGCTGATACTACGAGAGTCTGAAGACCTTTTAAGTATATTGAATTGAACTACAATGCATTGTTAAAATGTATATAAAATTATCTTTGCTATCAAGACTTGAATCACCCTTCAAAGCATCAAATAACATAATGAAAGATTACAGAGCTTGAATCCACAACTGTTAAAGTGACTCCATCTTTTATGAACAAAGGTCATTAGTGTTAAAGTTGGTCTCTACTTTCCTTTAGGTTAATCAGTAGCTAACCCTCACCTTGAGGGCTTTTATATCAACACAATTTGAGAATAAGCAGAACAACAAAGAAGTTCCTGAAATTCTGGGGACCTCTGTCTCATGCCCCAAGTCCCAATAACCTTCTTTGCCCTTAATTCTCAGGGAGGCAGTGTTTGGTGGACATGCAGTCCCTCTGCCTCCTTTATATCCAACATACATTAAGCCTTCCTTGCTTTACCATATGCCTGTATCTGTGTAACTGACTTTCCTTGAGGCAGGCAGCCAAGTCGCCATTTTGTCGTATCAAACTGGTTATCAGGAGAGTATATTTTAATCGCTATTTTTACCATTTTCTTTATCTAATCACCTACCCCCTCTGTGGGATCACTGACTCATTCAAAACCTACTGAGTGTCCCCAATATGTGTCTACAGTGCAACCAGCAAGAAAGACCAAGTCTTGCACATCATGGAATTTACATCATAGTGTACAATACAGACATTAAATAAACAATTTCCATTGATATTAGACACCATGACGAAAACTGAAGTATAGGGTCCAGTTACTATGCCTACAAAAGGAAGAGGCTAAACTTCAGCAGTGATTTTCATTGTTTTCAAATAATAACAAGTAACAAAAAACAACCAACTCAAACTATCTGGCTTTTCCAAATAGAAGTTTATTTATTTTATTTAACAAGGCATTAGGTCATTGAAATGTGATGCTGTATTCTTATGATGTTATCATTGCTCCAAGAGCTTTCTATTTTTCTATTAAATGTCCTTTCTAAAAAAAATGCCGCTGATGCTTTTGAGTTATGGTGTTGGAGGAGAATACTGAAAGTGTTACGGGCTGCCAAAAGAACCAACAGATCTGTGTTGGAAGACATGCAGCCAGAGTACTCCTTGGTGACCAGGATGGCCAAACTTTGTCTCTCATACTTCAGACATATTGTCAGGAGGGATGAGTCGCTGGAGAAGGATATCATGTTTGGTAGGGTGGAGGGTCAGAGAAAGAGAGGAAGACCCCCAGCGAGATGGATTGGCCAAGTGGCAGCATCAGTGGGCTCACGTGTGGCAACAATAGTGAGGTTGGCCCAGGATCAGACAGTGTTTCGTTCTGCTATGCATAAGGTTACTGAGTTGGTACTGACTCAATGGCACCTAACAACAGCACCAACAAGCATGATGTGCTTCTCCAGAGTCTGATACCTCTTGACAACATCTCCAAAGTACAAGAGAGGAAGTCTTGCCATCCTGGCTTCTAAGGAGCATTTTGGCTATAGTTCTTCCAAGACAGATTTATTTATTCTTTTGGCAGTCTATGGTACTTTCAGTATTCTTCATCTACGCCATAATTCAAATCAATTCCTCTACTGTCTTCCTTATTCATTGTCCAGAGTTCACATGCACATGAAATGATTTAAAACACCATGACTTGGGTCAGACACAGTTTAGTGCTCAAACTAATATCTTTACTCTTTAACACTTTAAAGAGCCTTTTGCAGAGTATCTCTTGACTGATACTTCCATGAGTGTTGATTGTGGAGTCAAGCAAACTGAGTCCTTAACAACTTCAATATTTTCTCTATTTATTATGATGTTATTCATTAGGTCAGTTGTGTGGATTTTTTTTCTTTTTTTCACATTGATGTGCAGTCCATACTAAAGATTAAAAATTTCAACGGCCATTAGTATTTTAAGTCATCATATATGACTCTGTAGGATAAGCACTGGACTGCAAGGCCAGTTTCAACCACAAGGTCAGTGGTTCAAACTCATCAGCTACTCCCTCAGAAGCCCTATACAGGGTTGCTATGAGTCAAAATTGACTGGACAGCATTTACCAACAACAACAACACTTACCAGCAAGCAAGGTTGTGTCATCTCCATATTGGAGGTTGTTAGTAAGTCTTCCTCTAATCATAACGACACATTCTTCATAACTTCTCAGATTATTGTGGTGCTATGATCAATGTGCTGGGCTGCAAAGTCATTTGAACCATAAAGTCAGCAGTTCATACTCACCAGCCGCTGCTCAGAAACCCTGTACAGGATCGCTATGGGTCAGAACCGACTCTACAGCACTTAACAACAAGAACACCTACTAAACAGAGTCTTGTCATGGTGTTGTAGGTTAAGCACTGAACCACAAGATTGGAGGCTCAAAGTCACCAACCATTCTTAGAAACCTTATACTGGGTCACTATGAGTCAGAATCAGCACAACAGAACTTGGCAACAACAAATTGAATAAGTATTGTGAAAGGATACAAGTCTGGTGTGCTCCTTTCCTGATTTAAAACCATTCAATATCCCCTTGTTTTGTTTGAATGGCTAACTCTTGGTCTACATACAGGTTCCTCATGAACATAAGTAAGTATTCTGGAATACTCATTCTTCGTAATGTTACCCACAGTTCATTATGATCCACAATGTCGAATGCCTTATTATAATCAATAAGACACAACTAAACATATTTCTGGTATTCTCTGATTTCAGCTAAGATCCATCTGACATCAGCAATGATATCCCTAGTTCCACATCCTCTTCTGGTTCCAATTGAATTTTGGCAGCTCCCTGTAAATGTCTGATGCATTAGCAACTGTTTTCTTTTCTTTTATTGTTTTATTATTTTCAGTCAAATTTTACTTGCATATAACATTAAAGATATTACTCAATGATTTCCTCAATGCTTTGGGTCACCTTTCTTTGGAATGGGCACAAATATCGATCTCTTCTAATCAGTTGGCCAGTTATCGGTCTTCCAAATTTCTTAGCAGAGATGGGTGAGACTCCTGCACTGGGTCAGTTTATTGAAATATTTTGATTTGTCTTCCGTTAATTCCTGGAGTCTTGGTTTTCACATGTCTTCATTATAACTTAAACTTCTTCCTTCAATACCATTAGTTCTTCATCATATGGTGCCTTTTGAAATGGCTGAACATTGACCAATTCTTTCAGTAACTGTGTATTTATTCCTTCCATTTACTTTGGTTGCTTCCTGCATCATTCAATATTTTGTCCATAGAATCATTCAATATTGTAATCCAAGGTTTGAATTTTTTCCATCAGTTCTTTAAGCTTGACAAATGTTGGCTGTGTTCTTCCCTTTTGGCTTTCTGACTACAGGTCTTAGCACATTTCGTTATATTTTATTTTGTTTTCTTGATCTGCCCTTTGGAATTTTCTGTTTCATTTTTTTATTTCACCATCTCTTCAATTCACAGTCCCTTTAGCTTCTTTATGTTCAAGATCATTTTTCAAAGTCTCTTCTGACATCCATTTGTTTTTTGTTGTTCCTTTACTGTCTTTTTTAATGATCGTTTGCTTTCTTCATGTTTGATCTTGTGGTCATCCCACAATTTTGGTCTTTGGTCATTAGTTTCCAATGTATTAACTCTGTGCTTTAGATGGTCTGTAAATTCAGGTGGGATATATTCATGATCATATTTTGGAAATTTTAGACTTGTTTTAATTTTCCTTAGCTTCATCCTGAGCAACTGATTGATCTTTTCCACAATCAACCCCTGTCCTTGTTTTGACTGATGATATTTAGATTCTTCATAGTCTCTTCTTGAAGCAATGCTGTTTTTGACAATGAGTGTGACACATTCTTCTTCAGTTTGTTGTTACAGGCATAGTAAACTATATGATTGATTCAAAATCGCCAATAAAAATACATTTAGTTCACTAATGCCTAGGATATCGACCTGTTGTGCAGAGTTGCTGTGAGTCAGAAGGCATCTAATAAGAAGTATATTTCTCACATTTATTATAAGAAAGCTAAAAATCAAACAATAATAGTTACAAACTTCTTAATGAAAACCATGTCTAAAAGAAATTCAAATGTATTCCCAGAAATAATAAAGAAGTGTTGTTTTAGGAACCCTACAAATGCAAATTTCCTCAGTTAGATTGTTGTTATGTGTATAGGGTTTCCAAAGAGTGGCTGGTGGGTTTAAGCAGCGGACTTGCAGTTGGGAATCCAGTGCTTATCCTACAATGCCATTCCAGGACTCCATTAGCTTAGTAGTGGTCACGAATGCAATATTTGACATAGAGCATCTTCGTGTTTTTGTATTTATTATAATACATTGTTTGAGATATGTCTTTAAGTAAAAATCAAACATTATGTTTGTGGAGTTCTGAAGAAACTTAGAGACATTTTAAAGTTAAACAATAACAACAACAACAACAACAACAACAACTGGAATAAATGGAATCAACCTCACCTCCAGAATCAGAGATCTTAATTTTTTGCATCTTATGAGGAAAAAAAACCACGACTTCTTTGTTGAAAATATTAAGATAAGAAATGAATAAACATTAGTCTTAGTTCATGCTTTTGATGCTATCAAAGAGCAGTGATTTCTTAAACCTTTGAAGGATTTCACACAGACCTTACAAACTCATGGAAACTTTAATGATATAATGAATTCAGAGATGGGTAAATCCTTCCCATCTGTAACTAATAAGAACTACAAAAAACAGTATTCACTCTTTATCTGTCTGCACACATTCTAATCTCACAGACAGCTGTAGAATACAATATCGCCTGGAAGGGGTTACATGCATTATTATTAGATATACAGTTTACTTAGGCCGTATTTTTTAAATTAGGTTTGTAGACGCACTCTGACATGCATTTTACAGAAAACATAATTTTATTTTATCAGTTGTGGACATCCAGTTGGCTAGGTTTTAAACAGTATAAGTCCATGCCAGAATCTTCTTCAACCAACAAAAGACAAGCATTATGACCTGTTGACCCAATAATTTCACTTCTAAGGAAATAGCTACCATAAACAAATCATCCTAATAACAGATAATTGTTTTATTCATGAACATTTTACATAATATTTAAATTTGAAATCATAATTACTGATTTACCACAGTATGTTGTTATTGTTCTTAGGTTTGTCTAGTTAGCTCCAACTAGGTTTGTCTAGTTAGCTCTATCTCATAAAGAACAGAACGCCACACTGCCCAGTCCTGCACAATTGTTGCTATACTTGAGCCCATTGTTGATGGCACTATGCCAATCCATCTCATTGGGGTCTTTCTCTTTTTGGCTGACCCTACACTTCACCAAGCATGATGTCCTTCTCCAGGAACTGGTCCTCCCAGATAACATGTCCGAAGTATAAAAGACAGTCTTGCCATCCTGGCTTCTAAGGAGCACTCTGGCTATACTTCTTCCAGCACAGGCTTGTTTCTATTTTTGGCAGTCCATGGGACTTGAAATTCTTCTCCAATACCATAACTCAAATGCATTAATTTTGATATTATCTTCCTGTTTTATTGTCCAAATTTCACGTGCATATAAAGCTATTGAAAATAGCTTTATGTGCAAGTGCACCTTAATTCTCAACCTTTATCTCTGCACTTGAAAACTTTAAAGAGGTCTTGTGCCAAATACAATACATTGTTGGATTATTGACTGCTACTTCCATGAGTATTGATTGGGATCCAAGCAAAATGAAATCACTGGCAACTTCAATCTTTTGTCCATTGATATGATGTTATTTATTGGTTCATGTCAAGATTTTTGTTTTCTTTATACTGAGGTGCAATCCATAAAGAAAACTGAGATCTTTGATCTTCATCAGTAAATATTTTAAATCTTCTTCACTTCCAACAAGCAAGGTTATATCATATTTGCTCATCATACAGATTGGATAAGTATGGTGAAAAAATATAACCCAGGTACATACCTTTCCTGATTTTGAACTATTCAGTAGCCCCCATACATGACCAGAAGATGAAAAACAATGCAGTAATAGGAGGTGTTATATAGGTGAAATAAGGAGCTCTGGTACCATAGTGGTTATGAATCTGGCTGCTAACCTCAAGGTCAGCAGATCAAAACAACAGTCATTCCATGGGAGAAAGATGACACTTTCTGCTCCTATAAAGATTTAAAGGCTTGGAAACCCTATAAGTGGTAGCTATAAGCTGGAACTAACTCCATGACACACCACCACCACCATACAGATGTAATAAGATAGATTATGCGTTGCTTATTATTGAGTTTGTGGGGATTTATTATGCTAGTCTATTTTGTAAATGTTAGAAATGTTCTATAGTGTAAAATCTTAGTAGATAATAAAAAATATTTACAATTGAATAATGATTAAATAAAACTCGAACTACTTCAGATAGGAACTTTTTAATAGCAATTAAAACCCAGCTACAGTGATTCAACAAGTTGTGGCTTCTTTCCTTAATAACAAGATGCCTTAAGATATACATAATTCACCCATTTCCTTGTGTTGTCTGAACTGCTACAGCTTCAATCATTATGTCTACATTCAAAGTATAAGAAAGGAGTGTAATAACCTTCAGCCTTTCAAGAAGCTCCTGCTCGCCAGGCAGTCACAGTTGCACAGAGATGTCTCCCAGGTATGAGCCATCATTATAAATTGGGTACTACTGGTATCAAACCTAGTTCCTGGATTGAGGTGAGTCCTACTCCACACCTGCAGAGCCACTCCTGGCAATCCCTGGAATAGTGAGAACCTTCATGACCAGCTGCCCTGCTGCCCCCAGCTGCTTTGGGGTCGACATGAACTGCTTCTGGACTGAGTGCCCAGAATGAAAAATGAGTCATATAGGAACTCCATCTAGACCTGGATGCTACCCCATCTTACCCTTTACCACCAACCACATGAGCTCCTTGACTGGCAGGAACCCACTAGAGTTTTCTTTTTTATTTTTTGCTCTTGAATTTTCTTTGCTGCTCTCTGGTCTTTTTCTCTTTTATTCAACCCTTTTCCTAATTGTGTTACTGTTTTTTCTTTCTTTTTATTTTCTCGCTTTGTTTTTTGTTTTGTTTTTAATATATTTTTAGTTCCCTCTTTTTTCTTTTTGGTTATTGTATTCTATTTCTAGCTGTGTCCCATTTTTCTTCTTTGTTATTTTCTTTTTTGCTGTTGTTTTCATGTTCTTTTGTCCTTTTTTCTCATGCATGTGTATGTGTGTTTGCTTGTCTCACCTTACGGGGGACAGCAACTGTGCCCATATAGACAAGGGTACCCTCTGTGATTCTGCCCCACATCCATCAAACTCATTCTATCTAAACTGAGGGTGGAACTGAGCAAGCTTCCATTCTCTAATTATACCATCAGGAGACAATTGGTGAGTACCTAAGAGCACACCAACATACAATCATCAATTAAATACAAAAACAGCAATGCTTTGTTGTCTAGGAGATGACAATTTCTTTTTACATAAAGAAACAAGACAGACTGACTAAAACAAGTGACCAAGATGTAGATGATGAGGAAGTCAAGTAGATTTCAAGATAAAACAGGCAGTTTTAAAGTGAGGAAGAAATTAATAAATTATAAGGTACCTCAAAGAAAATTAATACACCTTCACATCAAAACAAAAATGAGGGACTTCCGGTTTTGGAGGCAGCAGAAGCAGAATCAGGTAGGCCAGGCTCTGTGGGGGAGGAGCTGAAAAACCAGAGACGCTGCTTTCATGGAACAGCTCCAGAGCTCTGGATCAAGCATAAGGGGCAGGGTGTCAGTTTCCTCACACCCACCAGTGGAAAAATCACTGTGTAAAGGAAAATATTGTGATTTAGGAATCAATCAGGACACGGGACTCCCTCTGTGGCCACCCTGCCCAGGCTGAGTTCAGAGTGCGGGGCCACAGCAGACTGACAGAGTGAACCAGCGCTAAAACCAGCACGGTGACATTTACAACAGGAGGTGTGGGGAGATTCTACATATTTTTGCCTCCTTTTCCCTGTAGCACCTTCTCTGCCCAGCTCTGATGCCTTCAGGTAGGTGGTAGCACACCCCCAGAAGAGTCCAGTGTTGAGCCCACAGTTTTCCCATGGCAGAGAGGAAGAGCCTCATTGGTCCCAGGGGCTGATTATTTGGCGGCTACTTATGATCTCTGACTCTGGGACCCACCCCTAAAGTTAACTTGTGCAGGACCCTTTAATGCTGCTTACCCAGCAAGAAAAAAGCAGGTCTGGCCAGACAGACAAACGGTATGAACACTCTGTAAAACCTCAGTGTGAAAGGATGCAACTATTTGGAGAATTATGTTGTGTATAAGCAGATACCTAACTGAGCTTCAGAGACAAAAATAGTACACAATCTTTCCCCCATTAACTTCTCTATATCTATCTGCGCACATCTAACGTGGTGAATAGAGGAGGGGCCTGAGTGAGTGGACACACCCACTCACTGTGGGAGGTTTCTATGGTGCATGCACACTACCTGCACAGCAAAGGCAACTGGCCCATCGGCTAAGGTTTTATTTTTGTTTATGAGTGGTGGTTTTTATCTCTGCTTTTTATATATTGCTTCTGGTTTTGGTCCCATTGATCACACTTTTTTCCTGGAAGTGGGAGCTTTGTCTTCCTATGTTACTCAAGAAGAGACAGCAATCATGGCCTTATAGCTAGGCTGCAAGCATACCCCATAATATTCCACCATTCAGACAAGAACCTATAACAGCTGCTAGGCATCACATGTGAAAAGGGAAGCCAATCTCCTAATCACATCCACCAGGAAACACTCAGTAAGCTTAACAACACAGCAACAAACAACTATTTAAGCATTAAAAACCCACCTAACTACTGAAAAGAACAAAGAAAACACAACCAAAGATCTCAAAAAAGAAAAGAGTAACTGAGAAAAGACAAGGGGTTTCCAGAAGAGGAAGAGCAGGCTTTGGATTTGCATAAGAAGGAATTGAGAAGAATGATATGGAAACAAACTCAAATGCTCTGAAAAGGGGTGGAGGAAAATAAAGAAGAAGTCAGGAAAGTACACAGGAACAATCAAACAAGATTGATACAG
>NW_006408522.1:18758848-18759407 GCF_000296735.1 Chrysochloris asiatica
TAACTGCAACAATAAACAAGCAGGACTGGCAATACTAATCTCTGATAAACTAAACTTTAAGGCAAAAATAAGCATAAGAGAAAAAGAAGGACATTATTTCATAATCAAAAGGGTCAATTGAGCAAGATGACATAACCATAATAAATATCTATCCTCCCCATGAAAGAGCACAAAGATATATGAAGCAACCCCTTCTAGAACTGGAGAAAGAAATAGGTAAATCTACAATTTTAGTGGGAGATTTTAATACACCATTTTCAAAAAGGGACAGAACAACCAGAAAGAATCTCGATAAAGTACAGAGGAACTAAACAGCACAATCAACCAACTTGACCTCATAAATGTGTACAGAGTATTCAACACAAAAACAGCACAATGTGCATTCTTCTCTAGTGCACATGGAACATTCTCCAGAATTGACCATGTGTTAGGTCACAAAGTAAGCTTCCATAAATTTACAAACTTCAAAATATTACAAAGCATCTTTTCAGACCACAATGCTATAAAACTAGAAATCAACAATAAGAAGACCAAGGAAATAAAGTCAAATACATGGAAA
>NW_006408522.1:18760074-18760635 GCF_000296735.1 Chrysochloris asiatica
TGTGATTAATGAAGCTATAAGAAGTGGTAGATGAGAGTAAAAATGCAAGTTAAAATATAGAACTTTGCTTAAAAGTTGATTTGACATTCTTGGGATGATTAGAGAAGAAGGAAAAGAGTTACAGGAATAAACCCAGTGTTATCAGGATAATTAGGGGATGCCAAGGAACAGAATATGATAAGAATGAAAGGAGTGTTCTGATGTTTCTTTTTTGTTGTAACCTGAATGTTTGTTGAACACAAAGAATGTAATACTTAGTTAAAATTGTAATTGATCATCATAGTATATAAGAAGCAAAAAACTTATGAGTAGAAGGAAGGAGAAGTCATCACCAAGTAAAGAGAAGTCATCATTATCTGCCTAAGACTCATGACCGATCGACTCTGTGTGTGTGTGTGTGTGTTTCACAGACTCCATACCCTCCTCCATGCTCTCACAAATTGTCGAGGCTGGTCCTCCGCGAACGTGAATTTACAAAGTTCCTAGAAACAAAGGAGAAAAAAAACACAACATACCAAATCCTTGGGACACAGTGAAAGCAGTGCTGAGAGGACAATTTAT
>NW_006408522.1:18761046-18772498 GCF_000296735.1 Chrysochloris asiatica
AAGTCCAGGCCCAGATGGCTTCACTGGTGAGTTCTACGAAACACTCAGGGAAGAACTGTCACCGACATTACTCAAATTATTACAGAATATAGAAGAGGTCGGAAAACTTCCTAATACTTTTTTTCTTTTCTTTTCTAATACTTTTTATGAAGTCAGCATAACGCTTATACCAAAACCAGGGAAGATATCACTAAGAAAGAAAATTATAGACCAATATCCCTTGTGAACATAGATGCAAAAATTCTCAACAAAATCCTAGCCAACAGAATCCAGCACTACATCAAAAAAATAATACATCATGATCAAGTGGATTTCATAAAAGGGATGCAAGGATGGGCTTCATAAAATGAATGCAAGGGAGGCATCAAAATTGGCAAAGAGGAAGTAAAACTTTCTCTATTGCAGGTGATAATATCCTATACATAAAAAACCCCAAAGACTCAGTAAAAAACTACTACACATCATTGAAAGATTCAACAAAGTGGTAGGGTATAAGATCAAAGTACAAAAATCAGTTGGATTCCTCTAAAGTAACAATGACAGCTCTGAAAAGGACATTAGGAAAGCAATACCACTTAGAATAGCCACCCAAAGAATGAAATATTTAGGAATAAACGTAACCAGAGAAACAAAGGACCTATACAAAGAAAACACAGAACACTACTACAAGAAACCAAAAGAAACTTACAAAAATGGAAGAATGTACCATGTTTCTGGGTACGAATACTCAACATTGTAACAATGTCAATATTGCCCAAAGCAATATACACATATAATACAATCCCAGTACAGATTCCAGTGACATTCTCCAAAGAGATGGAAAAAAACAATTACAAACTTTATATGAAAAGGAAAGAGACCCAGGATAAGCAAAGCACTGCTGAAGAAGAAGAACAACGTTAGAAGCCTCTCACTCCGCGATTTCAAAATCTACTACATGGCTACAGTGGTCAAAACAGCCTGGTACTGGTACAATGGAAGATTCATTGATGAATGGAACAGAATTGAGAATCCAGAAATTAACCCAACATACAGCCAACTGATTTTCGACAAAGTGCCTATGTATGGGGAGGAGATAGTCTCTTCAACAGATGGTGCTGGCAGAACTGGAAAGCGACATGCAAAAGATTGAAACAAGATCTTTACTTCATGCCCTATACAAAAACCAACTCAACATGGATTAAAGACATATGTGTGAATCCCAAAATTATGAAGGTCATCAATGAAAAAATAGGGACAAATGTGAGGGTACTAATTCAGGGAACACACAGACTACAAAACATTTTGAAAACTACACAAACAAAATTAGACAAAAGAGATGATTGGGACATACTAAAAATTAAAAACTTATGTGCATCAAAAGACTTCACCAAAAGAGTAAAAATGAAACCCACAGAATGTGAAAAAAAAATATTTTGTAATGACACATTGGACAAGGGACTAATTTCTAAAATATATGGGAAACTACAATACCTCTACAAGAAAAAGACAAGTAGCCCAATTAAAAAATGGGCACAGGACAAGAACAGACACTTCACCAAGGAGAAGATCCAGGCAGCCAACCAACAAATGAATAAATGTTCATGATCACTAGCCATTAGAGAGATGCAAATCAAAATAACAATGAGATATCATCTCACACCAGCAGTAACAGCAAAGACCAAAAAAGTAGAGGACAATAAATGCTGGCAAGGATGCGGAGAGACTGGGACCCTCCTACATTGTTGGTGGGATTGCAAAATGGCCTCTCTGGAAAGAAATATGGCGCTTCCTCAGAAGGTTGGGAATAGAGATAACATATGATAATTTTCAGTGATTTTTGCATTCCTTTGGGTCACCTTTCATTGATATGGACATCAATATAAATTCAAAACACCATAGCTTCGGTCAGAAACACCTTACTCTTCAAAGTGACAGTTGTGCTACATAACACTTGAAAGACGTCTTTTGCAGCAGATATGCCCAATGCAATATATCATTTGATTTTTTGACTGCAACATCTATACTGTTGTTTGTGGATCTGAGTAAAATTAAATTCTTGACAACTTTACTCTTTACTCAGTTTATTATGATGATTTTCACTGCTTCAGTTGTGAAGATTTTTGTTTTCTTTACATTAAGTTTGATCCAATTGTTTGGCCAGGTAGCTGTCTTCAAAAACTTTTGGCAAAGATAAGTGTGAGTCTCTGGTGTTGCATCAGTTTGTTGTAACATTTCAATTTGTGTTTCATCACTTCCTGGAGCCTTGCTTTTTGCCAATGCCTTCAGTGCAGCTTGCACTTCTTCCTTCAATACCATTGGTTCTTGATTATATGCTACCCTTTGAAATGGTTAAACAGCAACCAGTTATTTTTGGTACAGTGACTCTGTATTCCTTCCCTCTTCTTTGGATGCTTCCTGTCTCATTCAGTGTTTTTCCCATAAAATTCTTCAGTATTGAAACCAGAGGCTTAGATTTTTCCTCTGTTCTTTCAGCTTGAGAAATGCAGAGTGTGTTCTTCCCTTTCATTTTTCTATCTCCAGGACTTTGCACATGTCATTACAATCTTTGACTTTTTTTTTCTCAAGCTGTCCTTTGAAATATTCTGTTCAGCTCTTTTACTTCATCATTTCTTCTAGTCGCTTTAGCATCTCTACACTTGAGAGCATGTTTCAGAGTCTCTTCTGACATTCATATTGGTCTCTTCTTTCTTTCCTATTTTTTAGGGATCTTTTGCTTTCTTAATGTATGATGTTCTTGAGGTCATCCCACAAATCTTCTGGCTTTTTGTCATTGGTATCTAATGCAATAAATCTGTTCTTGAGATGGTCTCTAAATTGAGATGGTATATGCTCATGATAATATATTGATTCTCATCGACTTATTTCAAATTTTTCAATTTCAACTAAAACTTGTATATGAGCAATTTGTGGTCTGTTCATCATTAGTGCCCTGACCTTGTTTGGGCTGATGATATTGAGCTTTACCACTATCTCTTCCCACAGCTGTAGCCAATTTGATTCTTGCTTATTACATCTGGTGAGGTACATGTGTATGTTTATGTTGTTGAAATAAGGTATTTGCAATGAATAAGTCATTAGCCTTGCAAAATGTTGTCTTACTATCTCCTGCATTGTTTTTATCAACAAGATCGTATTTTCAACTACTGATCCTATTTGCTTTCAGCTTTTGCACTCCTATCACTAGTAATTATCAGTGCATTTTTCTTACACGTTTGATCAATTTCAGATTGAAGAAGTTGGTAGAATCCTTTATTTATTTTGTGTTTGGCTGTTGTGGTTGATGTGTAAATTTGAATAATAGTGGTAATAACTGGTCTTCTTTGTAGGTGTATGGATAGTATCCTATTACAGACAGCATGAACTTCAACATAGATCTTGAAGTGTCCTTTTGATGATGAATGTGAAGCCATTTCTCTTCTATTTGGTGTTCTTGGCATAGTATATCATATGATCGCCCATTTAAAAAGGGCCAATATCTGTCCATTTTAGCTCTCTAATGGCTATCTTATAGATCTTAATGCATTCCATTTCATTTTTGACCACTTCCACTTTTCCTAGATCCATACTTCATATATTCCACACTCCAATTATTAATGAATATTTTCAGCTGTTTCTTTTCATTTTTAGTTGTGCCCCATCCACAAGTGAAGGTCTTTAAAGTTGCTCCATCCACATCATTATAGTTAAGTCTACTTTGGAGAGGCAGCTCTCTTCCACTAGAATTTTGAGTATCTTCCAACCTGAGGGGCTAAACTTCAGGCAGTATGTTAGACAATATTCTGTTGCTATTTATAAGGTTTTCAGTGATGACTATTTCAGAAGTAATTTACCTCTCCTTGCTAATCTGGTTTAGTTTATAATCTCTGTCCATGCAATCAAGCAGCTCCACTCCTAGGTATTTATAGAATTGAGCTGAGAATTTAAGTCCACAAAAAATTTTAAAAAACACTTCTACATGAATACTTACAGCAGCTTCATTGATAATCACTAAAAATTGGAAACTATCAAGATGTTTTCCAATAATTGAATGGATAGCCAAACTGTGGCATATCTGTCTACCATGGATGACCCTGATGGTATATAAAATACCAGTGGCATCACTTCCAGTATCAGACCAACATGCAAAACACCATAGTAGGACAAACTGGTAGATGAATAGTGTTTTGGTTATCTGTAAATTTCCAGTCCAATGTATGAAATCCTAGCTTCCAAAATCCAGCATCCGTCTCCATGGTTGGTCAGTTTAAGAATACATAGATAGTTGTATCAGCATTATTAGCCTGTAACCTGGAAAACAACCTTATGAATGAAAATATAGTGCTTATGTGGAGTTTCCTGCCCCTTTGCTCTTACCCACCCACCACCATCAAGTAGATTTGGACTCATAGGAACCCTATAGGACTGAGCAGAACTGACCAAAGTGTTTCCAAGGCTGTAAGTATTTATAGAAGCAGAGTGCCACATCTTTCTCTTGAGGAGCTGGTGGATTTGAACCACAGACCTTTCAGTGATAAGTTTAGCAACTTAACCCACTGTACCACCAGGGCTTATTTTGTCTTACAGACTCCAGTCATTTTCAAAATTACTTAAATCACCAACTTTCTCCTCTATCCTCTTCAATGAGATACACTTAGATTATCTTGTCACAACATGCATAACTTCTGAAAATTCCCTGACATTCTAAATAATTTTCATTAAAAAACTGCATATATTAAGGTTCACTCTTTTGTGGTATAAAGTTCAATGGATTTTTCAGATACATAAGGGATCTCTGGTAGTGTAGTGGTTACGAATTGGGCTGCTAATCTCATGGTCAGCAGTTCAAAACTACCAGCTGTTCCACGGGAGAAAGATGAGGCTTTCTGCTCCTGTAAAGATTTACAGCCTCAGAAACCCTGTGCAGGGTCACTAAGAATCAGAACTGACTCCACAACACATAACAACAACAACAACAATGTACTATTACATATTCATATACATATGATTGTTTGCATACTAGCAGAATCATACATAGAGTTTGCTCTGTCTTTTTATGGCATGATAGCTAATTTCTTTGTATCGTTATATAATATTTACAGTATGGATATGCCACAGTTCGGCTATCCATTCAATTATTGGAAAACATCTTGATAGTTTCCAAATTTTAGTGATTATCAATGAAGATACTGTAAGTATTCATTTATAAGTGTTTTTTGTTTTATTTTTTTGTGGACTTAAATTATCAACTCAATTCTATAAATACCTAGGGGTGGGGCTGCTTGATTGCACGGTTAGATTATATTAATTTTGTAGGAAACTGACAGACTGTCTTCCAGTTACTTTCACAGTGTATGTATCATTGTTCATCTTTACCAGCAATCATGAGAGCTCATTCCTACCAGCAATGAAAAACCTTCCCAACTTTTGGTAATTTTTCTGATCATCCCAGTAGATGTGGAGTAGATTTCATTGTTGTTGTAATTTATAATTCCCTAATAAGAAATACTGCTGAACATCTTGAATTGCTGGTATTTCTTATATGTATCAAATTTGGTGAGGTAACTGCCCAGGTCTCTGTTGAGTTTTCCATTGAATTGATTATTTTCTTACTGCTGATTTTAATTAACAATTTGATTGTTGATATCATATATGTCAACATTTTCTCCAGACCTGTGAATGATCATTTCATTCTCATTACTGTCTTTCACAGAACAGTTCTTAATTTTAATAAAATCCAACCTAATAATTTGTTTATAATGTGTGGATTGAACTATGAAGAGCTCTTCTCCAGACCCAATCACTTAGATTTTCTCTGATGCTATAAGTTGGAACCAGCTTAACAATGTGTCTACTATTTCCGCAGTATCACACCATCTTGATTACTGTAGCTTGATAGTAAGTCTTGAAATCCAGAATAGCAAAACTCCAAATTTGCTCTTCTTCATTATTGTGTTATCTATTGTGGGTCTTTTGTCTTCCCATATGAACTTTAGAATCTTAATGATAAATAAAAACTAAATGTATATTTAAATTTTTATTTTTGGTGAAAGTATACACAGCAAAATATGTTTCCATGCAATAATTCTACACAAAGTATTCAGTGACATTGGTTACATTATTCACATTACGTCAGTGCTTGCAGGAATTTGAGAATGTACTGAATTTATAGATAAAATTGGGAAGAGCTGACATTTAACTGTTCCCATTTCCACATCCTAAACATATAACAGGGCAGAACAATGAACACAGAGCCCTCAGAGCAGGAAGTCCTGTACCAGACAAGCCCAGAGGGAAGACTCATGTGTTAATGCATAATTAAAGAATGATTATGCATAATTTTTAGCACACAACAATAGGAAGCAGAATCCCCTATGCAATGCAGTTTGCAATAATTTTCTGACAGAAAATATGAGTTTTAAGTAGTTGCAGATAGAGAAGTGATTTGAAAAGACTAAATAGGCGTTGGACAATCTTTTGTTTTAATGTCAGGTTTGTCATTTTATATTGTGATATTATGGGGACTTGATTTAACTTCTCCAAACTTTAATTTTCTCAACTGCAAGAAGGGAAACAAAATACCCACCTCAAAGACAGTTGTGTAGAATAAATGAGACTATTTTTATAAATTGCAAAGTAGAATACCTGACACAAAGTAGTAATTGAATAAAATACTGTAATGATGATGATAGTAGTAGCAGCTGCAGCAACAATAATTTGTAGGCTGGGTTCTCTAGAGAAGCAAAACCAGTGAAGCTCATATATGTACATATAGAGAGAGGTGTATTTCAACACAATGGCTCACGCAGTTGTAGAGGTGGGAAAATCTCAATTCCATGGGTCAGATGAACCAAGATCAGCAGGTCAAATGGCAGGCAGGCATGTCAAGCAATTAAGATGGTAAGTTTCTGATGACTTTCAGGATAGCAGACAATAGAGGAGGCTGCAGAGTCAAGTCCAATAAACTGTAGGTGGAATGATGAGCCAGATGCAGGATCCAGGTCCAGTAGAATACAAGTAAGTTTTGCTTGAGTGTGCAATATATTGGAAGCAGGTCATACTCTGAAGGAAGCTTCCTTTCAATTGATTGGTTGATCAAAGTAGACTTCAATTTAGGGATGATGTTGTTGTTGTTGTTGTATGCCATGGAGTTGGTTCCACTCATAGTAACCCTATATAGGGTTTCCGAGGCTGTACTCTTTATGGGAGCAGAAAGCTTCATCTTTCTCTTGTGGAGATCGATATCTCTGCTTCCTTATTTTCAGTCTTGTTTTGTTTTACTTTAAATACTTCTATATCTGGATTGAGTTCTGGGTGGTGTTGTCATATGTGACAATCTCAGGATATTGTTTGCTGTTGTTAGTTCTCAGTCCAAAGAACAAACTTTGTAAAGTTGGTCTGGTCATTAAAAATTCCTTTAATTTCTGTTTGCCAAGAAATGTCTTAATTTTGACATCATATTTGAGGGACAGCTTTGCTTGGTATATAATTCTTTTTTGGGAATTATTTTCTATCAGAGTTTTGTATATATCATCCCATTGCCTTCTTGTCTGCATAGTTTCCGCTGAGAAATCAGAGCTTAGTCTTATTGGTTCACCTCTGTAGGTAACTGATTTTCTCCCAATCTGCTGTTGGGATTCTTTCCTTGTCTTTTGATTATGGAAAGTTTGATTATGGTATGTCTTGGTGATTTTCTTTTGGGATCTATCCTGTTTGGGGTTTGTTCAATTTCTTGTATACTTGGCTTCTCATCTTTTATGATCTTAAGGAAGTTTTCTTCCAACAACTCTTTGAAATGTTTTTCTGTGCTTGTCTCTTCCTGTTTTGGATTCTGATCACCCATAAATTATTCATCTTCATGGTATCTCACATAACTCTTAGGCTTTCTTCTGATTTTTTCTTTTTCTGATTGTTCTTGCATACTAGTATTGAAAGATTTTATCTCCAAGCTCACTAATTTAGGCTTCCATTGCTTTGCATAAATTAATTAACCCTTTCAATATATTGATCTTAGTAATAATCTTCAGGATTTCTAATTGTAGGTTTCATGTTGTTTCAAAATTTGTATATATTTTTTGTATTTGTTTTTGTAAAGTTTTCCTGAATTCTTCTTAAAGTTTTTATTGTGTTGTTTTTGCTTTCCTCAACATTCCTATCCATCCTTTGAAGGTACTTAATTATTATTCTTTTGAATTCTTTTTCTTTGAGGTTATCCTGTAATTTATTACCTTTTCTTCTTCAGAAACATTTTCTGACTCTACATCTTGATAATTTGCTTGAGCCATTTTCTCTAGTTCCTTCATGTGACCTAAAATGATCTATTGTCTCCAGAACATTGTGGAGCTGTTGTATTTGTAAAAACAATCAGTGCAGTTATTGTACCTATAGGGGAAAACATCTCTGGGGTATGGAGTTCTTGCAATTAAAGCAGCTCGTGAATTAGCTATGAAAGGGATGTGATAGCAGAGTTCCTGGTTCTAGATGGCATTTCTATTAGCCTCCTTGTCATCTATGTTCAGGGTACTCATTCCAGTTCATTGGAACCCTGGATGGAGTTAGTTTTAGTGTTTCTTAGGACAACATGGAAGTTGGGGGCAGCGTGACTGGTGGTTCTTCGTATTTTGTAAGTCTGGAGCTGATCTCATCAGAATCCAGTTACCAAAGTGCACACCAAAGTGGTGCAGTTGGCCTCCATCTCAAACTGGCATGGTTCCTAACTGCATGACTCTGAACTCCAGAAGAGCAGGGTCTACAGTGGGGATGAATGAGGGTGGCAGCTGGCCACACTTCTGGTCACCAGAGGAGAGTAGGAAAAAAGAAGAAATCACACCTTTTCTGTCATCTGCGTGAATCTGCTCTTCCAGGATTCCCTCTGCTGTCAAAGTTGCTCACAAAATGGTGGAGCCATGTTTGTCCAGCCGTTCACCAGTCAGACTCCCTCTCCCTCAATTCCTACTCAGCATCGGCTCCCAGGGAGCACTCCATCTACCTCTTTAACCTTCTGAAGTTCCACATACCAGAATATTCATCTCTTCTCTTTTATTTTGCCTTTCATATCTTTGTAATAGAGGGTCTCTGTACTGTGTCCGTCTAGTCAAACATCTTGACATAAGTTTCTCCTCAAACTTTCTTAAGGAATTTTTGCCAAGACTTTTGAGGAAATATAAATTTCAGTACCTCAAAATATTGTACATATTGACTTCGGATATTTAAATGTTTTTAACAAGTCTGTGCTTTCAGTCAAAACAAAACTTATTGTCAAAGAAAACACTTACTGTTTCAGGTTCATGTATGCATTTCTTAAAAGCAAAATGGAGTCTGGGAATTTTTCCTCTGAGATTTCTGCAACAGCTGAAAACAAATATAACTTCTTTGACAAATAACAGTTCTGTTTTATATGATGACTTAAAAAAATGCTTGTCATAAAAATCTAATCTTGAGAAAACACATACTCTGCCTGCATAAAATAGCAATAATGGAACCAACATCTATCATTTCTGTCATTTATGCATTTAATTGCTTTACCAATAGTTCTATGAAAAGACTTACAGACTAAATTTTGCATTTGGCTCTCTTCTTTGGGCTTAAAAAATGAAAGCAACTTTTGAATCAGACAGCTATTTTTTAAGTTATATTTTGCTCATGTTTCCATCCAAAAGCCTAGGAAATGTGTTCTCTTTGCCACTTCTTGCAGGTCTGATACTAAAAAGAAACCTTTCAGTAAAACAGGAGTGCTGAGAAATGGGGTCACTGAAAAAGTTTCGTTTAGCCGAAAGTAAAATAGAACGTGAACAGCCATCTTACTTAGAACAGTGTCTATAGTTAAAAGTTAACTCCCTCCCTCGATACACTCTATAATTAATCACTCCTTTTCAATCTTCAAAGGAGAATTTGTGGCTCACATGACAGGGCAACTCTCCTCCCAGGAACAAAGGCAAAATCAGCAAGAATGTAGTCACTAGGTTCAGGAAACGGGACCCTAACTACTGACCTAATCACCCTAACTACCGGAATTGAAAAACAATTCCCCAGGCTGATGTCCCATCAGAGAGGAAGATCTGGGAGACTCATGTGACTCTGTCCTCCTGTATAGTGACACAGTAAACACTTTGTTCTTGGTTCTGAGCCCTGTCTCTGAGAACTGGCTGGTTTGGCCTCAAGTTACCAAGAAATGTTTCTGCAGTTATAGAAGTACTAATTGTTGATGTCTGAAGTGAAAATTAACCATCAAAATTCTCCACTTTTGAGACTCCTAAAACTGTGATCCAGATTTACCACCTGCTGAAGTGCCTTTTACTTAGGTTGGCATCTACCTCACTTTTTATGGTATTTGTGACTATCAAAACAGCCATTATTGCCTACACTTGTGACACAGTGACATTCATGTTGGACTTCTGGTCTGCAGACCTGGAAGAGAGTACATTTGTGTTGATTTTAGCTAAAGAAAAAGATAGAAAGCTTTCTCTGATGTTTTATATATATGGAGAGAGAAAGAGAGAGATCGTAGATCATCCTGGTGAGGTGCTGTGGGTTAATGTGCCAGACTGCAAATCCGTTTGAACTGCAAGGTCGGCAGTTCAAGCTCACCAGCTGCTCTTCGGAAACCCTATACAGGGTCACTATGAGTCAGAACGAACCAACTCGATGACACTTAACAACAACAACATAAGTGTATAAGTGGCTCTGTAGGATAAGCACTGGACTGCTAACCACAAGGTCTGCAGAAAGATGAAGCTTTCCGCTCCCACAAAGATGTATAGCCTGAAAAACCCTATAAAGGGTTGCATTGAGTCTGAACTTACTCAGAAACACCTAACAAAAACAGTAGAGTTGAATAACGATTGCTCACAGTCAATTACATGGTCGACCTAATTGTCTACCCCTTCTCACTACCGAACTTGACTAGCCTTTGTAAAAAAACAAAACAAAACAGTAGAGTTATCTAGCTCTTCTCAGATTTCAGGGTATTAAAATGAAATGACTGGAAGTTCTCTATTAATAACAATAGTAATTTTATTGCTATTAATAACAATAGTCATGTCATCCTCAGTGCAGAACAGCACTTTCCCCAAATCTTTCCAATAAGTTTATGCTTAAGAATCTCCATAGAAACCAGGCAATCTATAACTCAGGCCTTAGGAATGTTACAATTTACTCTCCACAACAATTATTTCCTAGTTGTGTGCATTGAACAAAGTTCTGGAAGAAGTGGGCCAAGTGCTGTCCAGTTGGTTCTGACTCATTGTGACCCTGTATACCGTTTCCAAGGAGCAGCTATTAGGTTTGAACTACCAACATTGTAATCATCAGTCCACTGTTTGTCCTACAGCACCACACCAATACTCCAAATACCAGTATAAGATATATCTGATATGAAAAAACTCTTTCCAAAGGAAGTAAATCTCTCTCTATTTGCAGATGTTATGATTTTATACATAGAAAACCCCAAAGACTCAGCAAAAAAACTACTGGG
>NW_006408522.1:18795660-18803262 GCF_000296735.1 Chrysochloris asiatica
GTGAATGACCCTGTAGAGGGTTTCAAAATATCGCCTTGTAGATTTGAATTGAACTGCTGACCTTTCTGTTGGCAGTCCGGTATTTATTATAGTTTGTTTTTATAGTTACAGAAAATGACTAAAGGCATAATTTAAAAATATGTTTTGGGATGAGACAGAGCTGCATAGGTGCCTGTAGCCATCTAAACCCACTTTGTTGATCATATTTTTTGAGCACATGAACCTGGACAGACTTGTCCAAAGATAATTTTATAACAAATCATTTGGAACAAAGAAAACATGACATTAGCAGCAATCTCTGCTCTTCTCACTTGATTTCAGAGACAGCTCCTGCTATGAGATCTCAGACTATATAGGGAAGACATCGATCCATGTCTGTAAGCATTATCTTAATATCGTAACATTCTAGTTTTTTAAATATAATAGAAAATATGGAGCACCTGAATTGTCAGGCCTGTTTATTATCTCTGCAAAGATCAATTACAACAGAGCTAATCCTTCAAGGTTTTATCTATTAACAGAATCTCAAAAAAAAAAAAAGGTTCAAATTTAAGAAGGGTCTAAAAACTTAAGGTGAGTAATGCCTCCCTGATACTCATTGGAAGTTTGGGCACTTGAGTGTCTAGGCTAGAACTTTCCACTGAATTGGACTCCAACATTCTGATGAGAGAAGTTAGTGCCATTTATGCTCAAATGTCTGTGCCCACTGGACTTCAAAATACAGTATGAACAAAAGCTAAAAACAATCATGAATAATTCAGATCACATCATGCATGCCAGACTACAAAAAGAAAGATACTTTAGCCTGAACAGGAAAGGTTACTATAAAAGATCATTATGTGGGACCAAAGTTAAACAAAAACATGTCAAACAAAATACGTATTCTGTGATGAGCTATCTAAGAGACAATTCCTTCAATAATTTAAAATGACATAGCCTATGAATTAATGTCCTTTTCTCACTATGTCTTGTTCCAGAGCAAGCAGCGCTACTTCTCCAGGATCAGTAAGACACTTCTCTAGTTACTGCCCGCCAGCTGTCAGCCTGGTGTGAGACACAAAGGTACAAGACATGACCCCAGTGCTCCAGTTCCTGAGTAAACAATACCACAACAGCAGCCCTGGAAAGGGACACAGAACAGTGCTAAAGTGTATATTGAGACCTCAAGAACTATTGGAGACGTGTTTATTGAATAATTCTCTAGGTCATGGACTCCTGGTGTAGCATTGTAGGGTAAGAACTGGACTGTGAACCAAAAGGTTGATGGTTCAAATCCATCAACTGCTCCTTGGAAATCTTGTACAGGGTCACTATGAGTTGGAATCAACTCAACGACATTTAACAAGAACAACAACAACATCTAGGTCATTTACTAAGGACAAAAGTAGTAACTCACTTGATTTCCATGTTTTTCTGTTGTCTTGTATGTTATTGCCAGATCTATCTTTTCAAAGTATAGCTCCAATTACATCACTCTTTACCTGAAAAACTTGAGCTACTGCACCGTGACATGTTTTTTGAAAAATTTTATCCTGGCACAATATTGGTTTTCAAGTCACCTTTGCAGCATCCTCTACTCAACTGCCTTCTAGGTTTGAGCAAGCAAGGTAAGCATCTGCAGTGGACGGCAATGTGCTGTTAATTGATTCTGACTCATACTCATCCTATAGGACAGAGTAGAACTACCACATCGAGCTTTCAAGGCTTTAATCTTAAGAAACTCTGGTAATGTAGTGGTTATGAATTGGGCTGCGAACCTCAAGGTCAGTGGTTCAAAACTACTAGCTATTCCATGGGAGAAACATGAGGTTTTCTGCAGATGAGGCTTTCTGCTCCTGTAAAGATTTACAGCCTTGGAAACCCTGCACAGGGTCACTAAGAATCGGGACTGACTCCACGGCACTTAACAACAACAACAACAACAATCTTCACAGGAGACAATCACCAGGCCTGGAGTCACTCCTGGGTTCTATTTACTTACCTTTTGGTTAATAACCCAGAGCTTAACCATTGTGTCCCCAGGGTTCTTTGCTGTAAAACTACCAAGAGTATAAAGACTATGCAGGACCCACCTAATGACATTCATATTACTAAAAATAAACATATCAACAAACAAACCCTGATCTTGACAAAATAAAATAGCCTGTGGTCTACAGTCAGTGTGCTGGACCCCACCTCTGCAGCCCAAGGTGGCCACAGTCTACCCCGAGTATGATTTATTCTTGGTGTTTTCTTTTGCTTCCATTTCCTTAGCCATGAATGTGTACAAATCCACATTTTTTTTTTTTTTATAATCAAGATCTGTCTTAAATCTACCTCCTCTAAGTTGTTGTTATTGTTAAGTACCGTCAAGTCAATTTCGGCTCATAGTGACACTGTACAGGGTTTCTAAGGAGCAGTGGGTTTGAACTGCTGAACTTGTGTTCATAGTCTAGTGCTGATCCTACAGTGCCACACCAGGAGTCCACCTCCTCTATGAAGCCTACCACCTCCCTCAAATCTATCTTTAGAAGCTTCACAGCTATAGCATTTATATAACTTGGTCTTTTAAAAATAGTAATGTGTGCACTTAAATTATGTTCTCTACTAAGTAGAAAGTTCTTTGAGATTTTCTTATTTATCTCTGAGTACATTGTGTTAACTTTAGTAGAGCTAAATACATTTTAATGAGCTGAATTGAAATTGCAAACACATGAGACTATTTTTTTTTTAAAGAACTGCTCAAGTTGCTCACAATCTAGTTGAGAGGAGACAGTTGTGGGCACATGATATGTTTTTTTTTTTTTTTAAATGGTCACATGGCAATTAAAGAAATGTCAAAATAGTACATGTGGAAGTGTCTAGTGAATGGTATTGGTAGTACAGGTTTAATTCTCAGAGAAAGGTGAGACTGCTAAGAAGTCACATGGATAAGGAAGTCTTCGGTGGGATACTGAATCTAAGCTATATATTAAAGGCTGTGTAGTATTTGGACATTTTTGTGTAAAATGATAGGGGAAATATTTCAGGAAAGAAAGTTCTGATGTGTAGTGTTGACAAATTCGCCTTCTCTTTCCAGGTTGAGCATAAAGAACAGTGTTGTTGTTGTCATTAGGTGGCATCGAGTCAGTATCGACTCATAGCTACACCAGCAATGATATCCTTTGTTCCACATTCTCTTCTGAATCCATCTAGAACCTCTGGAAGTTCTTTGTCAATGTATGCTTGCAGCCATTTCTGTATAACATTTAGTAAAACTTTACTTGCATTGGCTATCAAAAATATTGTCTGATGATTTCCACATTCTGTTGGGTCACCTCTCTTTGGAATGGGCACAAATACAGTTCTTTTCCAATCAGTTGGCCAGATAGTTGTCTTCCAAATTTCGTTGCAGAGATAACTGAGTGCCTCCTATGTCACCCTCACTTTCTTGAAAGATTTCAATTTGTATTTCATCAATTCCTGGAGCCTTGTTTTTGCCAATTCCTTCAATGCACCTTGGATTTCTTCCTTCAGTATCATTGGCACTTGCTCATATGCTACCTCTTGAAATAGTTGAACATCAATCATTTCCTTTTCGTATGGTGACTCTGTGTATTCCTTCTATCTTCTTTTGATGCTTTCTGCATCATTCAATAATTTGCCCAAAGATTCCTTCAATAATGAAAGTTGAGGCTGGAATTTTTCTTCACTTCCTCCAGCTTGAGAATTGCTGAGCATGTTCTTCCTTTTTGGTTTTCTGACTCTGGATTTTTGCACATTTTGTTGTAATATTTGACTTTTTCTTCTCGAGCTGACCTTTGAACTTTTCTGTTCAGCTCTTGTATCTCCTCATTTCTTCCATTTGCTTTAGCATCTCTACACTGGATAGCAACTTTCAGTGTCTTATGACATCCATTTTGATCTTTTCTTTCATTCTCGTCTTCGTAATGACTTTTTGCTTTCTTCATGTATGATGTTCTTGATGTCATCCCACAACTCTTCTGGCCTCGGTCTTTAGTGTTTAATGTATCAAATCTGTTCTTCAGATGATCTCTAAATTCAGGTGGGATATATTCAAAGTTATATTTTGGCTCTCATGGACTTGTTTTCATTTTCTTCAGCTTCAGTTTGAATTTGCATATGAGCAATTGATGATCTGTTCCACAATCTGCCCCTGGTCTTGTTTTGACTGATGATGTGGATCTTTTCCATAGTTTCTTTGCGCAGATGTAGTCAATTATATTTCTGTGTATTCCATCTGGTGAGGCCATGTGTATAATCGTGTCTCTTATGCTGTCTAAAGAAGGTATTTGAAATGAACAAATCATTGATTTTGTAGAATTCTATCATGCAATCTCCAGCATCATTTCTATCACCTATGCAATAATTTCCAACTACTGATTCTTCCTTGTTCCCAACCTTTGCATTTCAATCACCAGTAATGATCAATACATCTTGATTGCATATTTGATCAATTTCAGATTGAAGAAGTTGGTAGAATTCTTCTATTTCATCCTCACTTGCTTTAGTGGTTGGTGCATAAATTTGAATAACAGTGGTATTTATCTGGTCTTCCCTGTAGGCGCATGTATATTATCCTATCACAGAAAGCATTGTACCTCATGACTGATCTGGATATTGTTTTTGACAGTGAATGCTACACCATTCCTCTTCAGCTTGTCATGCTGGCATAGTAAACCATGTGGTTGTCAGATTCAAAATGGCCAATACCAGTCTATTTCAGCTCACTTATGGCTAAGATATCAACGTTCATGTGTTCCATTTCATTTTTGACAACTTCCACTTTTCCTAGATTCATATTTCGTATATTCCCTGTTCCAATTATTAATGGATGTTTACAGCTGTTTCTCTTCATTTTGAGTTGTGCTCCATCACCAAATGAATATCCTGAAGGCTTTAATCCCATGGGCTTTACTGCATTTGTGTCATCACGGTCAACTCTACTTTGAGGAGGCAGCTCTTTCCCAGTTGCATTTTGAGTGTCTTCCAACCTGAGGGACTCATTTTCTGGCACTTTATCTGCCAGTGTTTCTCTGCTATTCATAATATTTTCAGTGAGTAAATATTCAGAAGTAGTTTGTCACTCCTTCTTCCTAGTCTGTCTTCATCTGGAAGCTCATCTGAAACCTGTCCACCTGCTCATATTTAAAATACCCATGGCATAACTTCCAGAAATCACAGCAACTCACAAGCCACCACAGTACAACAAACTGACAGATCATTGGGGTTGGGGATATGGGGTAGGGGAAATATACCCAGTGTAAAATGGATGGATAAGAAACACAAAGGCATTGAAAACAAGGTGTTAGAAAGGGAAACAGGAAGAATCCCAAAAAGAAGACTTTAACAATTACCAGAAAGAGAATCTTGTCCTTTTCCCTCTTGTTCTTCCTTAACACAACAAGAGACCTAGAAACATGGGAAGAAGAGAAAGGATGGGAAATACAGGCAATGTTGGATCACTGAAAATCTCCTAGATACAGATTCAACCTACTCGTGTCAAAAGGAGGTTCATTGACCTGGGTTTCTTTTTCTTTTAAAGAACTGAAGTATCCAAAGACTCATAGTAACTGGCAAAGTTGCCATTTGAAGAGTTTTAACTTGCTGAAAACAGTGATGTGAGAAAATAATGTGACTTTATATTTGCCCCAACAAGGTCATTTAAAGGTATACTCAAAGGCTGACCTAAAAGAATAATAATAGATATAGTTAAACTGAGTTCAGATTGTGAAAATTTGAATTATTGGCACTTAAATAATTTTGAAGGTTATGAAAAGCACTGAAAGTATGGAGGTAAGGACAGATTTCACTGTTGTGGAATCAACTTTGCAGTTCAAACCAACCTTGCTGTCCAGTGCTTGTCCTATAGAGCTATACCAGAACAGATCTTATTAAGGATTAATTGAACTGTAGTGTATACGGAATATTAGAATATATGATTCTAGGATCACAGAGACTGGAAAGAAAATTGTCATAAGAAGTTGTCTTTCAGTGTGAAATGGAGTATAAGGGACGGATTATGTAAGTGGTGTTCTATATGAAGAGTTTATAGATCCTGGTTGTTGTTGTTGTTGTCAGGTGCCATCGAGTCGGAACCGACTCATAGCGACCCCATGCACAGCAGAACAAAACAATGTTCGATCCGGGGCCAACCTCACTACCGCTGCCACACTTGAGTCCATCAATGATGCCACCTGGCTGATCCATCTCGTTGGGGGGGTCTTCCTCTTTTTCTCTGACCCTCCACCCTACCCAGCATGACATCCTTCTCCAACGATTGTTTCCTCCGGACAATATGTCCAAAGCAGGAGAGACGAAGCTTAGCCATCCTGGCCTCCAAGGAGCACTCTGGCTGCACTTCTTCCAAAACAGATCTATTGGTTCTTTTGGCAGTCCAATAGATCCTGGTAACCACCCAAATCTAGGAAGTAAAATAACTTCAACTTCATTGAAAGATCTTAAAGCTGGATCATTATTACTACTGATAAAATTGACTACCTTGTGATGACACAAATGGAATAAAGCTTTCAGGCCTTCAATTGCTGATGGGACAAAACTCAAAATGAGGAGAAATAGTTGTAAACAGTCCTTTGTAATTGGACATGGAATGTGCAAAGTATGAATCTGGGAAAATTGGAAGGTATCAAAAATTAAATGGAATGCATAATGTTCATATCCTAAGTATTAGTGAGCTGAAATTGACTTGTATTTGCCATATTGAATCTGACAATCACATGGTATACTATGCCAGGAATGACAAATACAAGAGGAATGGCATCACATTCATCATAAAAAAAATAAAAAAATAAAAAAATTCAAGATCTATATTGAAGTATATGCTGTCTGTGATAATATCCATAAACCTACAAAGAAGATCAGTAAATACCACTATTATTAAAATTTGCATACCAACTACTAAAACCAATAATGATGAAACTGAAGAATTCTACAAACTTCTTCAGTCCAATATTAGTCAAACATGCACTCAAGATGTATTGAAAATTATTAGTAATTTTGAAAACAAAAAGATTGGAAACAAAAAGGAAGGATCCATGCCTGGAAAATATGCCCTTGGTGATAGAAATGAAGCTGGAAATTGCATAACAGAATTTTGAAGGATGAAGGATCTCTGTTCCTATGTGTTTATCTTCTTTCACACTGTAATTGTTTTAATCATAGACAGACCTCCCAGATTCTCTGAGTTTGTTCTTATAGATCTGTTTGTTCTCAACTCTTCCTTCTGTTAATTTAGTTCTGGGAGGTACTGTTACGTATGCCAATCTCTGGTTGTTGTCTGTTCTTATTGGCTCTCAGTCCACAGATCTCCCTTGATGTTTTGTAGTGCAGGGTTGGCTTTGGAAAAATCCCTTATCTTCTGTTTATCCTGAAATGTTTTGATTACACCATTGTATTTCATTGATAGTTTTGCTGGATAAAGGATTTTTGGTTGACAGTTTTTTTCTTTCAGGGTTTTATATATGTCTCCCCATTGCCTTCTTGCTTACATGGTTTCTGCTGAGAGATCTGAGCTGAATCTGACTTGTTTGCCTTTGTATGTAACATTTCTCTTTTCCCTAACTGCTTTCAGGATTCTCTCCTTATCTTTGATTTTTGGAGAGC
>NW_006408522.1:18803797-18825282 GCF_000296735.1 Chrysochloris asiatica
GTGAAGTGTTTTGAAACATTTTATAATCATTTTTCTGAATTCCTTTTCAGGCATTTCTAAGGCCTGCCCTCCTATCAGAATGGAGTCCAGTTCTACCTCTAGGTTATTTGTCTCAGACATTTTATCTTGTTTCTGGATATGTGCTGATTTGATCATCTTCTTTTGCTTCTTGGACATATTTAGTGTTTATCTGTAGCCTTAATACTTAATTGAGTGTGTGTTTTGATATTTTTTATGATTTCTGATTGCCTCCAGGTAGATGTGATCAGGATGTGGTCTTCCCTTTTCATACTTGTTATTACTTAACTCAGAGTGACTTTCACAGGTGCTGTCTGCCTCCCTGGTGTATGGCAGTTGGTATTTGTGCTTGCCTGGATTTTGGTGTTTTATAGAATGTGATTGTATCTTGACTATATGGCAGCAGTTGCTGTCTCTTTTTGGGTAATATATGAAGATAAAGAGTCCCCTAAAGGTTTTTACCTTGGAACATAAAATAGCAACAGCACACACACACACAAACACTAGATTTGATACTGTAATTTATTATCGCAAGAAAGGGAGAGAAGAAAAAAAAAAATCTGTAGCCTAATATGAGTATGATTTTAATGTCCTCTTTCAACTTCTTGCCCTCAAGGTTTAGCAACTGTGGGCACTGAGCACTGTGGGGATTTTTTTTCCTGTGTGGGGGTTTTGTGAGGGTTCTTTCCATATGTGCTTTTTTCCTCAAACAGATTTTTACTTGCCACTTTAACCTGAGTAATTTAGAAGAGTGTCTTTAAAAAAATTCTTTACTTGTGGTTATATTCATGTTTTCTTTTGCTTTGTTTTCCTTTTGCCATCTTTCATCTATTTTATTGATGTTTTGCTTGTTGGCTTTACAGACTCAAGATTTCTACTTGGGGGAATTTATTGATATTTATTTTGGGCCCAATATGAAATCAATTTTTTAATGAATGTTTTGTAGTCAAATTAATTTTTAGTGCAGCTGATTTTTTCAGCTTGATAAATACTGAATGTGTACTTCTACTTTGATTTTCTAACTCCAGATCTATGCTCATTTTATTATAATATATATATCGCCTCACTTACCAACATGGTTAGGTTACTGTGCAAAAATCAGTGCTTTCTGGAAAACGAGGATGACTACTCTTCTGATTACAAAATAGAAGATGACCTCATCATTACACAACTGCCAAATTAATATAAGTATATGACTGCCAGTTCTCATCACTACATAACTACCAAATTGCAACATCATATAACTTCCAATGAACTGAGAGTTGTGTTACACCCAAGTTGACACAACACCTTAATCATCAAAGCTAGCATTACTCTTGCCATGTACTTTGGCATCCCTTATATTCACTGCATGGACTCATGGTGTGGCACTATGGGTTAATGCACTGGACTGCAAAGTTGGTTTTAACTGCAAGGTCAGTGGTTCAAGCTTACCAGCAGCTCCTCGGAAATCCTGCACAGTGTTGCTATGGGTTGGAGCTAACTCAATGGCACTTAACAACAACATGTTCACTGAATATAGATATACATCATTAATGTACTAAAGCAGATAAATCTTTTACTATAGTAAATGTGAAACTTCAGATTACAAGATAGTTGATAAGTGAGAAGTAGAATTATTATATTCTAAGTATTATATTCTAAGTATTATCTTTATCTCTTCTTTTTATTTCCTCTTTTAATTTTTGTCTTTTCATTGTTGGTTCTTGTTTGTTTATTGTTTTGTTTTCATTTCTTTTACTCTAGAGCTGAAGAAAAATACTCAAGATTCAAGTCTCAGGTTGTAATCCTGAAGGAGTCTGTTGGGAAAATGTTGAGTGGCACAGAAAGCATAAAAAGAATATTGAAAAAAATACGTTGGGTCATTATAAAAAATAGAAGAAATGATCAATAGTCAACAGAAGGTGGCTTGTAAGAGCAGATTGACACAGGCCTGGGAAAGATGTGATTCCTTCATTTTCCCCAGCTTCCCCTGGTGACTAGAGGTATGGCCAGCTCCCACCCTCATCCACTCCACACAGATCCTGCTTTCCAGGAATTCAAAGCCACATTGTTGGGAGCCAGGCTACTTTGAGACAAGAGCCTACTGTGCAGATTTGGTTGGATGATTTGGTGCCTGGATTCAGGCAAGCTTGGCTCCAGATCTGCAAAACCTGTGGAGCCACCAGAACAGTCTTTAACCAGTCACCCGTGGCCCTAAGAGACAACGAAACTAGTACCATCATGGGCCTCCATGAACTACTTCTGGATTGCGTATCCTGAACCTAGGTAATACCAAGGCCTATGGAAACTCTGGTATGGCACTGTGGGCTAATGCACTAGATTGTAAAGTCACTTTGCACTACAAAGTTGGCAGGCAGTTCAAGCACACCAGCCGTTCTTTGGAAACCCTGTGCAAGGTGGCTATGGGTCAGAACTGACTCGATGGCACTTAACAACATTGAAACTCAGGTAGTATAGTGGTTATGAATTGAGCCGTCAAACCCATGGTCATCAATTCAAAACTACCAGCCATTCCGTAGGATAAAGATGAGGCTTTCTGCTCCCATAAAAATTTACAGCTTCGGCAACCCTATACAGTGTTGCTATGAGTTGAACCAATTCCATAACCACCACCATAGGAACTCAGTCTAGGGTCAGGAACTCTGTGGTCACATCCCTCCAGTGCTCACCTCATGACCTCCTGGACTTGTAGGAGCTCCAGAGTTTTCCCATCTCTGAACCAAGAGCTGCACTGCTTTTATTTTGTTTTGTTTTCAAGTTTGGGTTTTTGTTTTATTGATTTTGCTAGTTCATTCTTTCTCCTACTTTTACTTCACTTTCCATTTCCTTGAATGATATCCTTTCTATCTCCACTTTTGTTTTACCTTCCTTTCTTCTATTTCTCATTTTCCTTCTTTTTTTCTTTTGTTATTTACTACACTCTTTCTCTTTTCATCTTCCCTTTCCCTAGTTTTTCTAAGTATTATCTTTTTTATCTCTTTTTATTTCCTTTTTTACTTTCCTTTTCTATAGCTCTGTTTATCTGTCCTCTTTTATCTTCTTAACTACTCTTATGTGTGTTTTTTTATTTACTTGTATTTTCTCTCTTATTTTTATCTTCTATAGCTCCATCTTTTTTCTCTTTATTATTTTTTCTTTTCATTGTTGGTTCCTTGTTTGTTTTTTGTTTTGTTTTCTTGTGTGTGTTTGGGTGTGGGGAAGGTTTTCTCTTTCTTACCCTATGGAAAACAGCAATCATGCTCATACAGCCCAGTCACAGCCATAACAATTGTAGCTCCATCTACTGAGCAAGAGCCAATATCAGCTCCTATACCAAATGATCATGGAGCTCTGGTAGCATAGTGGTTACAAATCAGGCTGTGAACCACAAGGTCAGCAGTTCGAAACTACCAGCTGTTCCGTGGGAGGAAGATGAGGCTTTCTGCTATCATAAAGATTTACAGCCTCGGAAACCCTGTAAAGGGTCGCTATAAGTCGGAACCGACTCCACAGCACATAACCACCACAACCATACCACATGATCAATGCTAGATAGCAGCCAACACCAGCCAAACCCACCATAAACTGAGGTGCATGAATTGCAAATGAAGAATGGTGTATATACACAGGAGACAATTGGTGAGAACTTAAGAAAAAACATATAGTCATCAATTAAATACATTAATAAGAATACCATGATGCCTTGTAGACAACAGACAATTTTATCTCACATGAAGAAACAAGAGAAAATAGTTCAAACAAATGACCAAGATACAGAACCAGAAAATGTTTCTAAGTAAGATAATGTGGTAGAATGAACTGAAACAGAATTCAAATAATGATATTTAGGTACTTTTAAATGATTGACAGAAAGATCAGGGAAAGCAGTGAGAACACAGAAAAACCTTTAGAAGAATTCAGGAAAACACTACAAGACCAAAGAGACAAAATAAGTGCAAATCTTTAAGTGATACAAAAACTGTGATTAGAAATCCAGAAGATTAATAATATGATTTCAGAAATGGACAATACATTGAAGGGCAAAGGAGTATATTTGAAGACAATGGAAGCCCAAATGGCTTCACTTGAATATAAATCTTTCAGTACTAGTATGCTAGAAGGACAATCAGAAAAAAAGAATGAAAAAATCAGAAGAAAACCTAAGAGTTATGTGGGATACCATGAAGAGGAACAACTTATGGGTGATCAGAATTCCAAAACAGGAAGAGACAATCACAGAGAAAATTGTCAAAGTGTTGTTAGAAGAACTAACATCATGAAAGAAGAGAAGATAAGCATACAAGAAGCTGAATTAATCTCAAACAGAATAGATCCCCAAATAAAATCATTAAGACATATCATAATCAAACTTTCCAAAACTTAAGACAAGGAAAGACTCCAAGAGCAACTCAAGAAAAATGAAAACTTACTGAAAAAGGAGAACCAGTAAGACTAAACTCTGATTTCTCTACAGAAATATTGTAGGCAAAAAGGCATTGGAATCACATAAACAAAACTGTGAAAGAAAAAATTTACCAACCAACAATCAGATATGGAGCAACATTATCCCTCAAGTATGACAGAAAAATTAACCAGAAATTAAAAGAATTTGTAATAACCAGACCAACTTTACAAAAAATTCTAAAGGGTGTTCTTTGGACTGAGAACCAACAACAGCAAACAACATCCTGAGATTACCATATATGACAACACCACCCAGAACTCAATACAGATACATAAGTATTTAAAGTAACACAAACCCACAAGACTGAAAATAGTGGAGAGTTATCAATTTATAATGAAGTTCTTGAGCTGCTCTATGGTTCTTTCCAAATGGCAAGACTGTCAAGTCAATTGCAAGATAAAATATACTGTTTTTAAAAAGGAAAAATAATAATAAATTACAGGAAAATCTCTAATTTACCCTGAGAACTAATGCACTTGCATGCCAAAATTTTAAAAAAGAGGAGAATAAAAAAGACTTAGTAAACATTTCACAAAACAGAAATGAAAATTAAAAGAGAACCAACAAACAAAATGAACTCATTGTAAAAAATTATGTGAAACAAAGAAATCTGCAGCACTACAAAAGCACACACATACCCATACACACACAGCAATATGACAAACAGCAATCAATTAATACATATTTATAATTACTTACAGAATGTAAATGGATTAAATGTACCAGTCAATAGAGCCGAGTGAATAAGAAAACAGGATCCTTCAGTATGCAGTCTACAAGAGACACATCAAAAGGATGGAGACAGCCTAAATGTCCATCAATGGATGCCATTGATGCAATGCTGAAGAATGGTGATGAATCTGTAAAACACCTCACAACCTGAATGAACCTGGAGGTCATAAAGCTGAGAAAAGTTAGACAATCACACACGGATTAATATTGTTAATACCAGTGTTGTAAAAAATTAAGAAAAGTTTTCTTAATAAAAGACACAATTATGATGGCTATGGGAGAGGGGAATTATTCACAGGCTACAGGGTAGACACATGTTAACATAGGTGACAGGGCAGGCAATTTATAACAAGAGAGAGGTCGGCAGAGGGGAGGTGAAGGTGGCAAAAGACATAGAGAGGAATATAAGGATCAAAGTGAACAGAAGTGACTATTGATAACTGATGATACATGGAGGGGATTGTGATCATTGTAATGAAGCAAAATATATGATTTGTTCAATGTAAAATTGATGATCTGTTCTGTAAACCACTCAATTCACAATTAAAAAACCAAAAAACTGCTGCAGCAGTACATAGACAAGGAACTGCCAGAAATTCAAGCCAAATTCAGAAGAGGACATGGAACAAGGGAGATTATTGTTGACACCAGATGGATCTTGGCTGAAGATAGTGACTACCAGAAAGATGTTTATTTGTGTTTTATTGACTACAAAGACATTCAACTCTGTGGATGATAACAAACTATGGATAACATTTCAAAGAATGGGAACTTCAGAGCACTTTATTGTGCTCATATGGAACTGTACATAGAAAAAGATGTAGTCATTTGAACAAAATAAGGGAATATTTATTGTGTGGTTTAAAATCAGGAAAAGTGTACATCAGTGTTTTAGCCTTTCACATACTTATGCAATCTAGATGCTGAGCAAATAATTTGAGAAACTGGATTATATCAAGAAGAATGTGGCATCAGCATTGGTGGAAGACTCCTTAGTAATCTGTGATATGCACATGACACACCCTTGATTGCTTTAAGTCAAGAGGACTTAAAGAACTTACTAATGAAAATCCAACATAATGATAAATGGAGAAAAGATCTAAGTTGCCAAAATTTTTGTTTAATTTGAATCCACAATCAACGTCTATGAAAGCAGCAGTCAGGAGATCAAACAGTGAATTGCATTGTAGAAATTTGCTCCAAAAGACTATTTTAATGTGTTAATGTCATTTTGAGGGCTAAGGTGCCTGCATTCCAAGCCATGGTATTTTCGGTCACCATATATGCACAAGGAAGACTGAAGAAGAAGTGATGCATATGAATTGTAGTTGACAAACAATACATATATCATGGACTGCTAACAGAACAAACAAATCTATCTTGGAAGAACAACAACCAAAATGCTACTTAGAAGGGAGGATGGCGAGACTTCTTTTTATATGCTTTGGACATATTAGCAGAAGGGACCAGGTCTCAGAAAAGTTCATCATGCTAAGAGGAAGACATTCAATAAGACCATACAGTACGGTGACTGGAACAGTGGGTTCAAACACAACAATGGTTATAATAAGAGGGCTGGACAGGGCAGTGTTTGGTTGGTTCTGTTGTATATTTGATCTGTATGCTGAACTAATAATCTGAGAAGCTGGATTATATGAAGAATAATGTGGCATCAGGCTTGGTGGAAATTTATTAACATCTTGTGATATGCGGATGACACAACCTTGTTGGCATCAGAACCCACTGGATAGCACCTAGTAACAACAATATGAATGATAGGACATTTCACAACTAAGCTCCAGCTACTACTTCTGTATCATTACTTACATACGTAGACACCTAACAGCCTTTTCACAGTCTCTCCCTGGTCCAGGGACACCCTTGATCTTCGTACTCTCAAAGTAGGTGGTATCGCTCACACTTTCTTACCTGTGCAGCTAATGTCTCATATATCTGGAATGTCCTCCCTTCTTTTCAGATACTTTTAAAAGTATATATATATATATATATATATATATATAATCCCTGCTCTGTTCTTACCCCAGTTGCACCTTGATATCTTCTTTCTATTTCTTTTCAAGCCAAATTGTCTAAAAATGAGTATAGCATAGCATAATCAGTAACCTGCCTTTCTTCCTACACCTTCCTGGGTAGGTATTGCCTGCTTTGGCTTGAAACATCATATTAGCTTTTAAGCCAGCCTGCTGCGCATGCTGTGAGGACCTATTATGTGCCAAACACTCAGTTAGACTCAGGCAATACAAAGACTGTCAGGATGGCAGCATAAGGAAGGTGGGGAGCAATTGACAATTGGGCAAAGAAGCACTTTCACAAGGGTTTGTCACTGAGTCATGAAAAAAAGGCCATGAACACAGATGCTATAAACAAAAAAAGATAGTCAATGAGCAGGCAGAGTGGGCAGGAAAGAATTAGAGACATTTCCTACTTCCCCCCAGTCTGCAGGCATTTCATGGCTAAGTCACGTTCGCACTATGTGTGTTCATTTGGGGAAAAAATATCTCAGAGCACGTGGCTGTTTTCTGCTAGACTTCATCCTTCCACACCCAACATATTTCTCTTTCTGCTCCAAATCAGAGAGAAACAATCATTAACCCTTCTGAGGACATAGGATTCCCTTCCTAAATATGTTAAATCCCCTGATGTAGGTCTCTTTGCACCAGGTATATCTTCTTTCTAGCACTTGGCATAGCTACACTCTCAAAATTTTTTTTAATGTAATTTCTTGGTGATTTCTATAGTGTTGGATTGGAAAAGATCACAGGGTCAGAGTGGTGCTTAATTTTTCTCATCTTCAGCACCTAACACAACGTTTGCTACATAAAAATGCTCAATAAATGTATAATGCAAGAAGAAGGTGCAATAAGTAACAGGATTATTACCAGCTAAGTCACAACACACATTTAGACACACTGTATCATTCAAGCCTCAGAATAACCTATTACAGAAGATTGAAGACTGAATCTGAGAGAGAGCTGGAAAACAGCAGGCTCAAGATTTGAATCAAAGTCTGTCTGGATTGGCTATAGGTCACACTCACAGCCCTTAAGCTACAAATCTTTTAAGATTCATGTTCTGAATATAAAGCAACGCAAAGAAAAACACACGGCAAACTTCCAGAAACATCAGGGACTGAGAGCGGGTAGATGTTACAAATCTATCTGACACAGAATACTCAAGTGTGTAGCTCCTGCTGCTGCCCATTCCTCAATGACAAATGGAAAGCACTAGAATATCCAAAATAATGAATGTATTAAATCAATTATAGCACGTGTGTGCTTCCACAACGTTGCTGAACATCCCAGAGTCCCTGAGGAAGTAGTTTGTCTGTTTTCATAGCCAAAGTTTGTCTTTTGGCTGCCCTGTGTCTTGGCTTTATTCCTACATTAGGACTTGGCTCCAACTACGAGTCAACCAACTGCTAAAAATGCAGAAACTTAGAAGCCAAGAGACTGGGAAAAGAAAAGCTTGAAGAATGAACTAGTTTGTCAGCTAGCTGTACCTGACAGATGGAGGCAGAACAGAAGGCATAATAAAGAATGTCCCTGCCAACCTTCAAAGGGATTCCAGGCTGGCCCAGAGAACATCAGGAACAAGCTATAGGAGGTCAGGAGTAGGAACTGTTCTGGATGTGAATTCTCACTGTGACCTAACTATAATTCTTTTCATTTAGTTCTTATGAGTATTATACATTTTATCTCCTTTCATGGTACTATCTTCTTTTACAGACCCATTGATACTAACTCCTACTTTGAGGGGGTTTGAGAAATTTCCTGTAAATATTCCACTATCTTTTCATTTCATTTTTCCATGAACTTTTTGAAGCCACCATGTACTACCAGGTAATGACATTTCTTTCTACCTTGTTAACTGACTTTCTGCTTTCTTCATGTATGATGTTCTTCATGTCATCTTACAACTCTTCTTGTTGTCAGTCTTTAGTGCTCAATGTATCAAATATGTTCTTCAGATGATCTCTAAATTCAGGTGGGATATAGTCAAGGTCATATTTTGGCTCTCGTGGACTTGTTTTCATTTTCCTCAGCTTCAGTTTGAATTTGCACATGAGCAATTGATAGTCTGTTACACAATCTGTAACTGACCTTGTTTTGGCTGATGATATGGAGCTTTTCCACCATCTCTTTCCACAGATTTAGTCAATTTCCACAGATCAACATGGATGTCAGAAGACACACTGAAATTTGCTCTCCAGCATAGAGATGTTAAAGCAAATGAAAGAAATGAGGAAGTACAAGAGTGGAACAGAAAATTTCAAGGGTCAGTTCAAAAAGACAAAGTCAAACATTACAATAAAATTTGCAAAGATACGGAGTAAGAAAACCAAAAGGGAAGAACACGCTCAACATTTCTCAAGTTGGGAGAAGTGAAGAAAAAATTCAGGCCTCAACTTTCGTTATTGAAGGATTCCTTGGGCAAATTATTGAAAGATGCAGAAAGCATCAAAAGAAGATGGAAAGAATACAGAGCCACTGTACCAAAAGGAAATGGTTGATGTTCAACCATTTCAAGAGGTAGCATATGATCAAGAGCCAATGATACTGAAGGAAGGAGTCCAAGGTGCACTGAAGAAATTGGCAAAGAACAAGGCACCAGGAATTGATGAAATAAAAGCTGAAATCTTTCAAGAAAGTGAAGCAGCAGAGGAGGCACTCCCTCATCTCTGCCAAGAAATGTCGAACTATCTGGCCAACTGATTGGAAGATCCATATTTATGCCCATTCAAAAGAGAGGTGGCCCAATGGAATGTGGAAATCACTGGACAATCTCTTTAATATCCCATGCAAGTAAAGTTTTACTAAAGGTAATACAGAAACAGCTGCAAACACACATTGACAGAGAATTTCCAGAGGTTCAAGCCAGATTCAGAAGAGGCCGTAGAATGAGAGATATCATTGTTGATGTCTAATGGATCTTAACTGAAAGCAGAGAATACGAGAAAGATGTTTACCTGTGCTTTATTGACTACACAAAGGCTTTTGTATGTGTGGATCATAACAAGCTATGGACAACATCACAAAGTATGAGTATTCCGGAACAGTTAATTGTGCTCTTGAGGAACCTGTATATATATAGACCAAGAAGCAGTTGTACAAGCAGAACATGGGAACACTGAATGGCTTAAAATTAAGAAAGGTATGTGCCAGGGTTGTATTCCTTCCCCATATTTATTCAATCTGTATGCTGCGCAAATAATCAGAGAAGCTGGATTATATGAAGAAAAACATAGCATCAGGGTTGGAGGAAGACTCATTAACAACCTGTGGTATGTAGATGATATAACCTTGTTTACTGAAAGTGAGGAGGACTTAAAATACTCATTGTTGAAGATCAAAGAGCACAGCCTTTGGTATGGATTGTATCTCGATGTAAAGAAAGCAAAAATCCTCACCACTGAGCCAATAAACAACATTCTTATCAACTAAGAAAAGATTGAAGTTGTCAAAGACTTCATTCTTCTTGGATCAACTATCAACACTCATGGAAGCAGCAGTCAAGAAATCAAACGAAGTATTGCATTAGGCAAATCTGCTGCACAAGACCTTTTTAAAGTGTTGAGGAGCAAAGATGTCAGCTTGAGGACTAAGGTGCCACCTGACCCAAGCTGTGGTATTTTTAATAATCTCATATGCATGTGAAAGCTGGACAATGAATAAGCTAGACCATAGAAGAACTGATGCATTTGAGTCATGGTGTTAGAGGTGAACATTGAAAGTGCCATGGGCTGCCGAAAGAACCAGCAGATCTGTGTTGGAATAAGTGGAGCCAGAGTGCTCCTTGGAGGCCAGGATGGCCAAACTTCATTTCTCTACTTCAGACATATTGTCAGGAGGGACCAGTTGCTGGAGAAGGATATCATGTTTGGTAAGGTGGAGGGTCAGAGAAAAAGAGGAAGACTCCCCCACCCCCACCCCAGAGAGATAGATTGGCCAAGCGGCAGCATCAGTGGGCTCAAGCGTGGCAACAATTATGAGATTGGCCAAGAACGGGGCCGTGTTTCGTTCTGTTGTGCATAGGGTCACTATGAGTCTATACCGACTTGTTGGCCCCTAACAACAACTTCAACTTGTTAACTACTTCAATAGGACATGAAGTAGCCTGTTGTTGTTGTTAAGTGCCATCAGGTTGGTTCTGACTCATAGTGACCCTGGATAGATTTTCCAAGGAGTAATTGGTGGGTTTGAATCACCAAGAACAACCTGGTAAATAAAATGTGTTCTATCTTCCTGCCTTGAAAAATATACATCACAACTAACTGCAATGGCAGGTTCAAATTTCAAATTTTCTCAGACCTTGGAGTTTTGACCAAAATGTGACTGTCCTAGGAAAGGTGTCCCTTCTCAGTTCCCCCCACCCTGTTCTAGCCTCAGGTTTCACCTACATCATGGAGATTTCGTATAAAGCCCCCTCCCACCCCTCAACAAGCCCCTCCTTGGCCACCATGAAGGCCTGAAAATAAACTAATGGTTCCATAGACATGAACTTCTGGAGTCTCCGATGTTTGGAATTTGGTCTTCAGGGAGGATGTGGGGAACACTAGATGCTAGATGGACCCAGCTTGGCCCTACCAATTCTTCACACCACGCTGAGGGGCACAGTTTAAAAAGAACCACTGGATCCAAGGTCAGAGGTCTCTCTTGTCAAAGGACTTAGCAATCATTGCCACCATGTTATGGGTAAAGCAGAGAATTACAGAAAGTATGCCTCATGCAACTCATAAGTGGTAATGCTGTTGTTCTTGTTAAGAGCCATCAGCTAGGTTCTCACTCATAGTGAGCCTGTATAGGGTTTCCAAGTAGTGGCTGGTCAGCTGGAACCGCCGACCACATGGTTCAAACTGACTTTGCAGTCCAGCACATTAACCCACAGTGCCACAAGTTTCAAACCAGATCTGTCAAAGATCAGAGGTCATGTTTTTAACTAATAGGGTGAGCTGCTCCTGGTTAAAATGTCCACTGGAAACTGTCCTCAAGGTGTCCACAAGGTACTCCTTACATCCTCACATCTGTCATAATTATGAGCTAGGTACAAAAGGTGCCTTTCTTAGGACTGCGTCGTTCACTTAAGGGGATAGATTATCACTGAGATTGAATTCAGTCAGAACATACTGACACTGCTCATTTTGCAGAGCCAGCTCATTAATCTTTGAATATTCAGATGCCAACCTAGAGCAACACAAAAATTAGATGCTACATTTATATGATTATATTATAAATTCTGTTGTACTTCGGGACCAACTCAGCGGCACCTTACAACAGCAACAAGTATGTGGTAAGCACTCAATAGCATTTATAGAATAAATAAATGGTTTTTAAAATGAGATGTTCACATAGAGTATTATGTGGGAGATAAGTCTGACCATATCGGTGGGTTCAAATATTCAAAACACACTAGACAGCATAAATTTAGATATGGGGACACTGGAGTTTCTGAAGATTACAGTTCAAGCCCCAGGATTAAGGGTACTTCCTGGTACATAGTACTGTTGTTAAGTGCGATTGAGTCGGTTTCAACTCATAGCAACCTTGTGTAAGATTTCTGAGGAGTAGCTGGTGAGTTTGAGCCACCGACCTTGCAGTTCTAGCTGACTCTGTGGTCAAGTGTTTATCATACACTGCCACGTTAGGACTCTAGCACATAGTGTAGGTCTTCATTAAATATTTTATGATGATTGATGTTGGGTGTTACACAAAACAGAGCAATTCCTTTTATTTCCCACCCTTAATGTGACAAGGTACTAGCTGTTCCACGGGAGAAAGATGAGGCTTTCTGCTCCCGTAAAGATTTACAGCCTCGGAAACCCTGTACAGGGTCACTATGAGTCAGAACCGACTCCATGGCACTGAACAATAGCAATGTGACAAAGAGACTACACTCAACCAGACTACACTGACATTCCTTTAATTCCTCTTGCATGTATAGAATGAAAGTCTTTTGATATTTCTGTTCCACAGAATGTTAGAATATGTGCATGCTCAAAGAGTCTCCTGGAAACTCTATCCTGGGTGAGACAAGATTGCAACTCTGGGGGATAAATGGGACTCTTTCCCTCAGAGATGATGACTGTAAGTCACATAACTATTACTGAGCTAGCCAACACAAAGACTCCATTATATGTGTCTTCTGAGGACCCATTATGAGAAGAGAAACCTAATTTTCAATGGGACAGACACTGAATTTTCAGAGTTATATTATACTTCTTTCACATATGAGGAAAGCTGCCCTCTATTATTTGTATCTATGTTTTAAGGCACTAAGAAAAGTATTTTAAATTGCTTCCATGATCAGAACCATATTTTCAACCAACATATTGTCTTCATTGCATATATTACAGAGAGTATATAATACTTTTATATTTTTTAAAAAGTAAATATTATTAAAATTTAACTATAAAGAAAAGCAATATATATACATAATATATACATATTTATTATTATGGTAACTGTGTTAGAATTCCTAAGGAAATAAGAATAAGAAAATTTGCAAATCATCAAAAGTAGTCATCTTTGGATGGGATGATGCTATCCAGTGATTACTGAATACTTACTGGATCCAGATGCTAAACCTGAATAACTTATCCAGTCTCACAAAAACTGGGGGTATAGTTACTATGATCATCATACTCCCTTGACAAAAGAAGAAAATGAGATACAGACAAGTAACTTTCCCAAGGTCATACAGTCATTCAATAGAACAGTTAGGATCTGCATCTAGTCAATTAGATGCTAAACTCTATGTTCTGAACCATTAATCATACTGCCGAGGGTATGGTATTTTATTCTCTATATATATCTGTCTTTGTAGATGCTACACGTGCTTTTAATTCTACAATTTAAATTTTTTCAAGATTATCCATATTCTTTGTTTGTCATGTAGGATAATAAAGTAATATTTAAGCACAGGGTCACTGTGAGTTGTAACTGACTCAATGGCACTTAATAACAACAACAACAACATACCAAATTCAAGGTGAATAAAATATATCCTAAAATTAGATCCTGCTTTATAGAACTCTGCCTTGAATGAATAAAATTCCATTGTCCATTTCTAGCTGTGACTGTTTTTAGGAAACAGGCACCTGCATATGGCCTAATAGAATTACCCATACCTTAGAAGATAGCTAGCTTGCTGTGATTACATCTGCTAGCTGAATCTTAATTTTCAAAATCATTCCACTAGAAAAATAAAACCATAATAGCATGAAGTATTTTATTAAAACCAAAATTTATGGTGATGCTATTTAATCTTTTAAAAATTATTATTCAACTCTACTTAAAAATGTATTTATTTTTATTATAAAAAGATCCTCAAACTCCACTGCCATCAAACTGATTTGAATTCATAGAGACCTTAATGGACAGGGTAGAACTGCCCCACGGGGTCTCCAGGGATGTAAACCTGTACGGAACCAGCCTGTCACATCTTTCTCCAACAGAACATCCTTTTGGTTAGCAGCCTAGGGCTTTAAGGATTTTGCCACCTGGATGCCTCTAGAAAAATACATAACTTAAAAAACATGTCTTTTAAAATGCCATCATTTTCTAAAAAAGACACTAATATTTTAAGTAGAAAAAAAAATTAAGCAAGACATCATGGTGTCCATTGAGATAATATAAGCTGTTTTAGAAAGTAATCTGCAGAGAAAGGAATGCATTCGATGCAGACTATAAAAGTTCATGAATTCTATACATCAGTCTTACTTTAACTACGGATCTAAGGAATAGCATAATCTGTTGTGAGTTTTAGTAATGCGACTGTAACCAAATGATATTGTGTATTGCTATTGTCCTGGTGTGGCACTGTGGGTTAATGCGCCAGACTGCAAAGCCGTTTGAACTGCAAGGTCAGCAGTTCAAGCTCACCAGCTTCTCCTTGGAAACCCTATACAGGGTTGCTATGGGTCAGAACCAACTCAACAGCACTTAACAACAACATTGCCCATTGATTTTAAACAAAAAAAAAGTTTACACTTACTTCCCACACATCAGCATAATATCATAACAGAAAAGGAAAAGCTACAATACTGAAGAGATCACCAAAACCCAGACTCCACTGCCCTCGATTCAGTTCTGACTCGCAGTGACAATATAGGACAGAGCAGAACTGCTCCAGAAGGTTCTGAGACTGGAGATGTTTAGGAAGCAGACTGTCTCATCTTTCTTCTGAGGAATGGCTGAAGGGTTCAAACTATCAACCTTGCAGCCCAATGCTTAGCTCTCTGCACTACCAGATCTCCTTATACTGGAGATAAAGCAATGTTTTTACTATTTTCTTAAATATTTATTTAGAGTTGAAATAGTTACTCATTAACTGTTGCCAAAGAGTCATTGGTGCTGTCTCATTCAGGTGCCTTCAACTCAAAACAACCCTATGTAGAACAGAAGAAAACACTACCCAGTCCTGGGCCATATTCACAATGGTTACGTTTGAGCCCACTGTAGTTGCAACTGTGTCAATACATCTCATTGAGGGTCTTCCAGTTTTTCAGAGACCCTCTACTTTACCAAGCACAATGTCCTTCTTCAGGGACTGATCCCTCCTGAGAACACATCCAAAGTACAAGAGATGAAGTCTCACCAACCTCATCTCTTGTTTGTTATTTCGGCAGTCCATCATACTTTCAATGTTCTTCACCAACATCATAATTAAAATGCATCAATTCTTCTGCAGTCCTCTGTATTCACAGTCTAACTTTTCTATGCATATGAGGAACCTAAAACTACCATGCTGTCTTAGTTATCTAATGCTGCTATAACAGAAATACCACAAGTGGATGGCTTTATCAACCAGAAATTTATTCTCTCACAGTTTGTTGTTGTTGTTAAGTGCCATCAAGTCAGTTCTGACTCATAGCAACCACATATAGGGTTTCCAAGGAGTGGTTGGTGGATTTGAACCATCGACATTTCAGTTCAAACTGACATTGCAGTTGAGTGCTTATCCTACAGCACCATATCAGGATGTTATAAGTCCAAATTCAGAATGTTGTCTCTAGGGGAAGACTCTTTCTTTGTAGACTCTGGAGAAAGTCCTTGTCTGTCTTCAGCATCTGTAGGCCCAGTGTTCCTTGGAGATCTATATGTCTTGGCATCAGTTTTCTCCTGGATCTAGAAACTTCATAGTGCAAGGAACCTAGGCTCAAAGGACACACGTCATTCCCAGCTCTTCAATCTTCGTGGTAGTATGTCCTTTTGAACTCTGCTCACTTCTCTCTCCTTTTATATCTCAAAAGATATTGATTCAAGATAGAACCTAATCTTGTTGATTGCATCTGGCCTCACTAGAATCATAGAAGCCAGGATACAAAACACATAGGATAATTATATCAAATCAAACATGATAACAACATGGGGGTAATTACATCAGATTAAATTTCTTCATCTAAACTACATCTTAACTGCTAAACTACTGAGAATCTTGGACTAGTCAACACAAAGCCTTAACTATCACACATGACTTTGGTCATGTGCACCTTTGTCCTCAAAATGACATCTTTGTTCTTTAACGCTTGAAAGTGGTTTTTGTAGCAGTTTTGCCTAGTGCAATAAGGTCTTTAAATTTTGACTACTGCTTCCATTAGTGTTGATTATAGATCCAAGCAAAATGAAGTCTTTCTTGACTCCTATCTTTTACTGGTTATCATGACGTTATTAATGGTTCAGTTGTGACTATTTCTGTTTCCTTCACATTAAGGTGCAATCCATACTGTCTTTAATTTTCATCAATAAGTGTTTCAAGTCCTTGTAGCTTCTAGCAAGCAAGATTGTGTCATCTGCACATTGCAAGCTGTTAATGTGTCTTCCTCCGATTATGATACCATGTTCTTCTTCATGTAATTCAGGTTCTCACATTCTTGGCTCAACAAACCAAACTTGAGGTCCAGTGCTTTAATCCACAGTTATAACTCATATATATAGGAGTCCTGGTGTAGCTTCAGGATAATGCACCCAACTGCAAGGTTGGAGGTTCAAACCCACCAGCCACTCCTTGGAAACCCTATACAGGGTCGCTATGAATCAGAACCAACTTTATGGCAGTTAACAACAACTATACACACATACATACACACATACACACACATATGTACACACATAGAGAGTCCTGATGTGGTACCATGGATAAACACTCGACCTCAAGGTTGGTTTGAACCACAACATGGGTGGATCAGACTTACCAGTTGCTCCTTAGAAACCATACACAAGATTGCTACACGTCAGAACTTACTCAATGGCCATAACAACAACAGCAAATACATATATATGTATTTATGTATGTTGTTAAGTGCCATTAAGTTAGTTCTGAGTCACAGCAACTCTGTATAGGGTTTCCAAGGAGCAAGTTGGTGAGCTTGAACTGCCAATCTTGTGGTTCACAGTTCAGTCCTATGGAGCCACCATCCTAGAATAAGCACTGGACTGCTAACCTTCCACGAACTTAAATAAACCATAAGCAAAGTTAAGGAAAACAGAGAATATTCCAGAAGAATTCAGAAAATATAATAGATGAGCAAGCTGGAAAAATAAGTGTTGTTGTTAAGTGGTGTTGAGTTGGTTCTGGATTATAGCAACCCCATGCACAACAGAACAAAAGACTGCCTGGCTGGTCCTGTGCCATCCGTATCAGATAGTTCTCTTACCTGTTCTTCCTCAAAGAGTTGTCCTGGTTCTTTAATTTGGCCACTAGTTTATATGATCATTCCTGTTTATTATTATTATTTGGAGTTGTCTGTTGTATTTGAGACATTTTGGAATTGTATGTATTTGTTGATTATGTACTGGTTTGTTTCACTTTCAATTTTTGTTTTACTTTGTTTTGAAATGTTGGGGCAGACTGGGTGACTGGGCTAGTTTGATCACTAGCTTTGCTTCACTAGTCCATTTCTCTTGTGTCTCTGTTGTTGTTGTTGTTGTTAAGTGCTGTCAAGTCAGTTCTGACCCACAGTGGCTCTTCTGTCTCTGGGTGGGTAGAATAACTGGTTGGATTGTGGAGGTGGGTTTCTGTTGGTTGTGAAGAGCAGCTGCAGGTGGTGTGAGAAGGGGAAGCAACTCATTGATCCTATGGTGCAGGAGCATTGGTAGTACTCACCCATTGGTAAATGGTAAGTGTGGTAGGTATGACTAACTAGTGAGGAAAAAATGCCTTCCTCCTATCAAATTGAGCATGACTTAAAAAAAAGAAGAAAAGGGAAAGAGAGAGGATGAGGAAAATAACTGGGCAAAAATAAGAGAGAGAGGGAAAAGTAATCCAATAAAAAGGAAGAAATTTTGGAAAGAAGAAAAGGGCAAAAGAATGAGATAAAAGACGAGAGGATGCCGCAGCAACTTTGTACTGCCAGCAGTGGGGTAGCAGATGGAGTAGGGGCATGGAGCAGTTTGCATGCCTCTCTGACAGTGGAGGTCATGAACAGGAGTCTTGTGTTCTAGAAGAGCGTGACCCCTGGTATAGTAAGGAAAGCAGAAAAATGTATTTTTCTAGATCCTGTTGACTAGCATAAGTCCAGACCATTTCAAGCAGGCAAGACAATTATTGAGGTCATATCTAGACTCATTTATGGGAGGAGCTCCTGTACTTCAGCATATCCAACTACCACCCCCCACCCACCCACCCAGTCCTTCCCCTCTGCATGGTCCCACAATCCAAATGACTAGAGATCTCTCCTGGTGAGTTGTTTCACCCTCCTTTACTTACTGTCTCTTCACTCCGTGATCGCCCATGCTACTATATTTTTCACACGTTTCACTGTACTTTCCACTTCCAGATTCAGCCCAGGTTCTGCTCACCTTGTTTTCCCCAGAATCTGTCCACACTATGTCTCTGTCCCAATGAAGACTCAGTGAGGTTTGCTTCTCTTGCCTTTTTTGTCTAACAGTGGCTGGACACAGCTCTTTCTCTGTCCTCAGTCACTATTTTCATTCAACTCCATTTCTGACCAATGTTTAATCTAACTCTTTGGTTTATAGGTCCAGGATTGCCAGGCTTACATTTCACTCAGTTGTTTGGGACTCTGCTGTAGAGGGATTGGATATACAGAATATGTCACCAGGATGTCATCTTATTTTCTCCAAGTTTATTTTCTAAGGATCGTTCCAGAAATTTTCAGAATGCCAGAATGACACCTAGTGGCCCACTCCAGCATAGACATTGATGGATACAGGTAGCCTATTGCATAGAGAATTAGGGAAGAGTTCTTTTCTGATATTTAATGTTAGATAACTTTATACTTACCCATGTCTTACATGATCAATAGCATGAACAGTACTCTAAATTGATGTATATGAACATAAGGATCGTTGTTGTTGTTTTTGTTGTTAAGTGCTGTTCAGTTAGTTCTGACCCATAGAGACCCTGTGTAGGGTTTCCGAGGAGTGACTGGTGGGTTTGAGCCTCCAAATTTGTGGTTCAATCCGACCTTCAGTCCAGCACATTATCCTGCAGCATCACACCAGGACTCCTTAGTGTAATAAAATGTTTTCCATTAAAATAAAAAAGTGTAAATCTTCACTATTTCAAATGTTTTACCATTTCACAATAAATCGAATCCACTCTTCTTAATTATATTCCTGCCAACAGTACAGGGTAAGTAAATATTTCAGGTAGAAAATTGAATAGAAACAGTCCTGAGTTGGATTCAGAAAAACTTGAATTTATATTCCTGCTCATTGCAGTATTCTCTTGAGGAAATTAACCTTTCTAAATATCAGGATGACTTTCAGGGAGAAATCAAGGGGGTAAAAAATCTGTTCCACATCTGGGAGCATGAAGAAGAGCATCATAGTGAAAAAGACACAGGCGAGATCAAGGATTAGTCATGAAGCAGGAGAAAAGAGTCAGGGATGACAGAAAGTAGGAGAAAGGAGCCATGGAATCTACTCAAAATGAGAAGAAATGACTACAAATGTTCATAATAATTTAAATGTGGAATGAATCTAGGAAAATTAGAAGCCATAAAAAATTAAATGGGAACAAGAGTGAGGAGGGCTTGATGGCAGATAGGGTAGAGGTGCAGTGAAGTTTTGTGTCAGCAATACCACAGAATACCAAAAGAGACAGGTTCAGGCCAGAGCTCCAAAACTCTGGACCACATATATAGGAATATTTAAAAAGTTTGAAGGCTTATAGCTAGTGGAACTTGTGACGAAAGTAAGAAATCCCGTACTTTAGAATCTACCAGGCTCAGAGGCCTGGAGCCCACAACGTGGGCAAGACTCAACAGCAAGGCCAAGTGGGGGGGCAAGCAGATCCACCACAGAATAACGCTGTGGGAACCTCAGAGCAAAGGTGGACAAAATACTTAGTCAGATTTGTTTTGTTCTGAAGAAGATGATGATGATTATGATTATTTTTGTATCTGTTCATTGGCCCCTCATTGTTAGTGCACCTCCAGTCTGGTGAATAGAGAAGGTGCCTGAGTGAGTGGACACCCTTCACCCTCACCATGGGTGGGTTCTTTTGCCAGCATGCGTACTGATACTCTCAGCATTTGCAGAAAGAGGCAGCTCAGCAGCCAGCCCTGAACTATTTATTAATAGGGAAAAGGCCAGAAGTAGGGATGTGGAAAGGGAGAGAGAGTTTAAGAACAAAACAGGCCAAAAATTAAATCCTGAGCTACAGCATAATGACCAGCAGTGGCATATTAAAATTCGTCAGATGGCCTTGAAGACAAGAAGTTGAAAGAGGATATTAAAATCATACTCATATTAAGATACAGATTTTTTTTTCTTTTTTCTTTTTCTTCTCTCCCTCTTCTCCTGTTTCTGCGATTATAGACTACAGTATCTAAACTAGTTTTTGTTGTTGTTGTTATTGTTTGGTGGTTTTATTTATTTATTCTTTCTCTTTTTTCTTTTATCTTATTTTTTTGCTGTTGCTGTTTTGCTGCTTTTATTTCACATGTTATCTTTGGGGGACTCTTTCTCTCCCTATATTATCCAAGAAGAGACAGCCATTGCTGCCATATAGTCAAGATACAATCACACTGTATAAAACTTCACAATCCAGGCAAGAACCAAAACCAACTGCCATACACCAGGGAGGGAAACAACACTTGCAAAAATTATGCTGAGTTAAGCAATAAGAAGAGTAAAAAGGGAATCACACATTTTGATCTCCTCTACCTGGAGGCAATCAGAAGGGATTAAAAACCCACAGCACACACAATTAAGTAGTAAAGTTCCAGTTACACACTAAACATGCCAAGAAGCAAAAGCAGATGACCATATCAGCAAAAGTCCAGAAACAAGATAAAATGTCT
>NW_006408522.1:18825869-18826637 GCF_000296735.1 Chrysochloris asiatica
CTGAAAAGTGAAAAGATAAACATTCAAGAAGCTCAACAAACCCCAGGAAGGATAGACCCCAAAAGAAAATCACCAATACATATCATAATCAAGCTCTCCTAAATCAAAGATAAGGAGATACTCCTGAAAGCAGCTAGGAAAAAGAGAAGCATTTCATATAAAGAAAGGCAAGCAAGTCAGATAATAATAAATCATGATCAAGTGGGGTTCATATAAGGGATGCAAGGATGGTTCAACATTAAAAAATGATCAACGTTATCCACCATATAAATAAGAAAAAAGAAAAGATGGTATTGATTGATGCAGAAAAGTCTTTTGACAAAATTTAACATCCATTTCTGATAAAAACACTCAACAAGTAGGAATTGAAGAGAAATTCCTCAACACAATTAAGAGCATAGATACAAACCCAACAGCCTACATTACTATTAATGGAGAGAAACTGAAAGCCTTCCCTCTGCAAACGAACAGGAACAAGACAAGGATGTCCTTTGTCACCACTCCTATTCGATATTGTGCTGCAAGTTTTAGCAAGAACTATATGGCAAGGCAGGGAAATTAAAAGCATCCAAACTGGGAAAGAGGAAGTAAAACTCTATTTGCAGACGATATGATCCTATACATAGAAAACACTAAGATTCAGTAAAAAAGCTATTAGACATCATTGGAAGATTCAGCAAAGTGGCAGGATATAAGATCAATATACAAAAATCAGTTGAATTCCTCTAGACCAATAACGACAGCAGTAAAAAGGACATTAGCAAAGCA
>NW_006408522.1:18840818-18856702 GCF_000296735.1 Chrysochloris asiatica
GAGTACATGACTGAGTACAGAAATGTAAAGGAATTCACAGAGGGATCCAAGATAATGTGAGCAAGAATCAGCAGGATGACGGTAAAATGTTTACTGGAGGCTTGAGCTGGGATGCAAGCAAGAAAGATCTGACTATTTGTCTCGATTTGGAGAGGTTGTAGACTGCACAATTAAAACAGATCCAGTCACTGGATGGTCAAGGGGATTTGGATTTGTGCTTTTCAAAGATGCTGATAGTGTTGATAACGGTTTTGGAAGTGAAAGAACACGAACTGGATGACAAACTAATAGACCCCAAAAGAGCCAAAGCTTTAAAAGGGAAGGAACCCTCCCTAAAAAAAAACAAACAAAAAAAAAAACACTTTTTGGGGGTGGATTGAGTCCAGATACTTCTGAAGAACAAATGAAAAAATATTTTGGTGCATTTGAAGAGATTGAAAATATTGACTTTCCCATGGATACAAAAACAAATGAAAGACAAGGATTATGTTTTATCACATATACAGATGAAGAGCCAGTAAAGAAATTGTTAAAAAGCAGGTATCATCAAATTTGTTCTGGGAAGTCTGAACTCAAAATTGCATAGCCCAAAAAGGTATATGGGCAGCAACAGCAACAGAAAGGAGGAAGAGGTGCTGCAGCTGGTGGGAGAGGTGGTACTAGGGGTCGTGGATGAGGGCAGTGCCAAAACTGGAACCAAGGATTTAATAACTATGATGATCAAGGATATGGAAATTACAATAGTGCCTATGGTGGTGATCAAAACTATAGTGGCTATGGCCATAGTATGGGAACTATGGATATGGACAGGGATACGCAGACTACAGTGGCCAACAGAGTACATATGGCATCTTGAGGGGGTGACAATCACCAAACCAATGACCAGTCATACTAAGGAGGACATTGGAGAAACAGATGGAGATGCTAAAGTAACCCATCTTGGCAGGATGACACTGAAGATAGATCTTCTGTTGATCTAAGATGATTTTTTGTAAGACTTTTTAAGTGTGCAAGACATAATTGTGTCCAACTGTATATGTCCGCCACTTAGTTTTCTTTGTTTTTACTTTGTCCTTGGCTATCTGTGTTTTGACTTGATGTGGATTTGTGTTTATACACATTTTATTTGTATGATTTCATGTTAAACCTCAAGTAAATGCTTCCTTATGTGACAAAACAAAACAGAAACTTACTGGCAAAGATCAAAGACCACAGCCTTTGGTATGTGTTGCCCCTTAATATAAACAATACAAAAATCCTCACCACTGGATCAATAAATCACATCATGATAAATGGAGAAAAGATCGAAGTTGTCAAAGACTTCATTTTGCTTGGATCCACTGTCAGCACTAATGGAAGCAGCAGTCAAGAAATCAGACATATTGCATTTAGGCAAATTTGTTGCACAAGCTCTATTTAAAATGTTCAAGAGCAAAGATGTCAGTTTGAAGACTAAAGTGTGCCTGACCCAAGCCATGGTACTTTCAATAACTTTATGCATGTGGAAGTTGGACAATGAATAAGTACACAATAGGAGAATTAATCCATTTGAGTTATTGTGTTGGATAAAAATATTACTAATACCATGGACTGCTAGAAGAACAAACCAATTTGTATTGGGAAAAATACAGTCAGAATGCTCCTTGGAAGGCAAAATGGCCAAACTTCATCTCTCATACTTCAAACAAATTGTCAGGAGGGACCAGTACCTGAAGAAAGATATCATGCTAGGTAAAGTTTAAGGTCAGTGAAAAAGAGAAAGACCCCCAATGAGACTGATTGGTACTGTGGCAGCAGCAATGAGTTTAACCTGACCAACTATGTGAGGATGGCACAAGACCAGGATGTGTTTCTTTCTGTTGTGCATAAGGTGGCGATGAGTCGAGTCAGAATCAACTTGAGGGTACCTAACAACAACAACAACAACATATTTTAATTTCAAAAAGTACTCTAAAAGTTAAATAAATAATTAGCCAAAGAAAAAAATCACAAAGTTATACAGAAGTTCCCAGGTAAGCCAGATACAGAAAAAAATATGAACAGCTAGATTTTATCTCCCAGCCTCCTGTGCCAGCCCTACGGCATCAGTGTTGAAATACCACCATCCGATATAAGGACTATCAATGATAATGACTAACAAACATTTTACTTGTATTATCAAAAATAACTCCTGTGCACTACAGTGGCATAAATTACCTATTAGAAAAAGTGTTTAGAAATCTTGGTCACTGGTTCAAATCCACCAGCTGCTTCAAGGGAGAAAGATGTATGCTTCTATACAGATTGTTGTTGTTAAGTGTTCTTGAATCAATTCTAACTCATAACGACCTTGTCCTGGTGTGGCACTGCATGTTAATGCTCTGGATTGCAAAGTTGCTTTGAACTGCAAGGTCAATGGTTTAAGTTCACCAGCCATTCCTCGGAAACCCTACAAAGGGTCACTATGAGTTGGAACCTACTCAACAGCACTTAACAACAACAAATAGAGTTTCCAAGGAGCAGTTGGTAAGCTTGAAATGCCAATTTTGCATTTAAACAGTGCAGTACTTATCTTACAGCACCACACCAGGAGTCCTCCATACAGATCGGTGGCGGTGGTTATGTGCCCTGGTGTCGGTTTCAACTTATAGTGACTGTGTATAGTGTTGCCAAGGTTGTAATTCTTTACGGGAGCAAAAAGTCTCATATTTGTCCCACTGAGCAGCTGGTATATTCAAACTGTTGTCTTTACAGTTAGCAGCACAAATTATAACTAGCGTAGTGATTACAAATCGGGCTACTAACCTCAGGGTCAGCAGTTCAAAACTACCAGCTGTTCCGTGGGTGAAAGATAGGCTTTCTGCTCCTGTAAAGATTTACAGTCTCATAAGTCCATGGCCCATAACAACAACAACAAATTCTACCAGAGCTTTTTTACATACAGATTGTTGATTTTGTTATTGTTAAGTGCAGTTAAGGCAATTCCAATTCATGGCAACCCTGTATAGGGTTTACGAGGAGTGACTAGTGGGTTTGAACTGCCAACCTTGTGATTAGCAGTCCACTTCTTATCCTACAGCACCACACCAAGGCTCCTCCATTCAGATTATAGAGTTGGGACAAGGATTTTGTTTTCTTGGCTTCTAAAATACCAGAGTGACATCTGGTGGACACATAGTCTTAACAAGCTGGTGAGATACGATACATTTCTACTTGATTCCCAGTTTTCAGAAACTTGTGAAAGGAAGACACTTCAAAAGGACATTGTGCCTCAACTGAACAGAAAATACAATGCTTTACTGGACACATAACCAGTTTAGGATAGATGTTTGCATTTCATTAACAGAATCTAAAGATAACACAAATAATAAAGATTTCCATAAAAAGGCATAGCTATAAACAAAAATAATATCTGCTCTTTATCTTATTAATTGTTAAAAGAAGGTATAATCATGGCAATATATAGATAAAAAATTAGCAAAGTCCAAAGATTTCATTAAACTCATGAATTAATGAAGAAACCAGTACATTTTAAAAACTGTTCAAAGACAAATTCAAAGAGCCATACATATTCTCATATAAACAGATCATGCTGAAATGAAATGGGTCAATAATTAATTAAACTCCATCAGACACAATTGATTTACATTTCTTTGGATGATAATTTGCATTATTATCAGGGGTTTTTTTATAAGGTTTTGGGTGGTAAAATAGATCAAAATAGATTTTTAAAAAAAGCAGAGAAAAAAGGGTACACAGTACAAGAATTACAGTAACTGCCTTTTATGTTCATTTCTAGCAGTTTCATATTAATACAGGAGTGTTTATTAAATACTTTCCACAGTGCCAGTTTGACCATTTGAACCCATTCAGACGAGCCTAAGGAAAAAAGGCCCGGCAATTTACTTTAGACAGATCACAGCCACTGAAAAGATACAGAGGATAATTCTACTCTCAAACACATGGCGTCACCATGAGTTATAATTGGTTCAGCAGAACCCGCTTGGTTATAAAGTGACAGACTAACTGCGAGGAAAACAAAAGAAAGTTATACAGATGTAAGCAACTTAGCATACATTTGATCAAACAAGATGAAAGCTAAGGCAAAACGTTTATCATTTCAATACCCACAGCAATTACCTATAGGGTTTTCAATATTTTGGAGTTCTGGTGTGGTGATGTGGGTTAATGCACCAGATTGCAAAGCCCTTTGAACCAACTGCTCCTTGGAAACCCTATACAGGGTTGCTATGGTTTGGAACTGACTCAACAGCACTTAACAACAATAATCTTTTTTTTTTTTTTTTTAATGTTTTATTGTGAATTATGTGATAGTTTACATAGGAGAACATTAGCTTTACATTCATCCTATCCTATATCGTTTCATTGCCATGGTTGCAATCCCCTCCATGCATCATCAGCCAACCAAAGGATATACCCTGCAAGTTATTCCCGGTCTTCAGCACACAGCCCCTCTCCCTGTCTGGGTCTAGAGTTCCCAGCTGCTCCATCTCTCCACATCATAGTCTCTGCTTCCATCTCTGGCATCATTGTTTCTCTGGGTAGGGTCCCACACTCTGCTCTTCTCCCTTGATGGTCCCAGAGACCTCTGCTCCTGGACTGCAGACAACCACTCCCCTCCTTTTGCTACAAAACGTCTACCTTTACATTTCCAACCCTGACAGTCAGTCCTGATAGCAATTACTCATTATTGTACGACAAGAGACCTATTTGCATCTCCTTTCATCAGCCCGGCCCAGGCAGATTGGATACTACTCAGTGGAGATTCTATCTACCCTCCTCCATGTCCTGTGGATCTAGGTTCCCTCTAGAAAGCTTATAAGCCAGTCACTTCTTGCTTTTGTAGGCCCCCATTTTGTATAGCCAATGTCCAAGAACAATAACAGTCTTTATGGAAGCGAATTTCTATCATTTTGTGGCAAAGCAGCTGTGGTTTAAAACTATCTACCAAGGGTCCTGGTGTGGTGCTATAGGATAAGCACTGGACTGCAATGTCAGCAGTTCAAACTCACCAGATGCTCCTTAGAAACCCTACACAGAGTCCACTCACCATCAGAAACAATGACACTAACAACAACACTAAGTGCTTAACTATTGTACTCCAAGGCTTACTATAATATCAATCGCATCTTAGTAATTCCTTCCTCCTCTCTTTCTTTCTTTCTTACTTCCTTCTATAGATATTTATGGAGTACCTACTACTGGTATATGTGCTAAACACTTACTAGGCACTTGGTATCCATATGAAGAGAATCAACATTCCTTCTTTTCTAGTGCTTTCCTTGTACTGGAGAACAGCTACAATTAACATGCAACTAAAATATCTAAGTCAGTATTCCTTTTAACATCTTAACATGACAATTCAATATTTTCAGAATCTATGTTCTTTCCATTAATCATGACACTCTCCACCTGTACAATTAAAGCCATATAATATGTAGATTCTGGTGTCAGGTTAATTGTGTTCAAAACTGAGCTACTATCTTTTAGTGACCAGAAGAACTTTAATCAAGTTGCTTAGCCATATTGTGCCCCTGCTTTCTTACTTCTGAAATGGGAATAGCTGTCCTTGCCTCACAAAGTTGTGGTGATAATTCATATTTTATGTATTATACAGCAAAAGGGCTCAACACATAAAGAGTGCACAATAAATGAATAAATGCTAGCTAGATATTGTGGAGTCCTGGTGTGGCACTGTAGGATAAGTACTGGACTGCTTATCTCAAGGCCAGTGGTTCAAACCCAACAGCTGCTCCTTGGAAACCCTGTACAAGGTCGCTATGGGTTGGTAGCTAAGACTCGATGGCACTTAACAGCAACAACATTGGTATTAGCAGTATCAGTAATAATAATATTAGCACTGCTATTCATAGTGTCATAATCTTAAGCATCACCTCTTGGAAATGCTTGATTCCTGAAAAGCTCCTCTCTTAATTCAATCTGAGGGTCCAGAAGTACAGATAACTCATTTATTCAACAACGCTCTATTAAGTACCTACCACACGACCAGACAAGGTGCCAAGCCCTTATGAATATAAAGATAAGAAAGGCATTGAAATGCACATGAAACAAAATCCACAGCCAAACAAGAAAACTGCCCACAGTTAGTGCTGTGGGCTAATGCATCAGACTGAAAAGTCACTTGAACTGCAAGATTGGTGGTTCAACCTCACCAGCTGCTCCTTGGAAACCCTATACAGGGTGGCTATGGGTTGGAATCAACTTGACAGCACTTAACAACAACAGTTAAGTGTAACTAGTGCATAAGGAGTGTGGTGGCTCTGTAGGATAAGGACTGGAGTGCTAACCACAAGGTCAGTGATTCAAACCCACCAGCTGCTCTGTGGTGAAAAATGAGGCTTTCTAATCCCACAAAGATTTATAGTCTCATAAACCCTATACAGGGTCACTCTGAGTTGGAACCAACTCCATGACAATTAACAACAACAGAGCATAGGGACAAGGTAAGAATGCTGAATGAAAGGCTTGCCAAGGACAGCTAAGTAAGATCATGAAAAATTCTTCCAAATGATACATGAGAAATTGTACTTTTTTCCCAAGTACAATGGATGGGGAGCCACTGAGATTTGCAACTGAAGTTTGACATAATTTGATTTGTGCCACAGAATGTCAGTCTGGCATCCCTGTGGAACTTGGAAGATGACAAAGAAGGGTTGACTCCAGGTTTAGAGGCTGGCACAGTGCTCCAGGAGAACAGTGATGAAGAGCTAAAGATAAAAAGACAAAACAAAAACAAACAAACTTTGAATGAATTTTTTACACTAGTGTCTTTTTCAGTTCTTTTAACCACATCTATCTTGGCATTGTGGATTAATGTGCCAGACTGCAAAGCCAGTTGAACTGCAAGGTTGGCAGTTCAAGCTCATCAGTCGCCCCAAGGAAACCCTATATAGGGTTGCTATGGGTCATAACTGATTGGACGGCACTTAACAACAACAACAAATCTGGTGTTGCTTCCCCCTCTAGTGGAGACAAACAAGAAATACACATGTGAGTGACTTGTTTTCTGATCATTCTGCAGTATAGAGTTAGCATTTCTCTGCTGGAAGTTAGCACTGAGTCCTGGTGTGGCACTGTGGGTTAATGCTCTGGGTTGCAAAGTTGGTTTGAACTTCAAGGTTGGCAGACCAAGCTCACCAGCTACTCGATGGCACTTAACAGCAAGAACAACTTCACAGATGAATAATTGAGGCTGAGAGATAAAAGACATGATTTACCAAAGACAATTATTTACCAAATTCATACAAAAAATTAGTAGTGGATCCAAGATATTTGATTCAGGTTTCTATTTGATCACTTCACATAAACCGTATTGTTAAATGCCATCGAGTTGGATTCTACTCCTAATGACCTTATGCACAACAGAATGAAACACTGCCCAGTCCTCCACCACCCTTATACTTTAATGGTAGAGCAGTGTGGATAGACCGAGCTGCCTTTAGATTTGTTTTAATATTTGGCCAAAATATTTAAGAATAAAAGTCATGCAAAAGTACTGAAAAGCAACCCAAAGCAGGTGAAAACTGGAAGTGAGTCTACTTTGAAAGTCAGGAATTATACTAGATGAAGTTGGTGAATGTGTACCTCACCTGAAGACATCTCCATGCTGCCCAGGTCAGAGCATCAGAAAAACAAAGCTTTAGAGCTTCAAAGTGGTTAATTGCCAGAAGCCAATTCCAAGGTGATGTTCTTGGTGCATAGGTTTTATGAGGCTGTGAGCTTTTAGAAACAGATCACCAGACGTGTCTTCTGTGACCCTCTTAGTAGGCTTGATCTGACAATCTTCAGGCAAGTACTTAACTATTTGTATAACCAGGATACTCCATCTTTGAAGTATGGTGGTGGTGGTGGTGGTGGTTGTGTCTCGTGGAGTCAGTTCCGACTCATAGTCTTTACGGGAGTAAAGTAAACCCTGTACAGGGTTTCTGAGGCTGTAAATCTTTACGGGAGCAGAATGCCTCATCTTTCTCCTGCGGAACAGCTGGTAGTTTTGAACTGCTGACCTTGCGGTTCACAGCCTAATTTCGTAACCACTATACTACCAGAGCTCCTTATCTTTGAAGTATAAGCGACTGGAATTAAAGTTATGGAGAGAAATAGATAGCTCAGGATAGAACTTTTAAGAGAAGGAAAAAAAAAAAAAAACAAGGGCTGAGTTCCAAAATCTGCAACCAGTGTTGGCCTGGCAATTAAATCACTATACATAGAGAATTATTGGCTGACAATTAAATCACTATACATAGAGAAAACCCCAGAAAAACTAATAAAAAGGCAGAATTTGGAAACTAAATACCTGAGTTAAATGTCAGTTGTGGAATGTAAGAGATATCAAGTATGGAATCTGAGATCACTGAAGTCTTGAGTACCGATGTATTGCTTTAGAATATGCACTAGGCTTCTAACTGCAAGGTTGGTGGTTCAAACCCATCAACTGTTCATAAGAAACCCTACTCTTGTTAGGTGTCATAGTCGGTTCCAATTCATACTTATCTTATCCATCACAGAATGAAACACTGCCTCATCCTGCACCATTCTCACAATTTTTGTTTCATCTGAGACCATTGCTGCTGCCACTATGTCAATCCATCTCATTGGGGGTCTTCCTTTTTTCTGCTAACCACTTTATCAAGCATGATGTCCTACTCAAGGGACTGGTCCCCTGTGATAACATGTCCAAAGTATCAGAGATAGTCTTGTCATCCTGGTTTCTAAGGAGCATTCTGGCTATACTTCTTCCAGCACAGATTTGTTTGTTCTTCTGGCAGTCAATCATACTTTTCATTTTCTTCTCCAACAGTCAAATGCATCAATTCTTCTATGGTCTGCCTTATTCATTGTCCAACTTTCAATAGCATATGATGTTATTGAAAAATAACAAGAATTGGGTCAGGCGCATCTTAGTCCTCAAACTGAAATCTTTGCCCTTGGATACCTTACAGAAGTCTTGAGCAACAGATTTGCCTAATGCAATACATTGTTTGATTTATTGACTGCTGCTTCAATGAGTGTTGATAGTGGATCCAAGGAAAATGTAGTCTTTGACAACTTCAATCTTTTCTCCATTTATCTTGTTGTTATTTATTGGTCCCGTTGTGAGGATTTTTGTTTTCTTTGCATTGAAGTACAACCCATACTGAATTCTGTGGACTTTGATCTTGATCAGTAAGTATTGTAAGTTTTCTTCACCTTCAGCAAGCTAGGCTTTATCATCTGCGTATTACAGGTTTATAATGAGTCTTCCTCCAATCCAACATCACATTCTTCTTCATACCATCCAGCTTCTTGATTTATTTGCTCAGCATACAGACTGAATAAGGAAAGTGAAAGAATACAATCCTGGTTCACACCTTTCCTGAACTTAATCATTTAGTGTCCCCATGTTCTGTTCAAATGACTGCCTCATGGTCTATGCACTAGTTCCTCATGAGCACAATTAGGTGTTCTTGAACATACATTTTCTGCAAAGTTGTTTATAGCTTCTCATGATCCACATAGTCAAAAGCCTTTGCACAGTAAATAAAACACAGGTAAACATCTTTCTGGTACTCTCGGCTTTCAGCCAAGATTCATTTGACATCAGCAATGATATCCCTCGTTCTACATCCTCATCTGAATCTTACTTGAATCTTTGGCAGTTCAGTGTCAATGTATGGTTGTAGCTGTTTTTGAATTATCTTTAGCAAAATTTTACTTACATGTAATATTATTCATATTGTCCAATGATTTCTGCATGCCGTTGGGTCATCTCTCTTTGGAATGGGCACAGATATGGAACTCTTCTAATTCATTGGCTAGTTAGCTGTCTTCCAAATTTCATGGCATAGATAAGTGAGTGTCTCCAGTGCTGCATCAGTTGATTGAAAATTCTCAATTTGTATTCCATCAATTCCTGGAACCTTGTTCTTTGTCGACATTCTTCAGTGTGTCTTATACTTTTTCCTTCAGCATTATTGCCTCTCTACATCATTCCATATTTTGCCCATAGAATCCTTCAATATCTCAAGGTGAGGTTTGAGTTTTCTCTTCAGTTACTTCAGTTTGAGAAATGCTGAGCATGCTCTTCCCTTTTGGCTTTCTAACTCCAGGTCTTTTGCACATTTTTTTATAATACTTTATTTTGTCTTCTTGAACTGCCCTTTGAAATTTTCTATTCAGCTCTTTTACGTCCTCATTTCTTCCATTTGCTTGAGCATTTCCATGCTGGAGATCAATTTTCAGAGTCTCTTTTGACATCAATGTTGGTATTTTCCTTCTTTCTTTTCTTCTTAATGTCCTTCTGCTTTCTTCTTATGTGATATTCTTGATGTAATCCCAAAACTCTTCCTGTCTTTGGTCATTAGTGTCTAATACAGCAAATCTGTTCTTGAGATGCTCTCTAAATTCAGGTAGGATATGTTCAAGATCATGTTTTAGCTCTAATGGATTTTTAAAAATTTTCTTTAGCTTAAACCTGAACTTGCATACACCCCTGACCTTATTTTGTCTCTTACCATAGATGTAGTCAATCTGATGTCTGTATAAACCATCTAGTGAAGTCCATGTGTATATTTATTTTCTATGTTGTTTTTAAAAGCTTTTATAATTAATAAGCTATTGGTCTTGCAAAATGATATCATGAATTATCTGTAATATGCTTGCAATTTTTCAATAAATTTATAACCATATCAAAATGAAATTTTAAATAAACATGGGGCAGATACTTATATAGATAGAATAAAATGTTAAATCAAAATGTAAGTGCTATAAAATACTTTTAAAAAATAAACAATTAAATAAAAGCTATATTTGTCTTCCCACAATTACCTAATGCATTTGATAAAAAAATATAAAATAATAATAATAGGAATCCAACCTTTCTTCTCCCAACAAAAAGAAAAATACAACCTCATTCATTATTGTTGTTGCTGTTAAGCGCTTTTGAGTCAGTTCTGAGCCATACAACAAGCTTTCCTAGGAAAGACTGGTGTGTTTGAACCACCCACCTTGCAGTTAGTAATCTAGTGCTTATCCAACAGCACCACACCAGGACTCCCATTCCGTATTAGATATTTACAGATGAACTAAACTATGCTATTTTTTCACCTATCAGAATAACAAATATAAAAATGCCTGCTAACATTGTTGTTGTTGTTAAGTGCCATCGAGTCGGTTCCGACCCATAGCAACCCTGTATAGGGTTTCCAAGGAGCAGTTGGTGAGCTTGAACTGCCGACCTTGCAGTTCAAACGACTTTGCAGTCTGGCGCATTAACGCACAGCGCCACACCAGAACACAGTAGTGTCAATTTTTCCAGGGTATGGGAAAAGAATTGCTCTCATATACTGGGTGTTAAAGATTCATATGCACATACTTTGATCCCTAAATGTCAATATCTAAAATTTATTCTCACACAAGTGAGAAGGATTAAATATAAGAATGTTCATGGCAACATTATTTGAAATAGTAAAAAATAAAATAAATAAGATACATTACAATATAGCAAGACAAGCTACACGTCTAATATACCATCATAGAAATTAATACTGTGGGCCATTAAAAAGTAAAGTTACATATAAGATGTATATATAGGTTTAAGGAATACTATTCTTAGGGAAGAAGGTCTTTGCTATAACCATCTAGATAACTGACTGAGGAAAACAAACAAACAGTTGTAGAACCATCTTTATCATATAATCAATTATTGCTAAATCCAAACCAAATCCAAAAAACCCATGACAGAATCAACTACAGTGTAGTGAAAGCTGAAGGGAAGAGAAGGTTCAACCTTAAGTTTATAATCTTTTATTATTTAATCATTTAAGGGACCATGTGTTATTTGTAAGGAGCCCTGGTGGCACTGTGGGCTAAGCACTGGGCTGCCAACCACAAAGTCTGAGTTTCAAATCCACCAGCTGTTCTGAGGGACAAAAAAAGAGACTGCCTGCTTCCATATAGATTTATAGTCTCAGGAACCCGACAGAGGGTCCGTTCACTCTGAGTCAGGATCAACTGACTGTGGGTTTAATTTTGTTTTTTTTTTTGGTGTTATTTGTATTATATATTTTAGTGTAAAATTTGTTAAATGGCTTCTAATAGTTCAAAATAAATTTCAGGCTTACAAGGTTTACAGTTCTCCTAGATCTGCCTGGATTCTCCCATGAGAAAAGCCCGAAGCAACAAGACGCCAGACCTACTTGTTCCTTGTGCATTATGTTTCTCACTCACTTTCTATCTTTCCTTAAACTTCATCCCCTGGCTAGAATTGTACACTATCTTTTCCAGTCGAATTCTCCGCCCAATTGAATCTTATATCATCTTCCCAGACCCCAACCTCAGTCTTTTAGTTCCATTGAGTTGTCCCTCCTACTCCTGGTGTGGTACTGAAAGATAAGCACTGGACTTGTAACCACAAGATTACTGTTCAACCCCATAAGCTGCTCCTTGGAAACCCTATACACAGTTGCTATGAATCAGAATCAATTTGACGGCACTTTAACAACAACAGCAAGTTGTCCCTAAGCATGTTTCCATACTGTAGCTACCAGCTCCTATGGGATGCATCCCATTTGTGGGGGCTCAGACTCATGGGCATCCTCATGTGTGTCACAGTAGAACTCTGTTCTGGCAGTAGGACACCAGATTGTGATTTTATGCTTCTGTGGATTCAAACCTCTAACCTTTGTTAGCAGCCAAGCATGTTAACCTTTGTTAACCCAACTGTATTATGAAATTTTGCTTAAGTATCTTTCCTTGCCCCCTTCTTCTACCAGACTGAACTCATAGAGATCAGAACGATGTCTAAGGCTATTTTTAAAATATTAAAAATATTTAGCATAGTTCCTTGTACATAATACAAACTCAACAAAAGTTCATTTACGTTTAAAAAATGAATACACAAATGCACTGAGGAAGGAAGGACTCTAAGATACACAGTAATAACTTATACAAGATAATTTAAGAAATCAGTATGATAAAACTTTTGCTTTCAGCCTTTCATTTTATTATCCAGGATCTGGCAAAAGTGGTTATACTATAAATTGATATAAAAAGTGATAACTGGATATTGATATAAAACTTCTCATTTTATTTCCATGATTATATTCTTAATATTTTTAATTAGAAACAGATATAACAAGACAATATGAATGAAAATAAAAACAAAAATATTTTAAAACCTATAATTTTCTCTGAAATTAATCACAAAATTTAAGTTACTGAGCCTCCTCCATCATAGTTGCTTTTTGAAAGATTTTAAGAATCTAAAACAAAAACATTATTATTGTGTGCTATTGAATCAATTCTGTTCATAGCGATCCTATGGTGGTGGTGCTTATATGCCTTGGAGTCAGTTCTGACTCATAGAGGCTCTGTATAGGGTTTCCAAGGCTGTAATCCTTTACAAGAACAGAAAACCTTATCTTTGTCCCGTGGAACAGCTGGTAGTTTCAAACTGCTGACCTTCAGATTAGCAGCCCAGTTTGTATCCACCACATAGTGACCCTATGTTGTTGTTGTTAGGTGCCATCGAGTTGGTACTGACTCACAGCAACCCTATGCACAACAGAATGAAACACTGCTTGGTTCAAGGCCAACCTCATAATTATTGCCACGCTTGAGTCCATTGATACTGCCACTTTACCAATCCATCTCGCTGGGGGTCTTCCTCTTTTTCTCTAACCCTCCACATTACCAAACATGATATCCTTCTCCAGTGACTGGTCCCTTCTGACAATATGTCTGAAGTATGAGAGATGAAGTTTGGCCATCCTGGCCTCCAAGGAGCACTCTGGCTGCACTTCTTCCAAAATGGATCTATTGTTCTTTTGGTAGCCCATGGCACTTTCAATACTCTCCTCCAACACCATAACTCAAAAGCATCAATTATTTTACGGTCTTCCTTATTCACTGTCCAGTTTTCACATGCAGATCAGGTTATTGAAAGTACCATGGCTTGGGTCAGGCGCACCTTAGTCCTCAAGCTGACATCTTTGTTCTTCAACACTTTAAAAAGGTCTTGTGTAGCAGATTTGCCTATGCAATACGTCAATAGAATATATCCTATCTGAAGTTAAAGATCATCTGAGGAACAAATTTGATATATTAAACACTAAAGCGACCCCATAGGACTACGTAAAATTGCACCATAAGGTTTCCGAGGCTGTAATCTTTACAGAGGAGTCTTGGTGTGGTGATGTAGGATAAGCACTGGACTGCTAACTGAAAATCAACAGTTCAAATCCATCTATCACTCCTCAGAAACCCTATACAGGGTGGCACACAACACAACTTGAAGGCACACAACAACAACAACAATCTTTACAGAAGCAGATTGCCACACCTTTCCCATAAGGAGCAGCTGGTGAGTTTGAACTTCTGACCATTTGGTTAGCAGTTGAGCACTTAACCACTGCACTACCGAGGCTTCTAGAAGAAATAGTAAAAATGTTCATTAGTTTTAAAAGTACTTCATGGAGTACTTCAAAATTGATATGAAAGTTGTGGTTGTTCCAAAATATAGAGCCTACCACTCAGAAGTACCCAACAAGTAATTAATCCTAGAGCACAGGAATTTTTTGAGAAAAGAATTGATTGGTTTATTCACTAATAGAGGTCTTTTCCCCAAATCATCCCAAATGCAACTTTTATCTGCAGTCCATACATACCTACCCACACTACATTCTACGATCTTTTGCAGATGATAGAGATGGCACATTTCTAACACAAAATACGGACTATGATGGTTGTAAAGTGATTTTAGAAATGTATCTTCCTTCTTACAAAGTATCCTTCAAACAAAAATATTTGTAATATTTCATAGCATTTTTAGCTTTGGAAGGCACTAGCTTTAAAACCCCATGTGTAGACCACTATTATCACCAAAACCAGATACCTGAATGCCAATAATTCAAGGAAAGTGTGGTGAAGTCTTGAAAATCATCTCTTTGAAAAGTTTCCCAAGTGATTCTAATGCACAGTGTTGGGTAGCATTTAATCACAGTTCAATTTTATTTTTAATGAATAGATATATTCTATATTATTTCTAGGTTTATTAAAAAATGTGGGTTGCTTTCATAATTACACATCATGATACATAATTCAAGGGACCTTCAAAAAGCTCATGGAAATATTTCATTATCTTTTCATGAAATTTTTTAACCCACTATATTAGCATGTATAATACATTATGCATAATAACATAATGGTTTGCAATACCACATATTATATGTAATCTATCAAATAGCAGATTAATATCGTTAAATGTCATCAAGTTAGTTCTGACATATAGCAACCTGTATAGGGCTTCCAAGGAGCGGCTGGTGAGTTTGAACCATTGACTTTGCCAATCAAACTGGCATTAAAGACCAGTACTTCTCCTACGGCACTGTACCAGGACTCCAAGATAGCATGTTGTTGTTGCTGTTGTTAAGTTCCGTGGAGTCAGTTCCGACTCAGAGTGACGCTGCACGGGGTTTCCGAGGCTGTAAATCTTTACGGGAGCAGAAAGCCTCATCTTTCTCCCCCGGAATGGTTGGTGGTTTAGAACTGCTGACCTTGAGGTTGGCAGCCAGATTTGTAACTACGCTACCAGAGCTCCTTTCCAAAGTAACACATATAATCATAAATAATGTATGATGAGGGAGTCCTGCTGACTTAATGGGTTACACGGTGAGAATCCACCAGTCACTCTGTGAGAGAAAGATGAGACTATCTATTCCCTTAAAGATTTACAGTCTCATGGCTATGATACACTGTTGAACATAACTAAAAATATACAAACAGTAGAAGACAAAATAGATGACTGTGACCTCCTAAAAATTAGAAACTTATGTGCATCAAAAGATTTCACCAAAAGTGTGAAAGGAGAGCTCACAGACTGGGGAAAA
>NW_006408522.1:18857082-18858579 GCF_000296735.1 Chrysochloris asiatica
CAAATTGACCTTGTGTTCTACTACTTATCCTACAGCACCACATTAGGATTCCCATTAGCTATTATTGTTGCTGTTACGTGCAGTAGAGTCAGGACTGTGTTGTTGTTGTTATGTGCCGTGGAGTCAGTTCCGACTCATAGCAACCATGTATAGAGTTTCCAAGGATGTAAATCTTTACAGGAGCAGAAAGCCTCATCTTTCTCCTGCAGAACAGCTGGTAATTTCGAACTGCTGACCCTGAGGTTAGCAGCCCGATTCATAACCACTATACTACCAGATTTCCTTAGAGTCAGTTCTGTGGAGAGATACAAATCAATACAACAGTGAGATATCATCTCAGCCTAGCATTAATAGCAAAGATCAATAAAACAGAAAACAACAAATGCTGGCAAGGGTGTGGAGGAGCTGCTACACTCCTATAATGCTGGTGGTACCACAAAATTGTGCAACATCTGTAGAAAACAGTATGGCACTTCCTCAAGACTTTGAAAATAAAAATGCTATTATCACCCAGCAATCTTTCTACTTGCTACATATGCCCGAGAATTAAGAGCCATGACACAAGTAGATATATGCACAGTCATGTTTATAGCAGCACTATTCACAGGAGCAAAATGATTGAAACAGCCTAAATGCCACAAGCAGAAGAATAGATGAACAAATTCTGGTATATACACATATATACACAATCAAAATGGTGGATTGGGAAGACATGCAGTGAGGAGCTCTGTCACCAACAACACAGAATACTGGGCCAAGCAGGCTCAGGGGATGGTGCTAGAACTCTGAACCAGGTATAAAGGAATATTTAGAAGATTGGAAGGCTTATAAACTTTCTAATTCAAGACACTCAGCTGCTTCAGGAGCCGCTATCTTGGGAGAGACCAAGCAGGGGAAGGATCAGAACAGCCACAAACGCCTGATAGAACCACAGAGTTACAGATGGGAACATTCTTTTTTTGGCATCTGTTCATTGGTCTCTCGCTGTCTGCGCACCTCCATTCTGGTGACTATAGGGGATGCCTGAGTGAATGGACACCCCACCCCGAACCCTGGAGGGTTCTACTACACATGTGCACAGATCTCCTCAAAATTTAAAGTGACAGTTTCCACTTAAAACAAAATGGCCATCACTCATCTGTCAGTTTGCATACTGTGGTGGCTTGTGAGTTGCTATGATTCTGAAAGCTATGCCACCAGTATTTTAAACAACCAGCAGGGTCACGCATGGTGGACAGGTTTAAGATGAGCTTCCAGAAAAGACTAGGAAGAAAGAATGATGAACTACTTCTGAATCTTTAGTCACTGAAAATGCTATGAATAGCAAAGAAACACTGTCAGATATAGTGCCGGAAAATGAGCCCCTCAGGTTGGAAGGCACTAAACATGCGACTGGGGAAGAGCTGCCTCCTCAAAGTAGAGTTGACTATGATAAAGGTGAATGGAGTAAAGCTCGTGAGAGAAAGCCCGCAGGACCTTCATTTGCTGATGGGGCAC
>NW_006408522.1:18859725-18867058 GCF_000296735.1 Chrysochloris asiatica
CATACTTTGGACATATTGTCAGGAGGGACCAATCATTGGAGAAGGATATCATGTTTGGTAAGGTGGAGGGTCAGAGAAAAAGAGGAAGACCCCCCAGTGAGATGGATTGGCCAAGTGGCAGCATTGATGGAATCAAGAGTGGCAAGAGTAGTGAGGTTGGCCCAGGATCGAGCAGTGTTTAGTTCTGCTGTGCATAAGGTCATTATATGTCGGTCCGATCGATGGCATCTAACAACAACAACAACAACACATTATTGAATACTATGTACTGCTGTACCAGTGCATCTGTTATAACATGGATGAACCTGGAGGATAGTATGCTGAGTGAAATAAGTCAATCACAAAATGAAAAATATTGTATGACACCACTATGGAAAAAATCCAAGAAAAGGTTTTCAATGTCAAAGAAACATTCTCTGATAGTTACCAGGGATGGGAGGGAAGGGAGAGTAATCACTGGCCAGAGGGTTGAACACTTGCTAGCTCACATGATGGGGAAGGCAATACAAAATAAGAAAGAGGTTGGCATAAGATTGACGAAGACAGGTGAAGACACAGGGAAGAATGCAAGGGTTAGACGGGATAGAGGTAAATACTGTTATATGAAGAAGAACAGTGCGACAGCAATGTTTGACAGGTAGATACATGAACAGATACACAGGCTGAAGGTGTATGGGAGGGAGAGTGAGATTATACTCACAAGTATATAAGGTTTGACAGAGGGTATTTGTACAGGGGTATTTACCTTTGTTACAAACACAATTATGAATGTGGTGGGGCATTTGGCTGTTGTTGTTGTTAGGTGCTGTTAGGTGTTGTTCTAAGCACAACAGAACAAAACTCTGCCCAGTCCTGTGCCATCGTCACAATCATTGCTACGCTTGGGTCCACTGCTGCTACCACTATGTAAATCGATCTTGTTGGGGGGTCTTCCTCTTTTTTGCTGACCTTCCACTTTACCAAACATGATGTCTTTTTCCAGGGACTGGTCCCTCCTGATAATATGTCTGAAGTATAAGAGATGAAATCTCCCCATCCTGGCTTCTAAGGAGCATTCTAGCTATACCTCTTCCAACACAGATTTGTTCATTCTTTTGGCGATCCATGGTACTTTTAATACTCCTCTCCAACACCATAATTTAAATGCATCAATTCTTTGATCGTCTTCCTTATTCACTGTCCAACTTTCACATGCGTATGAGGTTATTGAAAGTACTGCAGCTTAGGTTAGGTACACCTTAAAACAGACATCTTTGCTCTTGAATACTTTAAAGAGGTCTGTGCAGCAGATTTGCCTTATGCCATATGTCTTTTGCTTTCTTGACTGTGGCTTCTGTGAGTGTTGATAGTGGATCCAAGCAAAATGAAGCCTTTGAAAAATTCTAACTTTTCTCCACTTATCATGACATTATATATTGGTCCAGTGATGTCTTCATTCCATTGGGTCACTTCTCTTTGGAATGGGCACAAATATGGGTCTCTTCCAATCAGCTGGCCAGATAGCTGTCTTGTAAATTTTTTTGACATAGATGAGTGAGTGTCCCCAGTGCTGCATTAGTTTGTTGAAAGATTTCAATTTCTATTTCACTAATTTCTGAAAGCTTTTTCTTTATTAATTCTTTCAATGCACCTTGCATTTCTTCCTCAGTATCATTGGCTCTTGGTCATATGCTACCTCTTTAAATGGTTGAACTTCCACTATTTCTTTTTTGATACAGTGACTCTGTATAGCCCTTCTATCTTCTTTTGATGCTTTCTACATCATTCAATATTTTGTCCATAGAATCCTTCAATGTTTCAAGTCAAGACTTGGATTTGTTGTTGTTGTTGTTGTTGTTGTTCTTTCAGCCTGAGAAATGTTGTGTTCTGTTACCTTTTGGTTTTCCAACTCTAGGTCTTTAACATTTCATTATAATACTTGACTTTGTTTTCTCAATCTGTCGTTTGAAGTCTTCTGTTCTGGTCTCTTACTTCCTCATTGCTTCCATTCGCTTTAGTATTTCTAAGCTCAAGAGCAAGTTTCATACTCTCTTCTGACATCCATTTTGGTCTTTTCTGTCTTTTTCATGACCTTTGTCTTTCTTAACTGCATGATGTTCCTGATGTCATCCCACAGCTCTTTTGGCTTTGGGTCATTAGTGTTGAATGCATCAAATCTCTTCTTGAAATGATGTCTAAACTCAGGTGGGATATGTTCAACTTTGTATTTTGGCTCTCGTGGGCTTGTTTTAATTTTCTCCAGCCGCAGCCTGAGCTTGTATATGACCACTTGATGATGATCTGTCCCACACGTTTGCCCCGTCCTTGTTTTGACTGATGCTAATGAGCTTTTTCTCTTTCTATAAATGTAGTCACTTTGATTACTGTGTATTCCATCTGGTAAGGTCCATGTGTACCAGTGCCTTTTATATTATGTTAAAAAAAAAATGTATTGCAATGAATAGTTCAACGAGCTTACAAAATTCTGTCATACTATTTGCAGCATCATTTTAGTCACCAAGGCTATATTTTCCAACTATTGACCCTCCCTCTTGTTTCCAACTATCACATTCCAATTGCCAGTAACTATCAATATATCTTGAATGCATCTTTGATCAATTTCAAACTGAAGAGGTTTGTTGTGGTGGTTGAAAAGTACAGTTGTGCCAGTTCTGACTCATAGCAACTCTGTATAGGATTTCCAAGGAGCCACTGGTGGGTTTTAACCACCAACCTTACTGTTCTGAGTCCAGTGTTTAGAATTCTTCAAATTCATCATCACTGGCTTTAGTGGTTATTTTATAAAATTGAACAATAGTTGTATTAATTGGTCTTACTTGCGTTGTTACGTTGTTGAGTGTCATCAAGTTCTGACCCTGTATAGGGTTTTCTGAGGAGCAGCTGGTGAGTTTGAACTGCCACCTTGTAATTCAAATCGACCTTGTGGTCCAGTGCTTACCCTACAATGTCATACCAGGACTCCAAAGACACTGTTTCGTTGTAGGTTTATGGATATTAGCCTATCACAGACAGTGTTATACTTCAAGATAGAGCTTAAAGTATTCATTTTGATGATGAATGCCACACCATTTCTCTTGAATTTATCATTCCCAGCATGTTGTTGTTGTTGTTGTTAAGTACTGTAGAGTCAATTCCGACTCATAGTGATCCTGCACAGGGTTTCCGAGGCTGCAAATTTTTACAGAAGCAGAAAGCCTCATCTTTCTCCCATGGAACAGCTGGTAGTATCGAACTGCCAACCTTGAGATTAGCAGCCCGATTTGTAACCACTACACTACCAGAACTCCCAGCATAGTAAACAATAATGTCAGTTTCAAAATGGTCAATAGTAGTTCATTTCAGTACACTAATATCTAGGATATTGATCTTTATGTGTTCCATTTCATTTTGACCACTCCCATTTTTTCTAGGTTCAAACTTTCTACATTTTTATTACCAATGGATGTTTATAGTTCTTTCTTCTTCTTTTGAGTTATGTCCCATCAGAAAATGAAGTTCCCAAAATTTCACTGCATTCACATCATCTCTGTCAACTCTACTTTGAGGAGGCTGCATTTCCGCAGTTGCATTGTGAGTGCCTTTCAATGTTAGTGGCTCATTTTCTGGCACTATATCTGACACAGTTGCTCTGTTATTCATACAATTTCCAGTGTATAAACAGTCACAAGTAAGTAGTCTGCTTCTCTTTATTCCTAGTCTATCTTAGTCTGGAAGGTCCACTGAGACCTGTCCACCATAGGTGACCCTGCTGGTATTTAAGATACTGGTGGCATAGCTTCCAGCATCACAGCAACACACAAGTCACCGCAGTCTTAGATAAACATAACTGTCTTAGATGCTATCAAACACCTAAAGGCAGTGAGTTCCTGGACCTGGGTGTTCAGGCCAATGGTCTCATCATCCATAGGCATAATACAGTCCACAAAGATGTTTTATATCTTACCTTGGTGAGTAGCATCGAGGATCCTAAAAACTCATGAGAGACCATCTAATATGCAATAACTGCTCTCCCTAAATGTGAAAGCAAGAACAATGATAAAAGTCTAAGCATTCTTGGAATCAACTAATCCAATGGAACATGTGGATATCAGTCACCATGACTCAAAGACCAAAAGATTTACATGGTGACTGACTACCGCTATCAAGTGCTCTGAAAGGGATCACATTAGAAAGCCTGGTATAGAGTGAGGGAAAATGTGGAATGAAACTCAAAATTAGTAAAAAAAATAAAATAAAATAAAACCTAGAAAGAAACAAAAAAGACCAGGTTTACCGGTCAGAAGGAGGCTGGAGGAACCAGAGACTATGGCCTCAAGCACCTTTCAGGTCTGGAACAGAACTCATCCTCATGGCACAATTTTTAGCCAAGCAGTAGATAGATATATAGAGGGGACAACAACATTAGTAAGGTACACTCATCATGGAATGGTCAACCAATCAAGATCAAAAGGGCAACAGTTACCTAAGGACACAACTGAGAAGAGATGGAAATGCAAATGGAAATGAACTAAGAATCACAGGGAGGATGTGGGGATTACAGTTTTTAAAATGAAACAAAATGTATGATTTATTGAATGTAAAACTGATGATCTTCTCTGTAAGCCTTTCCTCAATTCACAATAAAAAGTAAAAATAAATATTTAAGGTTTTGGATTGAGTAGGAGAAAATATAGAACAAAACTCAAAATGATTTAAAATAAAAAAAAAAGAAGACCTAGCTTACTGCTCAGAAAGAGTCTGGAAGAACCTGAAAGGCCCTTGACCACCCTTCACGTCCAGAGCAGTTCTACTCTGTAATAGAGTCACTATGAGTTGGAATTGACCCAATGGCAGTGGGCATGGGCAATGCATGATAATACAATGTATCATATATTCTATAAATTACATTGTGAAATTCTCCTCTCATCCTTCCATCCCAGTACTTAACAATTGCATTAACAATTAGTTGAAGGCATACCATTGTAATTGAAACAGTATTGCTAACAGTGTTTCAGCTCTTACATGCTTTACTATTCCTGTGCCCCTTTTGCAAGTTGCCTCAAATTCTCTTAGCAAATAGATGTGTAAATAAGCAGTGATTTTCTGTTGCTACCCATTTGTCTCTATATTCTCTTGCCTCCATTTATTACCTTGTATTCTTTCATGTTGTCTCAGGAAAAAATAATGTCCTTATTTCATTCTCTCTTTCTATGTGTTTAATCTCTTACCACTGTTCTCTTAGCCATCTGATTTTAAAGAAGTACAATGTTCTTCTATCTTAAGAAAACCTTTACTCTTCACTACTATCATGTTTATTACTTTCTTTTCATAGTCAATCTTCTGAGGAATGCTTCACTTCTATTTTATTAGAGTTCAAACTGAGTTTTCACTTGTACATCAATATGGGAAATCCAGCAGCTTCTCCAGAGTAAGCATGTAGTATGGTTGGGTTTCTAATTTAATGTGGAAGAATGTCAATAGAGTGCTTCTATTGTTACACATAAAAAACATTCCTTGGTCTACATTCAAAAAATACCTCTTTAATGACTGTGTGCTTTTCCAATAGACATCTTTTGCCTATCCTTCAGAAATTTATGAAAGCATACTTTTCAGAGCATTGTTAATTGTACCTTAAACATTCATTCATAGAGGAGTAACACTACATGTATATATAATTCACTGTATGATCCAGTACATTATCTTTCCAAGGCAAAAGCCTGGTAATGACAATAGTGACATTTCTTATTAATGCTGCATTAGTTGGCATGTAAAATAATACTATAAATATCCACCTCCCTACCCCCTGCTTTTAAATTGGGCTGAAGCATTCCATGCTTATACTGGTCCTCACACTTTACTATGAAAACATCAATGCCCAGGATTGGTGAGCACTTATTAGGAATGTTGGTTGGGGACAGGACTTGTTACTGAGTGAGAAGGAATACCCATGCCAAATTCAGTCCAGGCCAGAAACATATTTTACAACATCTGTGTGAGTGTATGCAGTCCTGGTGTGGCACTGTAGGATAATGCACTGGCCTGCAAAGTTGGTTTGAACCTCAAAGTCGGAGGTTCAAGCTCATCAGCCACTCCTTGAAAACCCAATGCAGTGGTGCTATGAGTAGAAACTGGCTTTATGGCCCTTAACAGCAACAACAACATGGGAGTGTATGTGATGAATTTCAATAATGTCAGACCACACACTCTCACACTCTGAATATAATGAGTATTGTCCTTTGGAGACATTACTTTAAGAAGCAAATTATTTATTCCAAAATTCTATTTTGTAATGGCTACTTATTTCCTTCAGGATAAAGTGTAAATCCCTTGGCCTGGCATATAGGATCGGTCTCATCTAGTTTTATCTTCACTTAAGCTTTTCCCCTCTATTCCCACTCTCCATCTGACAGACAAACTTATCCTATATTTTCACTAAACAAAAACAACTAGTCTACAAATACCATGCTGGTTCCCCTTTGATGCTCAGGTTTTGTAGATGGTGCTGTATTGACATTTCCCCCTTTCATAGATTTTAGAACTTCAATAACCATTTATCTAATTATCACCTAATTTTTTTCCTGAGTGCACAGCTAGCACCAGACAACCTTTTTGATTTCCTATCAGAAATGTCCCAGAAAAGTATTGTCAAAGAAAGATTTAGACATGAGAAGTGCTGTCTGAGGAGAATGAGAACATTACACCCTAAAGAGATTCTTCTAAACAGGACAAGATGCTGGTAGCTCTTTGTTGTTGTTGTTGTTAAGTGTCATCAGCTCTTTAAGCAGGACGTTAATTCCTACCCATAGTGACCCCTGAGGACAGAGCAGAACTGCCTCATAGTTTCCAAGGCTGTAGTCTTTATGGAAGCAAATCTTCCTTCTGTGAAGCAGCAGGTCCATCTGAATAGCTGCTTTGGTTTAGCAGCCAAGCACGCAACCAATGTTCTACTAGGAGTCCTTACAGGAGTGGACGATTGCTTCTTAATGTGAGTAGCTTTTTGCAACTATCACTTTTGAGTGCACAGGTTAAAAGTCTTAGGAGATTAAGCAAATTGGATTCTTCTCCTGAATGTGAGTCTTTCTCATCATTCAGACCCTATTATGACAAAGAAATTTCATCACTGACTTCTTAATCTAAGTTAAAACACTGACATTTTAGGACTTTTGTACATGCACTAGGCCCCCAAGAAACTCAAATGAATAGGTTAAAGGTTCAATTTTTTATCTGGTAATTAGTTGGAAATAAAAGGCTTGTCAACATTTTTTTTTTTTTTTTAAACTTTTAAAAAAAGTTTTTAAAGCCTGCAGGAAAAAAGAGAAATGGCGACTGTCTGACGTCATCAGACGCCGACTAG
>NW_006408522.1:18873914-18875259 GCF_000296735.1 Chrysochloris asiatica
TGCAAAATCAACCACTCCCCTCCTTTTGTTACAAAATGTCTACCTTTACATTTCCAACCCTCACAGTCAGTCCTGATAGCAATTATTCACTATTGAATCACAAGAATCTTATCCCCATCTCCTTTCATCAGCACCGGTCAAAACAGGTTGGAAACTACTCAGTGGAGAGTCTACCATCCCCCTGGACCCTCTGGAACTAGACTCCCTCTTGAAAGCTTGTAAACCAGTTACTTCTTGCCTTTTTAACGCCCCCCCCCCGCCATCTTTTTGGGTAGCCAATGTCTAAGTTGCCCATCCCTGTCAACCCTGTGTACCGAGGGAGTGGGAATGATCCTCGCTGTAAAGATTTGTTCCTTCGTTTGAGTTACTACATCCATAAATATAGGTCAAGTTCATCAAATTGTAGAGGCTTACTCTTTTATTTCCTCTTCTTTCTTCGTCTAGTCGAGCTCTAATCATCCAGCCATCTAAGCCAGGTCAAGTGGGTATTATCTGAAAGTGTGGGTTTTCTTGTGCATCTCCCCTCACTTTATATCAGCTGGATGTTTCACTCTCCGCTCTAGTTCTCTGTGGCCATGTCCCTGTCTCCGGGCCCAGGAGTCCCCAAGTTTTGCCATGCCTGGGTTGACAGGAGTCTATTGAACGTGGTCGGACTTAGCTCACAACTTCATTGCTGTTTTTCCCTCACTTTCCCTTATCGGTGACCAACATGGTCACTAGCATGACCACGTACCTGCTGGTGTATTACCCTTACTTGAGTCTCAGTCGTGGAAGGGGATTGATCCTGAGGGGACCCAACCACGTGCCTTGATGGTTTCTGGGTGAAGAACTTGCTTGTTCTTGTAGTACTCAATCAGACTGCTGTACATTTCCTGAAAAAGCTTACAACTAGGAAGTTGTTGGTAAGGTCTTGGGAATTAGACTATTTCCCTCTTATGTAGAGAGAAAGAGCCCTGGTGGTGAAGTGGTTAAAGCATTTGGCTGCTTAATCAGGGGAGGATTACTCAGTAAGCAAGGTAAACACAAGCTTACTTGTGCTTACTTACTAATTTGTGGGAAACAATTTCAAATGGGTTTCACCACATCAAAGAAAAGATGTGACACTGTTCACTATAGATAATTAAGCACAACTAAGTCTGTGCTGACATTATATAGTGGCTACTCCATCCCTGTCCAATAGTCAAAAATTTAAAAAGAGGCTTTGATTATGTAGGAAGATGCTGTGGGGGTTGACAGAGAGACAGGCCAGCCATACTGAGAAGCAGAAGCTTGGATGTGGTGGACAATGTGAAATTGTTCACTTCAGATTAGTAAATAAGCACAAGAAAAGCCATGTGTACCTTGT
>NW_006408522.1:18876139-18890390 GCF_000296735.1 Chrysochloris asiatica
GTGCTCTTTGATCTTCATCAGTAAATATTTTAAGTCCTCTTCACTTTCAGCAAGCAAGGTTATATCATCTGCATATCCCAGGTTGTTAATGAGTCTTCTTCCAATCCTGATGCCACCATTTTCTTCATAGAACCCAGCTTCTCAGGTTATTTGGCCACTTATAGAACCAGTTAAAAATGTCTTGTGCTACTGCTAAGGAATTCAGACAAATTCAATTCCTTTGGCCTTTTTCTGTGCCACATGTGGAGAATTAATAATGATTATAAAAAGAAGAGCAAGCACTTAACAACAACAAAAATACAGCAGTAAGATCTTATATAAGGAGATCTGATAGTTTAGTGGTTATGAGTAGGACTGCTAACCTCAATGTCAGCAGTTCAAAACTACCAGCCATTTGGAGGGAGAAAGATGAAGTTTTCTGCTTCTGTAAAGATTTGTAGCCACGGAAACCCTATACAAGGTCACTATGAGTTGGAACTGACTCCATGGCACACCACCACTACCAAGATCTTTTATACAGTTCTTTGCTTTTTCTCTAATACCTAAAATATAGTAAACCACACCAAATCTATTGCCATTAGTTAATTCTGACTCATGACAACTTTGCAGGGCAGAGTAGAATCAATTGTCCCATCGGGTTTTCAAGACTGTCAATCTTTATGGATGTGAAATGCCACAACTGTCTCCTGTGGAGTAGGCTGGTAGTTTTGAACCACAAACCTTCTGGTTTGTAGCCAACCACTTTAACCAGGGCACCACCAGAGGTCATTAAAATATAGTAGATGTTCACTAAATATTTGTTGAGGATGAATAAGTGCCAAACCATTTCTTGATTGTTTTATTTTACTGTGCAAGATTGCCTAAGCCATCAGTGCCATTGGCCTCTCAGCACAGGCTAATGAAGCAAATTAAGGCAGAGAGCCTTCTCTGATGAAATGAGATTAAGGAGAGTCAAAATTAGGAACACGAGTGCTCTCAGGGAGTTGAGACCCAGAGTAAACAAACTGGGTAAAAGGTCCCAAAGGAAAAAGACTATCGCAAATTGCCCTACTGACAAGACTGTCAGCAGTCAAAATTGCTAATAAACCATTACTGGCAGTGTCACCCTGTGCTGAGTAAAGACATTTGGACTTCCCATTAATGTCATCTAAGGAATTTTAAATCATCCACAGTGATGTATTCCAATAGAAGTGAGAAGCCAGTAAAACAACCAAGCATAATTTTAGAAATTAGACAAATAAGGAACCCTGGTGGCACTACTGAGTAAGCATGGTTAGTAGTTCAAACCCAACAGCTGCTCTAAGGCAGAAGGATGAGGCTGTCTACTTATGGAAAGATCTACAATTTCAGAGTCAGAATTTACTAAACAGCAGTATATGTGTTTTGTTTTGTTTGTTAGGTTTCAATCCCAGATGGGAGCGTGCATCACTGTGCTGCTTTGTCCCACTTTATACGCATGCACCCTGACTTCATTTTAGAAGTAGCAGCATTGCATTGGAATCACCTAATCTAACGGTAAAGGTGGCACAACAGATAAGTGCTAGATTGCCAACTGAAAGGTCTGTAGTTCAAACCTACCAGTGGTTCCAAGGTCCCTTAAAGATTGTAGCCTAAAACTATTTGGGGCATTTCCACTCTGTCACTTAAGGGTCACTATGAGTCAGAACCAACTCCAGGGCACACAACAACAAATTCATGGATAAGGTAGCCTTCTCCAGATTACAGAACAAGTAGTTTTTTGTGCTTAGTTTTTATTTTGGGGGAAAGTAGGCACAATTTGCAACAGTCTCAGTAAAATGGTAAACTTTTACTTGTGTTTTACAGATATTAATTCAGATTTCTGTATATGTCAGTGACATCATGATTTATTACTATATATTCAATAAATGAAGAAGGTCCTGGTGGTGCAGTGGCTCAAGTTTTCAGTGGCAACCCAACAGGTAGATGATTCAAAGCTACCAGCTGCTCCATGGGAAAAAGAAGTGGCAGTCTGCTTCCCTAAAGACTCCAGTCTTAGAAACCATACGGGACAATTCTACTTTGTCCTATAAAGTTGCTATGAGTTGGAATTAGCTGCTCAATGGCAATGAATTTGGGTTTTTTTGAATCAGTAGTTGTACTTTTTCTCCCTTTAGTGATGATCTGGTATGCCCTGTTATTGAAACATGACACTGAGAAATAAGGGTACCTGAAAAGGCTTTGTTGTTATTACATGCCATCGAGTCTGTTCTGATCCATAGAGACCCTGTAAACGGTTTTCAAGGAGCAGCTGGTGAGCCTAAACTGTCAACCCAGCAGTTCAAACTGACTTTGTAGTTCAGCACATTAACCCACAGCACCATACCAGGACTCCTGTAAAGGCTTTAGCTTAGACAAAAATAAAATGAAACCCAAATAACCATCTCACAGCAGCAGCTATTGCTAAAGTTGAAAAGCTACATCCCATGTAGCTAGGAGTGTGGCGGATCTGTAGGATAAATACTGGGCTACTAACCACAAGACTGGACTCCTGGTGTGGCTCTGTTGGTTTAATGCACTGGACTGCAAAGTCTGCTTGAACCGGATGGCTAGTGGTTCAAGTTCACCAGCTGCTCCTCGGAAATCCTATACAGGGTCGCTATGGGTCGGAACTCGATTCTACAGCACTTAACAGCAACAACCACAAGATCAGTGGTTCAAGCCCACCAGGAACTCTGGGGGAGAAAGATGAGGCTTTCTGCTCCTGGAAAAGATTTATAGCTTCAGAAACTATACATAGAGTCACAAAGGCAGAACCAACTCCACTACACTTAACAACAGCTACAAGCTACAATCTCCAAAGTAGAACACATGGCCCAAATGAAGGGACAACTCTTCTCCTGGGAATAAAAGTGAAATCAGGGAACAGGAACAATTGAAATGGTTACTATGTTTGGGACAAGACCACCGTAATAACCGGAATAAAAAAAACAATGCAACAATTCTTGACCACAAGTTCTGTAATTCTTGATTTTCTTCCTGCTTAACAACCCCGGGTTGTCTCCAGTCAGGAAGGTAGATCTGGGAGATTCCCATTCTCTGTCTTCCTGTGTATTGATAAACAATAAAAGCTTTGCTCTTTGTTCTGAGCCCTGTCTCTGAGTATTGACTGATTTAGCAGAAGGTGACTAGAATCCCTTTGCAGTTACACTGTAAACTGGAAGTAGGAAGCATTGATGAAAAGAACTTGTAATCATTCCACTTCATCATTAACACCAAGCTACACCACTACTTGGTGTCCTGGTGTGGCACTGTGAGTTATTGTGCTGGACTGCAAGGTTGGCTTGAACCATCAGCCGCTGCTTGGAAACCCTATACAGGGTTGCTATGGGTCAGAACCAACTTCAGGACACTTAACAACAATACCACTATGGCAAAATTATACTTGTATGATTCTGAGTAAGTTACTTAACCTTGATTAGCCATGGTTTCCTCATTTATTTAAAGGTGTATAACAACACTAGAATATTATAGAGATCTTAGTATGTGTTAGGTTCTGCAAAGTAGGTACTATGATTGCCTCAATTTTATACAAAATGAAACCTGGGTCCCAGCAAATTTAAATAGGAGGTTATATAACTTTTTAGTAGAGTAGCTTAGATTTACACCACGAATGAGTAGCTCTGGGGTCTAAATTCTTAGTTACAGCTTCCTCTCATAAAGTAGGGAAGACAGTGAGAAAGTATGATAAAAGCACCTAAAACAGCGCCTCAAACACAGTGGGTTTTCATATGTTGGTGGTTATATTATCTAAACCAAGGTTCAGTCCTCCAGTAGGGGAAATCGTGTAAAAGAAAACACAGGGCATTAGAATCAGGTGCCCAATGCAAAAGCCCAGCATTAAGGCTTTCAAATTGTCTAAGTTTAAGCAAGTTGCTAATCTCTCAGAAATTCTGCTATCTCTTAGGGTTGTCCTGAGATCTAAATTCAATATAACACACACAATGTGTTGAACACAATGATAAGAAAGCTATGTTAAGTATGTTCTATTTAGAACTGGGCTGTCACAGAGACCCTAACCCTAACTCAATCCACTTCATTTTTACCCACCCCAAAGCATCAAACACCTTCCTTAAATGAATAATTAAGTCTGAGTCTGAAACACAATTCTTCCCTAAATCAATAACAATCAGAGGCTTAGAAATGGACCAGACTTTGGATGACAATAGCAGCATCCCCAAACTGTTCTTGCTGTCACTCTTGCTCACTTCCCGAAGAAGTTCCATACAAATGATTACAACTAGATCTTATTGCTACCATGATTTAAAACCTTAAAATGGTATCATAATGCTGGAGAAAATAATCACATTTTCTATTAGGAACTAATGTATGATTTGATACCTGCATGATCTCTACTCTCTCTCACTCACACTATGCATATTCCCTGATAGCACTTACTTGGATACCTCATACACAAGAATATATTAGCTTCAAAAAGTTAATGGAAAAATGGAATGAAAAGCTAAAGAAAATTTTCCATGAACCTTTTCTTTTTTTAAAAGTTTTTGTTGTGAATTATGTGATTGTTTATATGGGACAACATTAGCTTTACATTCATCCTATCATATTTCAAATCATTGCCATGATTACAATCCCCTCCATGCATCATCAAACAACCAAAGGGTACACCCCACAAGCCTGCACCTCAGTCATCAGCACACAGCCCCTCTCCCTCTCTGGGTCTAGAGTCCCCAACTGCTCCATCTCTCCACATCATCGTCTCTGCCTCCATCTCTGGCATCACTGTTTCTCTGGGTAGGGTTCTGCACTCCACTCTTTTCTTCCTTGATAGTCCCAGGGACCTCTGCTCCTAGACTGCAAAGTCAACCACTCCCCTCTTTTTGCTACAAAATGTCTACCTTTACATTTCCAACCCTCACAGTCAGTCCTGATAGCAATTATTCACTATTGGACCACAAGAGTCCTATCCCCATCTCCTTTCATCAGCCCCACCCAGGCAGATTGGATACTACTCAGTGGAGATGGAGACTTCCTCCGTGCCCTCTGGATCTAAGCTCCCTCTTGAAAGCTTGTAAACTAGTCACTTCTTGCCTTTGTAACACCCCCCCCATTTTGAGGGGTAGCCAATGTACAAGTTGCCCATCCCTGTCTACATCCATGAACTTTTTAAAACCCTCTCAAATATAAACGTGTTTATAGGTACACATTTATACATATGTGGGATAGAAAAAAATAAATATATACAATTTTGCAATATCATTTTTACTATGTTGTTAAGTGATGTCAAGATGGTTCTATTAGCAATCCTATGCATAACCGAATGAAACAATACTCAGTCACACATAATCCTCATAGTCGTTGCTAGATTTCAGCCCATTGTTGTAGCCATTGTTGTCAATTCATCTCTGACCCTCTACTTTGTCATGCATTATGTCCTTCTCCCGCGACTGGTCCCTCTTGATAACATATCCAAACTATGTGAAAGGCAGTTTCATCATTCTCACTTCTAAGGCGCATTCCAGCTATACTTCCTCCAACACAGAGTTTTTATTCTGGCAGTCCCTGGTATATTCAATATTCTTTACCAACACCATCATTCAAAGACACCAATTCTTTCCGGCCTATCTTAGTCATTGAACAGTTTTTGAATGCATACGGCTTACACCAGGCCCACTTTACTACTCAAAGTGACATCTTTGTTTGTTTTGTTTATTCTGTTTAGCAGTTTTAAGAGATCTTTTGGAGATTTACCCAATGTACTACGCTGTTTGATTTCTTGAGTGCTTCCATGGATGTTAATTATAGATCTAAGTAAAGTGAAAACTTTGAAAATATCAATCATTCTCCAGTTATCATATTGCTTATTGGTCCAGTTGTGAACATATTTGTTTTCTTTATATTGAGGTGAAATCCATATTAAAGGCTGTAAGCTTTGATCGTCAGCAGCAAGTGCTTCAAATCCTTTTCATTTTGAACAAGCATCTGCATATCATAGGTTTGTAGCGTAGTGGTTACGAATCGGGCTGCGAACTACAAGGTCAGCAGTTCAAAACTACCAGCAGTTCCGCGGGAGAAAGATGAGGTGGTCTGCTCCCGTAAAGATTTACAGCCTTGGAAACCCTGTGTAGGGTCGCAATGAGTCGGAACCGACTCCATGACACATAACAACAACAAAATGAGTCTCCCTCCAATCAATGTTCCTCTTCATATAGTCCAGCATTTTGGATTATTTGCTCATCATATATATTAAATAAGTAAAATAAGAAGATACTACTGGGAGTCCTGGTATGGTGTTGCAGGATAATGACTGGAACAAAAGGATGGTTTAAACCACAAGGTTGACAGTTCAAACCCACAAACCTAGACAGGTTTGCTATGAGTTGGAACCAACTCGATGCCACTTAGCAACAACAAAAACACTGGAAACACACTTATCCTAATTTTAAATCATGCAGTATCCCTTCTTTTCTTCTAATGACTGCCTCGTACAGGTTCTGCATGAGCACAATTAAGTGCTCTGGAATTCCTCTGGAATGCCATGTTATCCATGACTTGTTATGAACCACACAGTCCAACATCTCTGCATAGTCAATAAGACACAGGTAGACATCTTTCTGGTATTCTTTGCTTTCAGTGAAAATCCATATAACATCAGCAATGATATCACTATGCCATGTCCTCTTCTGAACCCAACTTGAATTTCTTGCAGTTTCCTGTTGATGTACTGCTACAATTACTTTTGAATTATCTTCAACAAAATTTTATTTGTGTATTATATTAATCATATTATTTGATAATTTCTGCATTCTGTTGGATCATCTTTATTTGGAATGGAAACAGATGTGCATTTCTTTCAGTAGATCAAGTACTTCCATCTGTTTGTTGAAACATCTCACTTAGTATTCCATCAATTCTTGGAGACTTGTTTTTTTGCCAATGCCTTGGAAGCATTGAAACTTGGACTTCTTCCTTCGGTACCATTGGTTCTTGATCATATTCTATCTCCTGAAATGGTTGAACATGGACCAACTATTTTTGGTACAGTGAGTCTGTGCATCACTTGAATTTTTTTTTTTCATGCTTCCTTCATTGTTCATTGTTTTTGACTAAAACTTCATGGAATTCTTAATTATTTTCTCAGCAAAATTTTCAGAAAATGCAATTGTTGGGTCAAATGATGTATGCATTTTTAAAAACGTTTTTATTGTGAATTATGCAATAGTTTACATGGGAGAGCATTATCTTTACATTCATCCTATTGTATTTCATTTCATTGCAATGATTACAATCCCCTGCATGCATTATCAAACAACCAAAGGGTACAGTGTACCAAGACGGTGGAAATGATCCTCACTGTAAAGATTTGTTCCCTCATTTGCCCTACTGAATCCACAAGCATAGGTCAAGTTCATTAAGTTGTAGTGGAGTACTCTTTTTTTTTCCTCTTCTTTCTTCCTATAGTCGAGTTCTGATCATCCAGCCATCAAAGCCAGATCAAGTGGGTACTATCTACAAGTGTGGGTGTTCTTGTGCATCTCCCCTCACTTCATATCAGCTGGACACTTCACACTCCACTCTAGTCCTCTGTGGGCATGTTCCTGTCCCTGGGCCCAGGAGTCCCCTGGTCTCGTCATATTGCTGGCCGACCAGGTCTCAATCCAGGTTAACAGGAGTCTATTGAATGTGATTGGATTAGCTCACAACTTCATTGCTGTTTCCCCCCCATCCCCCACTTCCTCTTATCCGTGACCAATGTGGTCAGCACCAAGAAGGGGGTTTGCCTTGAGGAGACCTGACCACTTGTCTTGATGACTCTACAGGGAATAACTTGCTTGTTCTTGTGGTAGCCAATCAGACTTCTGTTATTGTTTTTTATTTTTCCTGCTGGTCTTTCTTTCAAGAAATATCTTCTGTTCTTCTAGCTGCTCCAGGTTGGTCTGCTTGTCCTTTCAAGTGGAAATTTCCCACCTCAGGAGATTCTGGATGGGGATCAGGATTCCACCTATGGTCTTATGCAATGCAAAGGCTCCTCAGGAAGCCTCCTTTCACTGGGCAAGTTCTGGCCCCAGTTTAGGTATTCCAATCAGTTATAGGCTGAAGACAGACTTACAAGCTTTCTCTGGTGATGTTTCTGGCTATTTCTTTCTCTCCCCTTTAAGTATCTATTTTATAATAGTAGGTAAGCTGTTTTGCAGGCGATAGATGAGGTTTTCTGCTCCCGTAAAGATTTGCAGTCTCGGAAACCCTGTGCAGGGTCACTATGAGTCAGAACCAACTCCACGTTGCTTAACAACAACAACAACAACAAAGGTATCTCTATTTCCATCATTCTGAGGAAGTGCCATATTGTTTTCCAGAGTGGATGGACCATTTTGCAATCCCACCAGCAATGTAGGAGGGTCCCAGGCTCTCCACATCCTCGCCAGCATTTATTGTCCTCTATTTTTTTTATCGTTTTTATTATTGCTGGTGTGAGATGATATCTCATTGTTGTTTTGATTTACATCTCTCTAATATTTCAGACATATTGTCAGGAGGGCCCAGTCACTGGAGAAGGATATCATGTTTGGTAAGGTGGAGGGTCAGAAAAAAGAGGAAGACCCCCAGCGAGATGGATTAGCAAAGTGGCAGCATCAATGGGCTCAAACATGGCAACAATTGTGAGGTTGGCCCAGGATTAGGCAGTGTTTCGTTCTGCTGTGCATAGGGTCGCTATGAGTCAGTACTGACTCAATAGCACCTAACAACAAATCAACAACAATGGCTAGTGATTGTGACCATTTCTTCATATGTTTGTTGGCTGCCTGGATCTCCTCCTTGGTGAAGTGTCTGTTCATGTCCTGTGCCCATTTTCTAATTGGGGTATTTGTCCTTTCTTGTAGAGGTGTTGTAGGTTCCTATATATTTTAGCAATTAGCCCCTTGTCTGATGCATTGTTACAAAAAATTTTTTCCCATTCTGTGGGATCCTTTTTTGCTCTTTTGATGAATTCTTTTGATGCACATAAGCTTTAATTTTTAGTATGTCTACTTCTGTTTGTGTAATTTTCAAAATGTTTGGTAGTCTGTGTATGTCTTGTATTAGAGCCCTCACATTTGTCCCTATTTTTTCATTGATGGCCTTTATAATTTTGGGATTCCATTTAGGTCTTTAATCCATGCTGAGTTGGTTTTCTATAAGGAGTGAGTGAGGTAAAGGTATTGTTTCAGTCTTTTGCATATTGCTTTCCAGTTTTGCCAGTACCACCTGTTGAAGATAATATCTCCTCCCCATGCAATATACTTAGGTACTTCGTTGAAAATCAGCTTGCTGTATGTGGATTGGTTAAGTTCTGGATTCTCAATTCTGTTCCATTGATCAATGTATCTTTCATTGTACCAGTACCAAGCTGTTTTAACCACTGCAGTCGTGTAGTAAATTTTGAAGTCAGGGAGTGGGCTTCCTACTTTGTTCTTCTTAAGCAGTACTTTGCTTATCCTGGTTCTCTTTCCCTTCCATATAAAGTCTTTGATTGTTCTTTCCATCTTTTTGAAGAATGTTGCTGGATTCTGGATTGGGATTGCATTATATGTGTAAATTCCTTTGGGCAATATTGACATTTTCACAATGTTAAGTCTTTCTATGCAGGAGGTTCTTGTAGTAGTGTTTTATAGTTTTTTGGTATAGGTCCTTTGTTAATTATGACACATAGGAACCCTGTATGGGGTTTCCAAGGTGTGGATTTGTTGGTGGTTCCTATGTGTCATAATTGACTCGATGGCACTTAACAACAACTGTACATATTACTAAATGTCCTCTAAAAATATTTTGCTGAAGTTCACTTTTAGTAGTAAAATATGAATGCATGCCTTTACAGATTACCACCAACACTGCATAGTGTCATTCTATTTCATTTTGGTCAATTTGATAGACAGAAATAAACAAACACAAAATAGCCTCAGAAACCCTGTGCAGGGTCACTATGAGTTGGAACCAACTCCACGATACTTAACCACCACAACAATTTTCTGGATATTGTGCTGTGGATATAATTAAAGTTATGATTATTCATCTTTTACAGTTTTCTTAAAGTCCTTCCAGGCTTGGTTCCTCATCCAGTACTACAACAAATGTTATGTGTTTTAGGTTTTTCATTATGTCAGCATTTTCAGATATTAATTATGTTTCAGTTATAGGTTGCTTTGTTAAACACTAATCCTTTTACTTTTTCTCTTAGTTCGGGATTGACTGAACTCTGCTCCGAGTTCTGTCGTTTTCCCATGTAGTTTATCACAAACATGCCGTCAGAAGGCATCTCAACCTAAAGTCTTTTGGAGACTTGAATGTGACATTCAGGAGCTTGACATTTCCCCCTTTCCATGTAAGGGCCTCTTTTCCCACATGGTTCTTCTATGTTTTGCTGACGTTTATCTGTCTGGAAAGAGCTCTTCATGTGTTCTCTCATGACAGATAGCAGACCTTCTTGCCTAAATAACAGTTTAGGACTCTTCATAGCACACAAAGTGGAAGCTTTCAGGCCTTCTTAAGGCTTATGCCCCACACTGACAACAGTATCACTTACGCCATCTTGTAGTCGTTAAGTAGTCACAGAGCTGTCCCAGATTCAAGGGAAGGGAAGATAAAACACATCTATCAGTGAGGACTGACAAAGAATATGCTGCCATCTTTCATCTATCACAGATAGTAATTGTTTTAATCTGAGTTAAATGTATTATTCCATGTTTTTTCTCTTTTTAACTTTTATGGAGTATATTTGTTAAGCAGATGATTTTAAATGATGCACAATACATTTATCAATCTTTTGTTTGATGATTCCAGGTTCTAGCCCATACATAGGATTATCTCATCATATGAACATTTTTTTATTTGTTTGTTTGGGGTGGGTATGTTAATGGGAGGATAGACTAGATTATGAAGTGACTTACACTGGTCAGGGAAAAGGAGGAAAACCCTCCATGAGATAGAGTGACACAGTGGCAGCAAAAACGGTTCAAATATAACAAAATCGGGAGGATGATACAGGATGGGGCGATGTTTCATTCTGTCCCACTTAGGGTCGCTATAAACCTGGACCAATTAGATGGCACAAACAGCATGGAGTCTTGCTGTGGAGCTGTAGGATAAGCAAGGTCAGTTTGAACTGCAAGGCTGGTAGTTCAAACTCACCAATCGCTCTTCAGATACCCTATACAGGGTCGCTATAAGCCAGAACCAACTGGGCAGCACTTTATAACAGTAACAGCATGATCTTCTATTATTTTTAAACATAATGCTTGTGTATGATTTTTTTTAAAGTATTCATTCTAAAAGTAGAGGGAGAAGATTAAGCAGCAGCAGCAGCAGTAGCGAAGAAAATATATTGAAAAAAATATATATTGAAAAAAAAAAAAAGTTCTTTACCCCTTCAAAGTTTTAAAAGACTTACCTCTTGGAATTTAATGGTTCCATTTATTTATTTCTAAACCTTTAACTCATTGGAAAGTTATTCTGGAAGACATGAGTTAATACCTAGCTTTACTTTTTTAAAAATAGGTGATTAACTGGTAATAAGCTTATTTATCTATTTATTCAACTACTATATATTGTTATGAGTTGGAATTGACTCAACAGCAGTCGAATTTTTACATGATAAGTACTTGGATAATCAATGAGTGTACAGGGAGGAAAAAATGGATTTGACCATTTTTTGGTGTCATAGAACATACAATGAAAGACTATAGGAAGAAATAAGTAAACTGATAAATATATAATTACAATTTTGATATGTGCCATCAAGAAAAAAATATGGTGGCTGTAATAAGAAAATAGAGAAGAAAATAAAAGATGTAGAAAATAAATGGAAGCAGAGATTTAGAGCCAAATATTACATGAGGTCAATATAGAGTTGACAGAACCAAAGAACTGGGTCAGTGGATGAGAGTGGGCAAATGGGAGGGGATCTGGGATTATTTTTGAGAAAGACAATAACTAAAGGGATTCAAGGTAGGGGGCTAAAAAAATGAAAGGCAATCCAAAGAAGCAACTGCTTAGGATGGTAACTAGGGTTCATCTCAAATTGATGACACCATGCACAGATGCTGTAAACAATGCAAAGTCAAAAGCAAATTCTTTCTCTGTCATATCTTTTCTTTCATTAGGAAGGTTAGTATATTATAAGTAGAAGTCAATCAATGAAATAAAATATTATCCAAATGTCACCATTGCTGGTACAAATTTGAGTTGAGTCCTAGTTTTTAAATTGATTTTCTCAGGATAGCAAATACGGAACTAGGATCCTAACTATGGAGTATTTCGTTCCTTCACCCTTTCTGGGAGGTTACTATAATTAAGTTCTGGGAATTAACCTTCCCTTCATGTCAGAGTATACTAAAATCTATGGGACAGTTTTTCTTCTGGAAACTTCCATTTGCTGATGATTAAGTAGACAACGTTGCAGTCATTTATACAGATGGATGAGCAGAATTCACAACAAGACTACAAAATTCAAACTGTACCTGGATCACTCATACTATTCCATTGTCTCAGGGAGATATTCTGCTTAGGGTAGCATGGGGAATTAGTAGGTTTGGTCTTTGTTAACATAATAAATTCAAATTGCTTGTATGTTTACCTGTTTTAAAAAAAAAAAAAAATCTGTCTTTTAAAAAGCATTGACGTCTCTTTACTCAGTTTGTTTTCAGTCTGGACAATTCCAAAACATGAAGACATGAATTTGACCTTGAAATCAGCTACTAGAAAAATAACCTGTCTAAATGTTGCTTTTCACCTAAAATATTATATTACAGGGCTGTTCAATGGCACTGCTATAATCAAGAATCTGCCATCATTTTTTTTTTAACTCCTAGTTTCACAGGCTTATAACTTATTTAAAAGTCACTTCAAGGATTTTCAATCCCACTGTCAACTCAGGAGAGAATAACACACACACACACACACACACACACACACACACACACACTTACATACAATTAACTAGCTATTCTTTTTTCATTTTGTAACTCAAATACTTCTCCAAACATCAACTTATAAAAACATTAAGTTTTGATTTGAGTAATGATCATGATATTATTAGCATGAACTCAGTCTTCACTGAAGGGTTGTGAGGTAGTAGGATGATCACTGAGTTAAAAGGTTTCTATTTTAGCCCAATTCTGTCATAACAAAATGTACAACCCTGAGTGCATTTGAGTGAACTCTTTACCTTTCTAGATCTTCTAGTCTCTTGACTAAAAAGTATTGTTGGACTTGATGGTTGAAATGATATAATCTGATAGTTAAGATTTTAGTTGAATAGCGTGCTCTGTACGAAAAGTACTGGTTTGTGAACCGCAATGTCCAAAGTTCGAACCCAGCAGTTGCTCCAAGGGAGAAAGATGATCCTTTCTGCTCCTGCAAAGATTTACAGTCTAGGAAGCTTTATACAGGGTTGCTCTGAGTCAGAACCAAGTTGACAGCACTTAACAACAATAACAACAACAAATTTTCCTCCCCATTTAATGATTAGAAAGCCACTCTTTCAGTTTCTACAAATCTTCATCATTGTCAGGTATATTCATAGTCTTAGAATGTCATTATCTAGATTAGAGGATAATAATATAGAGAAATATAGGAGTGACAATAGCTCCAGAGGGTTGCATGCTCATTGGAACTATCACTCATATAAGATAAAGTTCAGAAGGCAGAAAGGGACAGGAAAGAAGGACTAATGGAAATGGTAAATACAGGGAGTAAGTGGGAAGTGCTGTTACATTATAATCAATGACACAAAGCAAAATCTGTATGAATTGTTGAAAGGAACATGAATTTGTTCTGTAAACTTTCACTCAAGTCACACTTAAAAAAGAAAAGCATGTATGTGAAATGTCAACAGTGAATGCTAAATTTTTATTGCAAACAACATAAACCCACTCTAGAAATTTTAGCAGGAAAAGAATTTCTTAAGATGTATTGTGATTCCACAGTACTTAACAACAACAACAACCACAACTGTAATATACAACAAGAGGGAGGTGGCAGAGGAAAGATGAAGGTAGCAGGAGACACAGGGAGGAATGCAAGAGTTGCAGAGAATAGAGGTAAATAATGTTAATAGGTGGTCCACAGTCGGGATTGCAATCATCGTAATGAAGTATATGATTTGTTGCATGTAAAACTGATGTTCTGCTCTGTAAACCTTTACTTGTTGTTGTTGTGGTTGTTGTTGTTAGGGACCATCAAGTCGGTACCAACCCATAGCAATCTTATGCACAGCAAAACAAAACACTGCCTGATC
>NW_006408522.1:18891685-18893373 GCF_000296735.1 Chrysochloris asiatica
TCCATACTGAAGGCTGTGCTCTTTGATCTTCATCAGTAGATGTTTTAAGTTCTCTTCACTTTCTGCAAGCAAGGTTGTATCATCTGCATATTTCAGGTTGTTAATGAGTCTTCCTCCAATCCTGATGCCATGCTTTTCTTCATTTAATTCACAATAAAAATTATTTTTTTAAAAGTGTTGTGAACATTACCAGGACAACACATAACTGTTTACAATTGTTGGAAATAAGAATGCCAATGCTATTAGGCATAGGCAACATAATTCTCACACCTGCTGCTACTGGACCCTGGATCTTATTACAGGAACCTTCACCACCGCTTCCTCTGGCCATGGTGAATTCTGACTGGATTCTTCAAGACATCTATTGTGTCACAGTGAGACTAATAAGGATAAATCCTATTGGTTAAACTAGATGATGTATGTGAGCCTCCTGGTTTGAAGGAGAGCTAGGTAGAGAGAGTTTCTGTTTTCAATCTTAGGAATGGTACTTATGGAAGCAGTCCAAGCTACACTGAAGACATTGGTGAAGAAATAAATGGTCGTGGGATTAAGAATGGTGTGGTACTGTGGGTAATGCATTCAACTGCAAAGTCAGTTTGAACCACAAGGTCATTGATTCAAGCTTACCAGCTGCTCCTTGGAAACCCTATACAGGGTTGCTATGGGTCAGAACTGACTCAGCGGTACTTAACAACAACAACAACAACAATCCTACACTTGAGGAGCCCTGCTAGCATAGTGAGTTATGAGTTGGGCTGCTAACTGCAAGGTCAGCAGTTTGAATCAACCAGCTGCTCCATGGAAGAAAGATGAGACTTTCTGTTCAGGTAAAGATTTACATCCTTGAAAACTCTATACAGGGTCGCTATGATTCAGAACCAACTCAAGAGTATGATTCAGAACCACCACCACCACCACCCTTCTACCATTAATCCTTTTATTAGTTTATCACATCAAATCACATCATGGGTGTGAGAGAGACGAGGAAGGGCCAGTTGGTCCACAGTGTGGTAAGACCTGGGGACACTTGAGCCCATGAACAAGGACATAGCCACAGAGGGCTAAAGCTGAGAGAAAAGCATCCAACTAATATGGAGTGAGAGGAGGTGCACAAAAACACCCAAAGTTGCAGATAGTACCCACTTGACCTAGCCTCTATGGCTTAATAATCAGAACTCAACTAGAGGAAGAGTAAAGAAAAAAAGAACAAAACAATTTTTGATAAAGGAAACACAGGTAAATTGCTACAATTTGATGAACTTGACCTACACTCATGGAGGTAGTAACTCTAAATACCAACAGAGAGGGAAGGAGTCTTCACATCAAGTATCAATGCTATCCCCTCTGTACACAGGGCAGATAGGGATGGGCATCTTAGACATTGGCCACCTAAAATGAGGGGGTGATAAAAGCACAAAGAGACTGGCTTGCAAGGTTTTAAGGGGGAGTTTAGTTTAATAGTGTGGGGGGGAAGAAAGAGTGACCACTGAATATTCATCTTGAGATGGGTCTGGTTAAAGAGATGAGGATAAGATTCTTATGTTTCAATAGTGAGTAATTGTTACCATGACTAATTGCGACTGTCACAATTGTAAAGGTAGAAGTTTTGTAACAAAAACAGAGGAGTAGTTAATCTTACAGTCCAGAAACAAAGGACCCTAGGACCATCAAGGGAGAAGAGCACAAGC
>NW_006408522.1:18893703-18902215 GCF_000296735.1 Chrysochloris asiatica
AATAAAAACCTTCTTTAAAAAATCACATTATGGGGGATAACTACATCTCAAGTGCCAAACCACCGAAAATCCTGGCTCAGTCAAGATGACACAAAACCTTAACTATCACATACTTGTAAGTGAATACTGTTCCTAAAACAAATCCTATAAGTTTGATAAGGATTTACTCTAAGAGTCTGGGCTAGCAAGGAGTCCCTGAAGGGCACAGACAGTTCAGTACTCAGATACTAGCTGAAAGCTTGACTATTGTAACCACCACCATACCCCCAGAGGGGCATCAGAAAACAGACCCAGTGATTTGCTTTTGAAAGGTGCTAGTTTTAAAAACCCTATGGAGCACAGTGCTACTTTGACAAGTACAGGCTTTGATGAGTCAGAATCTATTGAGGACCATCAGCAACAATAATATATGTTAGCAATGACTGCTTTTCTTTGAACAGGATATCATTGTTAGGTGCCATAAAGTCAATTTTGACTCATAGGATCCTTACCTCATTATGGGCTCTTCAGACTAGTTTTGATCATGCTGTAGTAAATCTGTTGCTGTTTGTGCTCCATAAGAAAATTCTTACATTGGAAGCAAAACATAATGGATATAAGACTTTTGGAGCAATTTCTGCATGTCAGGAACTAACATCAATGTATGGATTTGGGATATCCACTTTGTTGGAATGGTTATTAAGTTTTCTGTTGCTAAAAGAAGAAGAGACCCTGTCAAAAATATTGCTTTAGAGCCTCTATTTAATTGTTCTCTCCTTTTGAGGGATGACCTTTGTTGTTGTTACAATGACCTTATGTGAGCTTTAAATGGCCTTCTCTTAGTGCAAGGATTAAAACCATGAAACATCAAAAAGGTTTCTGTGTTTTAAAAATGCAGTTAAATAAGACTATGATAAGATGCTATCATTCTTATCATCATGCTCCTTTATTCCATCCTGTACTCACTATTTGACAAATAATGACTGAGTATATTACTTGGTATCCAGTCCTAAGTTAGTAACTGAAGATAGACTAGTGAGGGAATACACACAGCTTCTTTGCTCATGAAACTCTTAATCAATCTGGTCTATCAAAACTACAAACAATAAAAGTATGTATATTTAATCCCCAGTGTTAGGAACATAGAAATTGGCACTCCCATTACATTGCTAGAAGCAACTGCTCTATTAGAAATCAATTTGGCAAGATGTACTTACAGGCATAAAAATTGGTGATACATTTTGAGTTTAATCATTTTGCTTCTGGGAATTCACCCTACAAACTATTCAACACTTTGTGAATAACTGGAAACAACTGCTTAGTAATTAGTAGATTGTGAAGTATCTACTTGGTGGTCTGTTATGCAGCTATTAAAAAATGATTGTTATGACCCCAATGCAGTGACATGTCATAAAAGGAGGGGGCTCCAAAAAGTTCATGGAAAATTCCATTATCTTTTCATTTCGTTTTTCCATGAACTACGGAGCAACTCATATTTATATGCAGTGACTATGTCAGTCTATCGGTTGCTCCCCACCCACTGACAAGAGGCAGGGAATCTGGCTTCTGCAGTCACTGATTTTGGGTCCCAAAGAGACCTTGGTCTATCCAATCCAACTTCTTCATTTGCAAACAGGAATCTGAGAGAAGACCACAGTAAGCGTTTTGTGGGTCCAAGGTACTTTTGCATTTTTGGGCCCCTTCCTCCATAAAAAGTATTAAAATTTTGCTTCAGGATGTCAAATAAAGCAAGCAAAAAAAGAATCCAATTTAAGGAGACACTTTATTCTAAAGGACTGTTGCAGAAAAGCGAGTGGAGGATTATTGCAATAGGGAGAATATTCCCATCCTGAGATCTGCAGTTCTCTCAAAATTTAGGCAATAAAGGCTTTTTCTTTTACATTATTGCTGGTCTGTCCAGTAAAGTAAATTTCAACTTGTACAAATTCTATAGGACAGAGTAGTACTACCCCATCGAGTTTTTCCAGGCAGGAATCTTTGTAGCTTTATGGATTATATCTTAGCATAAGGAAAACAAAAATCCTCACAATTGGATCAATAAGCAATATCATGATACATGGAGAAAAGACTGAACTTGACATGATTTCATTTTACTTGAACCCACAGTCAACACTCTTAGAAGCAGTAATCAAGATATCAAATCATATATGTTATTGTTCTTCTTAGGTGCCATTGAGTCGGTACCGACCCATTACGACCTTATGCACAACAGAACGAAACACTGCCCAATCCTGGGCCAACCTCACTACTGTTGCCACGCTTGAGTCCATCGATGCTGCCACTTGGCCAGTCCATCTCGTTGGGGTCTTCCTCTTCATATCTGACCCTCCACCTTACCAAACATGATATCCTTCTTCAGGGACTACAGCAGCCAAGAAATCAAACGACGTATTGCATTAGGCATATCTCCTGCATAAGAACTTTTTAAAGTATTGAAGAGCAAAGATGTCTGAGGACTAAGGTGCGCCTGACCCAAGCCATGGTGTTTTCAATAACCTCATATGCATGCGAAAGCTGGACAGTGAATAAGGCAGACCAAGGTATCTCAGAAAAAAGGTCTTGTGTTCGGTTTCCAAAAGGTCACAGCCTTGAGAATCATCTACTTTGTATGTCTGGTATCTATGGAAACTGACACCTATCAACCTAGCAATCTCTAATCTTGCTCTTCAGGGATCAGATGGTAAAGCCTTGAGGGGAACTCCCTCCCATCCCTTATTAAGTGTACCCAGGGTCAAGAGTTTCATGCTCACCTGGTTGGGCTCCCTTGATTTCCACCACCTTAGTTTGAACTCACTCCACCCCTGAAAGAAGCTGCCACTGCAAGTGAAAGAAGAGAGGCCACCATAAAGCTGCCACAGGAGGAGCTGGTGAGACCTGCCGGCTGCATCTGGACCAAGCTGGGAGAGCCCGGCCAAGAGGCCCCGGCAGGCCGAGTTCGGGGCGTGGCCGGGGCGTGGCCGGGGCGTGGCCGGGGCGTGGCCGGGGCGTGGCCGGGGGGGGCTGACCATAGGCGCGATCTCAACCACTCTGCCTTACTGGCTGCCAGGCTCCTGCTACTCGGTTGTTTTGCTGTGCTCGCTTGGTTTGGGTAAGGCAGGCGCTCTCTGGGTTCTCCTAGGCCCACTCTCTTCAAGAAGGCAGGTCTTGAACTGTGTCTGGGCTTCCGCCACTGCTCTGTTTCTTGACTTAAGAGAGGTGTCTGTGCCTGTTTTGGACGCTGTGGGGACGGGAAAGGGAGATGGGCACGCGCAGCAGTTGCTTTAACCTCTTCGTTTTGCTCCAAGTTCTTGCACGCGGAAAATTTCCTCTTTAAACTCTATTCCAGATGTCGCATCAGTTGTGACTAGAGCTGTATATCACTAAAATTGGTTCTTTCTGAGAGTTGGGGGAAGGAGGGCAGTCTACTTGTGATCCTGGGAGGAGTCTGCTCCCAGCTTCTTGTAGGAATCTACCTTTCACTACAGGGGGAGTTTCTTGGGGCTTAGGAATCAGACTTATATAGAGTAAGTCGGTTGAGCTAATTTTTAAACCGCGTTAAAGCACAGAGTAGACTGTTTCTATGAGACTCTGGAGAAACAACACGGCTGGACACCAACCGGCTCAGGTGTGACTGTCTGAAGCTGGCAAGGCCCAGGATCTGGCACAATTTTATCTTGCAGCGCACCAGTGGGACAGCCAACATTAAAAACTACAGGCAGAAGTTTACTGCCACTTGTAAGGTTGGACATGGAGTCCCTGGGGCATACAAGTTGTTAAGCTGTTGACTATTAGCCAAAAATTTGGCTGTTCAAATCCAATTTACCTGGAGAGGTTATAGACTTAAAAATCCTTTGGAGCCATTCCAGTTGGACTAGAAGGTGTAGAGAGAAGGTCATCTGTATTGACCAAAAGCTTGAAAAGATGATGTGTTATCCAGTCCTCCTCATTCACTGTAACATTTTGTTTAAATTTGAATACACAACCACAAAACTGACCAGGACTGTATGATTTCCTTAGCTGTTGTTATTCTTCCTCCTACAGGCAGTTTTCTGTTAAATGAATTCAAGGTCACCTGTTGGTAAGATTTTTTTCTGTGTTCTTCATAGTCACCTACCCACTCGCCACCCCCCAAAACAACAACAACAAAACACTTTTACTTTCTATCCCCTTAATCCTCACCAAAAGCAACCACTTTTGGCATTCAAGGTCTGTGGTTAATTTGGTCTTGTGACTTTTTTTGGAAACAACTCTTGTTCCTTCAATATTTGAATGTTCCAACAGGTTTTTTTGGTCTAGAATGCAAAAGGTTGGAGGAGAAAGGGAAACTTTTTCATGAAGTGATTTAATGCAATGGTTATTATTACTATTATTAAACCACGCATACACACAAATGCTGTTCACTTCCAAGGTTTTCACCTTGTCTTCATAAAGATGTTTTAAAATTATAATTATTGTAGTATCAGTAAACTATGAATTGTTAGCTTTTCCTTGTGGGGCAAGTCTTAGATCAACAGTGTCTGCCTATTGGAGGGAATATCCAAAGTTCTAGTTGAAAACACTGACTCAAATGTTGTTGTTAAAGTGCCATCAAGTTGTTTCCAACTCATAGTGACCCTGCATAGGATTTCCAAGGAGTGGCTGGTGAGTTTAAATTGCAACCTTGTGGTTCAAACCTACCTTGGGATCTAGTGCTTTATCCCATAGCACCACACCATAGAAGACTGTGTTTAAGCTCTGAAATAACTTCCTGGAACCTGAAAATTATAGTATCAGGAATATTCCAAGTTTGTTTCAGAAACCTGTGACTTGACCATTCTCTTATTCTGTTTGTTATTAAATAATGGTACATACAATATAGGGTATATCTTAAGAATCCTGTATTGTTGTTAAGTGCAGTCAAATCCATTCCAACTCATAGACACCCTGTAGGGTTTCTGAAGAATGCCTGGAGAGTTTGAACTTCCAAACTTGTGGTTCGAACCGACCTTTAGGTCCAGTGCTTTATTCCACAGAGCCACACCAGAACTCCAAGAACCCTGTTAAAGCATCATAAAAGAGAGTCTCTGTAACTCTGTTCTGTAATATGGTTATTTCTTCTCAGTTTCTTTCTTTCTTTTTGTTTTTTTGATTCACTTCTTCTCTAGCCTGACTTCAGAACAGGGGGATGAAGTGGAAACCCAAACTAAAAATTATCTGTGAACTGAATTCTAGCCCCAGATCAGCTTTGCATTCCTGGCAAGTCACCTAAAGCTGGGAGTCCATCAAGTTCCTTAATTTGTGTGTATTGGCAGTTATCATTTTAATCTGAAAAATGGGAATTAAATTCTTTGGTATAAAAAGATAGTAGGGCCCCTTTGAACTCTAAGAAAAAAACAAATCCTCATTTCTAGAGCTAAGCATCGCAGCTCTAGAGGACTGTCACTTCTAGGATTTTCTCAAATTCCCAGGTGGTGTATTGAACATGCTGGACAGTGCTCCTACCTGCCCTAAACAGGATACAGTGTGGTGCAGCGGTGAGGGGTGTGCAGTTCGGACTGTTGGGTCTTTGTTTTCTAGCTCTGACCTGAGACAATTTGTTTTCTTCCTAATTAGAATAGAACTTATAATGATGCTCGGGTCACTATGAGGATAAATGAGACAATACCCATCATGTTAATAACACAGTGCCTACAACAACAATAATAAATAGTAGCAAATGCGTTCTTCAACACTGGCTTTCCTTCTGTTTTACTTGTGTTGTTACGTGCCATAGAATCTGTTGCGACTCATAGTGACCCTGTACAGGGTTTCCAAGGAACAGCTGCTCTGTTGTTACGTGCTGTCAGTTGGTTCCTCCTCACAGCGACGCTATATATGATTTCCACCGAGTGGCTGGTGGGTTCGAATTGTTGACCTGGTAGTTCACAGTCCAGTGCTATCTTATAGTGACTTTTTATAATTTAACCTGGAGTCCTGGTGTGGCACTCTAGGCTAAGCATGGACTGCTAGTTGCAAGGTCAGTAGTTCAAACCTACCAGCTGTCCTTGGAAACCCTATACAGGGTCACTATGAGTCAGAACTGACTGGACAGCACTTAACAGTAGTAGCAACAATTTAACTTGAAAAAATGTAAAGATGTTTAAAAAAAGTAAGCAAGTGCAAGATAGAAGAGTTGTAACTTCTTAAACCAATTGATTTCATGGTTAATTGGCTGCACTTGAGTCGGTGATTTGCGCAGGCTCATAGGGGCTCACATCCTGATGTGATTTTCATATGCTTTCTCTGGTAGCGTAGTGGTTACGAATCGGGCTGCGAACCTTAAGGTCAGCGGTTCGATACTACCAGCCGCTCCGCGGGAGAAAGATGAGGCTTTCTACTCCCGTAAAGATTTACACCCTCGGAAACCCTGTACAGGGTCGCTATGGGTCGGAACTGACTCGACGGCACTTAACAACAACAACAAGTAGAAACAAGAATACATGTCTTTAGGCAAGGGCATTTTTCACTGCCTGCCTTTTTCTCTATGTTACAATCTTAGGATGAACATTTATAAACTGGTTTGTCTGGGAGAAGGAGAAAAGAAAAGCAACTTTTGAAACCATATTACATTGGTAGCATTGTGGGTCAATGCGTCAGACTGCAAAGCCATTTGAACGTCAAGACTGGCGGTTCAAGCTCACCAGCAGCCCCTTGGAAACCCTATACAGGGTCGCTATGAGTCGCAATTGACTTAACAACACTTAACAACAACAACAACAACAACAACTAATACATTAAATCTTGAGTTCCTTCTAAATACTCTTAGACATCTCATGTAAAATTACCTGTCTATAGAATGCAAAGGTAAACGGGACAGATTTCTGCATTCCAGGCATTCACTGTATAGTTCAGGAAATAGCTACAAGGATAATTAGAGCAGAGGGTTATAAATGCTCTGATAAGGGAATGCTGGGAGTTGAGGAGGTATTTGTGGGTTAGTGTAGAATTCTTGTCTTCCATGCAGGAGAACCCCTCAATTTGAATGATCTTTGGCTGTAAACTGTCTGATGTAGGAACATTTGCATGTTGTTGTTGTGTGCCGTTGACTCGGTTCTGACCCATACAGGCCCTGTGTAGGATCTCTGAGGAGTGGCTGGTGAGCTTGAACTGCCCACCTTGCGGCTCAAACCGACTTTGCAGTCCAGCACATTAACCCACAGGGCCACACCAGGACTTCAAAGAATTGCTATTTTGGGTCATTTATTCATTCCGTAAATATTTCATCTAACAAGCAATTTCTGTGAAAGGGGGATGTTGTTGTTGTTGTTATGTGCCGTGGGGTCGGTTCCAACTCATAGCGACCCTGTACAGGGTTTCCAAGGCTGTAAATCTTTATGGAAGCAGAAAGCCTCATCTTTCTCCCGTGGAGCGGCTGGTAGTTTCGAACTGCTGACCTTGCAGTTCACAGCCAGATTCAAGGAAGGTACTTTTGAAACATAAGTATGTGAAAGAATCTCTTTGGAGAGCTAATTAAAGATTAACATTCCTGGTCATCTGCATTTTAATAAGGCTGTTGTTGCTGTTAAGTGACAGACTCAGTTCTGGCTCATTGTTGTTTTTGTTAAGTACCATGGAGTCCATTCCTACTCATAGTGACCCTGCACTGGGTTTCTGAGGCTTTAAATATTTCTGGGAGCGGAAAGCCTCATCTTTCTCCCGCGGAACCACTGATAGTTTTGAACTGCTGACCTGCTGACCTTGCGGATCACAGCCTGATTCGCACCCACTATGCTACCAGGGTTTCTGAAGAGCAACTGGTGAGTTTGAGCTGTGGACTTTGTGATTCAAACCTATCTCCTGGTCCAGTACAGCTCCACAGGAGAACTCCTTCATAAGTCTAGCAAGTGATATTATGTTGATGGCAGCTAGCTTCCTGTTTTTTCTTGCTCCGTGCTTATCCAGAGGTGGTGTATATATTTACATAAACTCTTTGGAGAACAGTGTGACCTCTCAGTCTAGATCCTAATCATTGCTGCTCAAATTTCTCAACAAAGTCAGACTCATGTTCTTGCCCTGATTTAAACCAACGCAATTTACCTTTCTGTTCTTTAAAAAAACAAAAACAAAAACATGAAATAAGGACTTGGACTAGATTTCTATTAAATTCCATGCTATTCCTTAATTTGATGTTTTTCTCGTTTGGAAGTAACATCCAGATTAGTCTAAAAGAATATGCTTTGAGCATTTATAGACTAAGGTCTGTCTGAAGAAATGGACTGTTGAGTGATCACTACCTAAAGTTCTGTGAAATTCTTGGACCCTTTAGTAGTATATCAGTGCAGACTTTTTTTTTTTTTTTTTTATTACTACCTTCTTATATGGAGTCCTGGTGTGGTGCTGTGGGCTAATGTGTCAGAGTGCCAAGTTTTTTGAACTGCAAGGTCAGTGGCTCAAGCTCACCAACTGCACCCTGGAAACTCTATACAGGGTCGCTATGGATTGGAATTGATTAGATGGCACTTAACAACAACAACCTTCTTATATGGGGGTGGTAGTAGTTGTGTTCTGTCAAGCC
>NW_006408522.1:18902740-18904226 GCF_000296735.1 Chrysochloris asiatica
GAGGCTGTAAATCTTTATGGAAGCAGAAAGCCTCATCTTTCTCCCATGGAGCAGCTGGTAGTTTTGAACTGCTGACCTTGTGGTTTGCAGTTCGATTCATAACCACTACGCTATCAGAGATCTGGATACAGATGCTTTTTTTTTTAATACTACAGTCATAAATTATACCAGTTAACATCATCAGGTTGCCCCCGTGTGCATCAGAGTAGAACTGTCATTAGTAGGATTATCACTGGCTGCTTTTTCAGAAGCAGATCACCAGGTCTTTCTTCTGAAGCACCTTTGGATAGACTTGTACTGCCAATCTTTTGTTTGATAGCTGAGTATGTTATTTGTGTCACACAGACATCCCTAGATGTAAATTACTAGCTAAATATTTTAGTAATTGGTCTTCCCTTAGAGAAACTCTCCTTGGCCCCTTCCCCAGGTTTTGCAAGCATCCTGTGGGAACTAGGTCATAATCCTACTCACACTGCATGGTAAAGGAGCTTACAGCATTCATTAGAATTGTGGGGGCAGGAATTCATTGAAGACCCCAAAGTGGTAAGCAGAGTCAGGCACACAGTAAGTATTTAATAACTATTTGTTGTCTGAATGAATATAACTCAATCTCAAAGCTGTTTTTAAAATAGATTCTAGCTTTTATCTGTAACATATTTTGAAATTCTCATCTCTATTTGAAATGTGAAGAACATTGTTGGTGTTAGGTGCTGTTGAGTAGGTTTTGACTCATGCACACCTATGTAGAACAGAACGAGACATGGTCCTATCCATCCTCAGCATTGCTGTGTGTGAGCTCACTGTTGCAGCCAACATGACAATCTATCTCGTTGGGGGTCTTCCTCTTTTTTTTTTTTTACTGACACTCCGCTTTACCAAACATGACATCCTTCTCCAGGCACTGGTCCAAGGTTTAGGAAATGAATTCTTGCCATCCTTGTCTTTAAGAAATATTCTTGCTGTACTTCTTCCAAGAACAATTTCTGAAATCCTCTGGTTGTTATTATTAAATACCGTTGGATCGGTTCCAACTCATAGCCACCCTGTATAGGGTTTCTGAGGAGCACTGGTGGCTTTGAACTTCCAAACTTGTAGTTCACAGTCTGTACTGATCCTGTAGCACCGTACCAGGAGTTAATGGTATGTTCAGTATTCTTCACCCAATTCTTCTCTGGCCTTCCTTATTCATTGTATAGCTGTTGTATCCATATGAAGTTATTTTGTATCCATATCCTGGTGTAACGCTGTGGGTTAATATGCTGGACTGCAAAGTTGGTTTGAACCACAAGGTTGGCGGTTCACGCTCACCGGCCACTCCTTGGAAATCCTATACAGGGTTGCTATAGATCGGAACCGACTTTAGGGCACATAACAGCAACAACAACATCAGGTGCACCTTAGTCCTCAAACTGACATCTTTACTTTTTAACACTTTAAAGAGGTGTTTTGCAGTCGATTTGCTTAATGTTTCATTTCTTGACTACTG